>NC_085121.1:18254609-18559688 GCF_030269925.1 Bombyx mori
TCGAGACTCCGCGGCACGCTTCTTACCCTTCTGTACCAGGGTGAATCCATCCGTCGATGAGGCGGGGGCGAGGTCGACCTCCATGTCCGAGTCAGAGTCGGAGCACGAGGAGGCGGGTGCAGGCGACCTACGAGCAAGTGTAGGTGTTTTAGAGGGCGCGACGGAGGCCACGGATGATCGCTCAGCTGAAACGATGGTCACGGCGGACGACGCAGCAGCTTTTCTCGCCAGTATAGGCGACACGGGAGCGGCAGGCACGACAGAGGCTGCGGTGCTCAATGCAGAAGCTCTGTACGCAGGTACAGGCGACGCAGGAGCAGTGAGCGCGGCGGAGTCCTCGAGAGGGCTCGCAGTGTGATTGGCCTTGAAGGCCAAAAACTCCGAGGCGAGCTGTGGGTGGCGAAGTCGGAGGAATTCCGCGAATACAGCGTCCATGATCGCTGAGTACCCAGGTGGGGCGGCCCCGGGTCTTGAAAACACTCGCCTTGCGGCGAGGCCCCAACTTCTCGGACCTGAGCGGTTCTATTGAACACAGGTGGCAATGCGGCGCGATTACTACAGGACGAGAAAAAGCACAACAAAACAGAAATTACGAAAAGAAACAAAACAAATAAATACTTGCAGGAAACCACTTTGTCGGCAGATGTACCACGAACACAGAAACAACAAAAGGAAACAAAACAAATAAAAACTTCCAGAAAGAGCACTTAGTCGGCAGATGTACCACAAACACAGGCCGCGCGAACAATGGCCGGGCTAACAAAAGCCGGGCGAACAAAGACCGGGCGATCGAGTGGACGATGAGCACGTCCGCACGTGACGGGTGCCTCTATCGGAATGAGGTAGACATTCTACTTATCATAAGTCAATAATATCCCAACGTTGCGGATGGTTCTAAGTCAATCACAGTTTTACAAAAAATACTGCAAAATACGTAAACATACTTGATATATTTATGCGATTACAATCAAATCCAATATAAACGATACAAACTTGTTGCTGGGGCTATGCTTTCTTATGGTTCTGGTCTGGAAATCACATATTACCTTGAAACAACTTATGTTCTGATTATAATCCGTAGTCAATTAAAAAACTGACATTTTCTCAGAGAAAAGGAAAATCTTCTGTTATCTCAGTAGTAAACGTTTGAGACTTCGGAAATACTCAAGAGATTAGACCGTGGAAGCTTTTGTGATTCGTTTTAGCATACACGCAGGGAACAATAGCCGGTGCCATTGACAATAGTAATGACATATTGTCATCAAATCGTTAACTTACATTACAATATCACTACATAGTATAAAACAAAGTTGCTTTCTCTGTCCCTATATCTGTCTGTCCCTATGTATGCTTAAATTTTTAAAACTACGCAACGGATTTTGATGCGGTTTTTTTTAATAGAGTTAAGAGAGAGATAATATCCATTAAATAGTGGAGAAATCAATAATAAATTACAGTTTCCGAAGCGAAGCGAGGGCGGGTTGCTAGTAAAATAAATTTTAGAAAATACAATAATGCCAATAATCACAACGGTGTGCTAATTTTAAATCCACATTGGAAAATTGCAGTTGCTATCAAAAACAATCCTGTCAATGGTTACGTAAACACTAAGTTGTAAAGCAAGTGAATAGGAGGCTTTGCGGTTGAGGCGAGGGGACACGTGCCCCGTGAGGCGTGCTTCCGCCAACTGTCTGCTGTGACTCAGACAAAGTACTTAAACGCTATTTGCAAAGATCATTTTTGTTGTGAGATCATCTGCCTTTATAGTCGCAGCGAAATTTGAAATAGTTACTGTTTACTTAAGCCTAGTGATTGCATTTGTGTTGAAAAGTAATTTTATGGTTTAATTTCGGGCTTATTATTTTCAGTCGTCCGTGACATCAAATACTGTTTGTTGTCTTCGAAACGTCGGAGATTGTAAAATTAACATAAAAATAAAGTACAATGAAATATCGGGAACTAACTGAAACATGAAATCGTGGTAGGGATCCGGTTAATGATAATATTTATAATAAGATTGTTTTTAAAGCGCATTACTTGTCCATAAAGTACATAGTTTGACGCATGCGACTGGTGAAAATCCAAGTTTTGATATTTTGCTCCTTGTTCAGCGATGCTATGTGAGATCGCAGGTTTGAACTGGGTATTATAGAATATAACATCATATATAATGTTAAGATAATAATATATAAAGTCTACCAATCATTGATACATGAATTGGCACTGATTACCTGTGTAAATGTCATCATTTTCGTTGTATATGTATATTAGACAGTGTTGGTTGTTTAAGATGATCCTACGATCCCCTTTCCATCACCGCACCACACCACAGGAAGCGCCATGGTTACTGATAGTCCGATCAACATACCCCTCTGAACCCCGACCGCCAAAACATGTCCATCTCAAACTTTTAAAAGAAGCGTTGAAAAATTACTTACAACTACATAGTCTTCTTCAACGTTTAAAATTGTACAACTGTACCTACAGACCTAAATTACACTACTAATAAATAAGTCTCTTTTGGCGCTACCGTAGTCGACTCGGTGGTGGTTACTAACAATATAACTTTTACTAGAAGCGTTACAGAATTCATAATGAATTTGTCACCTCATCAAAAATTCGTTTTTAATTTCCCATTACCGTTATGCAATCGTGTCGAATGCGATGCAGTACTTCACGCTTTGAACATCGGCTGGTACACTCTCTCTCAGATGCTTATTATATTTGGAATTTAAGATATGAAAAATATGAATGAATACTGTAGCAGATGCTTTCAGAATGAAAATATCGTTTTTTAAATTAATTCAAATAACTATTATGCGAATGTTGAGATGGATGTGTGGAGTGACAAGAATGGACAAGATAAAGAATGAGTATATCAGAGGAAGTGTGAAACTAGCCTCGGTAATCAACAAATTAAAGAGCGGACGGTTAGCGTGGTGTGGACATGTGACGCGTAGAGAGAAGATGCATGTGACTAGGAGATGTATGGAAACGGTAGTGCAAGGTAGAGGGGGAAGAGGTCGACCGAAGAAGATATGGATGGAGTGTGTGAATGACGATATGAGAGAGAGAGGAGTGAGTGTTGAGATGACGGCTGATAGAAGAAAACGGAAGAGAAAAATTAGCTGTGCCGACCCCACCTAGTGAGATAAGGTGTGGAAAAAGAAGAACTATCAATCCTTCACATTTAAAAGTCATACACAAAATAAACTAGTAAATTTTCTAGTCTGTTAAGCAAGTGATCTTTAAAACTTACAATAAAATAAAATAGTAGGTATATTTGCGAGCATGGACCGAAGTTAAATAAGAAACGGAAGCATTCAGCTGTTAGTGTTACATTAATAACGATTTGTTGAACAATGAATTTCCGACGGCGAGCGCGTGATTTTACTTTGATAAAGGATACATTAAAAACGAGGATCTTTATGTACAGACAAGGCCTGTGTCTATGTGCTTACATATTGCATTTCTCATGTGGAAGCGTCCACGGGCTCAGCTCACAAGTGACACCGACTAGCAGGGTCTATGAGAATTAATGGTAAGCCAATATTGGAAGATAATTTTATTTGTAGTAATTTATTGAGTAGGTACTTAATATGTTTTCCCGCGATTCCAATGCGAAGTTAATTGTTCAATTAAAAAAAAAAAGGTATATTGCGACTGTAACAATCGTAAGGGGATAAGACATACCAATTTGTTAGTTTAATTTTTAAACAGAGCAACTCAAGTTAACGTTGTTATTTGATCATCAAGAAGATTTTCCTTACAAAATGTGTGTCTTTGTAACAATTGTAAGTACTATCTACTAGTTTAAGAGTTTTGCACTACCTATTTATCAGAACAGCAGAATTGATAGAAGCTGGGAATCGACGCTTATTCACCAAATGATCATCAGTTGATTTGGAACTGGGCATAGACGCGCTGATCCAAAAAACTGGCCGTGGAATTCCTGCAGAGCCAACTTTTTTTTTTTATTGCCTTTGTTGGCAGACGAGCATACGGCCCACCTGATGGTGAGTGGTCACCGTCGCCCATGGACTTCAGCCATGCCAAGGGCAGAGCCAAGCCGCTGCCTACCGCAACTTCTCAAAGGCGTCAATGTGTTTGCGCTCCGCAGATCCTTGGGTCTGTATCTCAGCTGCATCAGAACATGATAGAGGAAGCGGAGTGTGCTCTCTAATATTTAATACTAAAAAGGAAGCTCTGTAGCCCAATCGCATGTACTCTAATAATAAATTGCGATTACAAAACATGTCCATAGCTTTACATCATATCCCGTTAAAAAATATTTAGCAATACGAAATAATTGTATGGTTTGTCATTAACAGCCGTGAAGCAGTTCCATTATTGTTATTGCCGCGACTATGAAACAATGCAGACACAAAGGAATCGAAAACCGAAACTAAATGATCGTTAAAAGTTGCATTCGATTTAACGACTTCAGACGATAATTTTGTAATGTAGACAATCTACGTTTATTACTTCACAGGTGGTCAGTAAGACACGCGTCAAAAACTCCAAAAGCAGACTGTGTGGCTCCTGGAACAGGACATTTTGCATCCTAACTATTACACCTTGGTACAGAGTCAATTGAAGGCAGCAAATCAGCCTAAAAGTGAGGGTAATAATTCCCTTTGTGTACAACCTCCAACAGTGGCTTTTTCGACGTAGTGAAATTCAAACTTCACATTTTACAGATGTTATTCAAAAACTCGACAAAGGAAATACCAGAATGTAAAAACTCATACTTAGAATTAATTCAAGATAATTGGTGGCATTTACGTTGTTAATGTCTATGGACACAGTTTACCACTTAACAACAGGTGATCCCTGAGCTCGTCCACCTAACTTAACAATAAAAAAAAAACTGCTCGCAACTTTAAACATTAAGAAATTTTAAAGCCAGTGTTTAAGTGCCCCTCATTGTTACGAAATAAAACGTTTTTCGTGTGTACATAACAAACAGCAAACAATAATTACACAGAACGGCTTGCACAGTGTCGCAAGAGACGAGGCAATTACTAAAACTAAACTTACTGTCACTGACGTTACTGCAGTCCATGCTTACTTAAAGTATTGCACAATTCCTATTTTAACATAGAGTATCATGAGGGTATGTGCTGATTACATAGCCCAGGTTTCACTGACGCTGTTGAGTCGGTTCTTGCATCAGGTCGGCGACCTAAGTGAACACACGACACACAACCTCACAATACCTAATTACTGTGCTCACGGACCCGCAAGGAGCGCGAACAACAGCTCGCATACCGCACATTACAATACACATCGTCTAAAAAATACATTTTAAAATTCTTCAAATTTGACCTTATTTGAAAGTATTCTAATAATCGTTACTGGCATTGTATGAGTGGTGTTCCTGTTCCGTATATTTAAATATTTCGAGGTGAAAACGAGAAATGTAATTCCAATTAGTGGCCCTTAAAAATTTTGTTAAAATTATTTAATAAATGTTCTTATGCAATAAAAACGATTTGTTCATAAAAGCTACCTTAGTTAATCTAAATCTAGTTAGTGTACTACACTATTTATCCGTATTACTATTTATATTACAAAAAATCAATCTCTAGTTCACATGACTTGTCTTGGAATTCAACATTAAAATGTGTTCAATAGTGACCTCAAACCACCGCCGAGTACGGTTCAATGATCGCAAACAAAACAATACCGAAGGAAAATGGAAAATCCTATGTAATTACTATTGTTATGTAATCTTGTAACGTTGTATGCGTTGTTTGGTAAATTAATATTGTTAATTTGCTGCTGTGATTATTGGATTATTGAGGAGAAATCTGTTGTTGTCGGATCACTTAATTGATTTTAAAGTAAGGTCAATAAGCTACTAAATCTGCGTGCATTACTTAAAATAGTGAAATTGGTAATATCAAAGGGACTAAATACGCCCACGCTGGGTATGTAGTATCAAGTATACTCGAAGCGTTGCAAATATGCCGGTGCTCTAACCCAGCAGGTACAAATTTTATTAAGCAAATCCGTTCAGTACACGTATTCGGGAATGACTTCCGCGGTGTAGCGATACCATTTTGTAACAAAAACAAAACAAAATCTGCATTACTACTGGCCCGATGGATTCGAAGTCCACTTTTGCTACGTAGCACTTTTCCGCCTGTCTTTGTCGCGGAGCTTTCGTGTAGACCGGTTCGAGGAGTATCAAGACAGGCGGCGACATTCACGTTGTGATGTCTAAAAGCTTCGGTAACCACATTTTTATTGCATAGATATGCAGTATAGATTAAGGACATCTTAAGCTCACCTTAATTGGGCGATATTGTAGCCGAGGGTTCCGGTAACCATTTCACATCAGACGGTCTCTCAGCACGTTAAAAACGAATTCTAGATAAAGACTAATCGCGTAGTAAAGAGAAACGGTTGTTTATTTCACAGCGTCCGATCAGCGGGTATAGGTAAATGTTACAAGTACTTTATAAAATAACATAATATAATTTCCAAAGACAAATTGTATCTGGGTGTAATTACATGTCCGACAAACAACAATTGACCCTGCATGTGCATTCGCGTGATACACTTGGTGTTGGATTGGATTTCACACACGTTGTGTAAAAATATATCGTGTAAAGCTTGCACTAATACAAATATTAACGTTATTGCAGAGCCGTCATTATAGCTTCGCAATTTTATTTGAGCTTATGTATTTCATTGTACGTATCAAGACAATGTGAAACTCCTATACAAAGGTATTTATATGTACATTGATTAAATTTTATAAGCTTAACTCCAAGCTTCACGTGAAAGCTTTAGGGGTGACTGCCCACTATTGAGGTTACGAAGCTTAATATTGAGAACATCGTCGACATAGATGTATAAACTATTTCATAGTTTTTGATGGTGGAAGCGTGGCCGATTTATATACTTTCGTTTTAGAGTTGATTGTAAGATATTGAGCTCATGTGTTGAGTCGCGTAGCGGCGATGTCTGTCTGTTCCTGTGACTGCTCAATATAAAAGGAATTAATCTTAAGGTTGTACCGCGAAGTAACACTGTGGCTGGAATTTACCTTGAGCGCGTAAACTGGAAGGTGTATCCAGGAGAAACAAGAGGAGGAAGAGAGCGAGAGCAGGCATGCTGCCGCTACCGATTCGGATGCATTCCGGGCAGATCTTGCCGCGCCTCCGTCTGAAACAAAAATGACAATTTTTTTTAAATAATTTATTTTCTTGATGTTTGTGAGTACAATACAAAGTTTAAATTTCAATTTAAAACTAAATTATTCTGTCACAAAGAAGACGTCGTAATTTTTTTTCTTCCAGTGGCAAAGTTTACTGGTGGTAGAACCTCTTGTGATCCGCGCGGGTAGGTACCACCACCCTGTCTATTTCTGTCGTGAAGCAGCAATGCGCTTCGGTCTGAAGGGTAGGGCAGCCGTTGTAACTGATCTTAGAACTTATATCTCAAGGTGGTTGGCGCATTTACGTCGTAGATGTCTATGGGCTCCAGTAACCACTTAACACCAGGTAGGCTGCGGGCTTGTCCACCCATCTAAGCAATAAAAAAAGGTCCCTGAGTAACTGAAGAATTGAAACTGAGAAACTATCTCAGTTTATTTATTTTATTTATTTATTAAGACACACCAACAGCAATACACACAAAACATTCAAGCTTAAAATTAACATGTATAAAATTAAGTACTGGTATGTAAGCCAGTTACAGGCATGTACAGCAATCTCCTATAACACACTATGACATGTTACAGCAATTGAAAACAACATGAAAACAAGAGCTAACTGCACACACTACTAACTTTACAGATTACTAAATAAAAAATAATGCACATATTTATATAGTAAAAAATTATAAACAAAAATTATAAAACTATAAAAAAATTAAAAAAAGTCGAGCGCGGCAATGCAAAAAATACAAATATAAATACATAGAACAGACTGCGCAATGTAATCAGAATGACATTCTCTCATCAATTATAAGCAAAGGAACTTGGATACTAGTTTGTTTTTGAGACCAGGACACGTGTCGTTAAAAATGTCAATGCCGTCAATTAATGCACATATTTGGTTAAATTCACTGCAAATCTTTGATAAAGGGGAATATCTAAGGAGGTTTGTTCTACTTGCGGGAATATGGAAAATTTCAGTAATAGGATGCCGTGGGCAGTGGTATGGAACGCTAAAGTTGATTTTCTGAAGTAAGTGGCTACAATCTATGCTTCCGGAAATTAGTTTTTTTAGGAACATGATATTAATTATTCTACGACGGTTGCCGAGCGATATCATTTTAAAATGTTTAAGACGTAGATCATATGTGGTACGGTAAGATATGCTAGAAGAATGGAATGCCAAGTGCCTAGTGAATGCACGCTGTACGCTCTCAATACGCTGCGAGTAAGTAGCGTAATGGGGACCCCAAACTACTGATGCGAACTCAAGTTGACTGCGAACCAGCGAGTTATATAATATTATTTTAGTGTTTGAGGACATAAATCCCTTAGTATATCTTTTTAGGAATCCCAGCATTCTGGCAGCTTTAATAACAATTGTATCAATATGTGCTTTGAATGTTAATTTGTTATCCATCATCACGCCCAAATCTCGAATTTCATTGACTTGCTGCAGAATGTCACCATTCAGTACATAACAGGATGTCATAGGGATTAGTTTT
This sequence comes from Bombyx mori, assembly GCF_030269925.1. Taxonomy (NCBI): domain Eukaryota; kingdom Metazoa; phylum Arthropoda; class Insecta; order Lepidoptera; family Bombycidae; genus Bombyx; species Bombyx mori. Next base: position 18,263,283 of record NC_085121.1, read on the forward strand.
TTAGAGAATTTTATGTAATAGGACTTTTTTGTATTTAATGTCATTCCATTTAAATTACACCATACATTTATTCTATCTAGATCACATTGTATAAGTTCTGAGTCTGTTGGTAAAGTAACTGTTCTGTATATTTTTAAATCGTCAGCAAAAAGACAAAATTGACTGTCGCGTATTTCTGAAGTTATATCATTAATAAAAGCCGAAAACAATACAGGACCGAGATGGGAGCCTTGTGGTACGCCTGAAATGGCTATGTAGTCCTGTGATTTATGACCATTCACCACTACAAACTGGAGTCTTTTTGCAAGATACGAACGAAACCATTCCAACAACGACGCACCAATCCCAAAGCCTCGTAATTTATTTATTAAACGAGAATGACAGACCTTATCGAAGGCACTGGAAAAGTCCATATAAATTGTATCTACTTCCAGACCTCTATCAATTTCTCGGCAGAGGTAAGACGTAAATGAGACTAAATTAGTTTCAACAGAGTGGCCTTTTCTAAACCCGTGTTGATGTTCAGAAATAAAGTTATTTAGATGCTGTGTAATAAAAGGACAGACAAGTGACTCGAAGAGCTTTGGAATGCATGAAAGTATGGAAATTGGTCTGTAGTTACTAACATTGCTTGTGGCGCCTTTCTTAAATACTGGGACTACTTTAGAGCTCTTCCAAATGTCTGGAAATACACCATCATTCAAGGATCTGTTGAAGATAATTGACAAAGGTAAAGCCAAAGCAGAGCCGCAACGTCTAACAAAAACCGGGGGAATATCATCTGGTCCAGCACCTTTATACATGTCTAGCTTTTTAATTGCGCGTTGAATGTCACGTTCTGATATGTTAATACGACTTAAAGGAGTTGTATTAAAAGAAAAGTCTACATAATCAGCTAGGGAATCTCTGTTAAATACTGACGAAAAGCAACTTGCGAACATCTGTGCGATTTGCGGTCCGGTAGATGCGATCTGATTTCCCTGATACATAATTGCTGGTACAGTGGTCTCACCATTTCGTCTATCTTTGATGAAGCGCCAAAAGCTTTTAGGATTCCTACAAATATCAACTTCAATTCTCTTCTTATATACATGAAGACATTTCTCGCTCAATTTGTGAACACGCTCTCGAAGGAGCTCAAATTCTAATTGGTCGCGCGGATTTTTATATTTCTTAAATCGATACCTCACTTTATTTTTCTCGGAAATAGTCTTTATTAGAGAGTTGGTAAACCATGGGGGAAATTTAGTAGACACAGGCTTCGTTCGTGGAGTAAATAAATCAATAGCCGTATAAATGAAATCATAAAATATGTCAGTCATTTCATTTACATTTTGACACCCCTCTAACTTTTCACTCCAATTAACATTTATTAAGTAGGATACGATTTGACTATAATCTGCTCGAAAATAGTTGTATCGGGGTCTCAATATAGGTTTGAGGAAATGGGGACTATGTTGTGGTAAGGAAACTAACAGAGGAGGATGCTTTTGGTCGATTTTGCTCAATACATTATTGGATTCAGTAACTTCCAACCCGTTGAAATCAGTAAGAACAAGATCCAATATTTTACCATCCACATTATTCACGTTATTAAATTGTGATAAATTATTAACTGACATGAAATCAATAAGAGAAAGTCCCAATTTAGATCCATAATTCATTGCACTACATGGAGAGCTTTCCGACTTTTGAGACCAACCAATATGACTCAAATTAAAATCACCCAAAATTATCACTTGATCAGATTGCTCGATAACATTTGTAGAGTTTTCCAGAAAACTAGACAAGTGCTCCAAGGAAACTGGAGGGGGAAGGTAAACAGCGCAAATAGAAACTTTCTTGATCAAGTTGTTAGTTTTGATATCGATTGACACCCATAGATCTTCAGCAGTACTTTCCCAACCTAAGTGCCTATAAGATGGGATATGTTTAGATATTGCGATCATAACACCCCCTCCATCTGCCTTGGAACTCGTCGAATACGATCGATCCTTCCTATATACAACATAACGTTTGTCCATAAATTCACTACTTAAAACATTACAATTTAACCAAGTTTCGGTGAATACTATTAGATCAAATTTATTAACAGCTATATTCCTAAGTACATCTTCTGTCTTAGTTCTCAAGCCGCGTACGTTTTGATAATATATATTTACAGACATCTTTAAAAAAAAATCTATTATAAATCATTTGATCAAATTTATTTTATCTCACTAGGCAATTAATTTTAAGCTTTCTTCGTCTTTAATATATATAACGTGACTCTGCTCATTTTTCCTTACGAAAATTTTACCATCCCTCACCCATATAAACTTAAAACCAGTATCTTTTGTCTTCTTACGAGCGGCCGCATGTAAGTGTTTATTTATCGGCGTTAGATGTTCAGATACAAATACTGGCACACGACGTCCCCCGATTCCTAGATGCTCTGAATTCAATTTGTTGTCTAAATTCTTCTTATTGAACTTAGTAACTGCAGCCAGCAACTCATCGCGACGGCGCTGACTACGTAGCTTAATAATCACGGAGCGAGGACGGTCATTCTCCTTATTAAGTTTGGCAATACGTGTTACGTGGAGAATGTCGCTGTCGCCAAAAGGATTTCCGACAATTCTACCCAGCTGCTCAATAGTCGTTATTAAATTTTCTGATTTATTTTCAGGGATACCATTGATCTCAATATTTGGGGAACGCATGCTTTGTTCTACTTGCCCCAGTCTATTTGTCAAATTCTTCACTTGTATTGTTAAATTATTGTTTTTAGAAACTAAATCAGAAATTGTATCATCCCTCTCGCTTACCATTTGCTTGAGTTCCTCGTATTGCTTATTAAAAAATGTTAAGGATTCGTGGAAGTCAGCTATTTGTTGGGAAATATTCGATAAGTGTTCAGAAACTAGTTGTTTGATAGTTTTTGTTATCTCCTGTTTAATAATGATACGTAAATGTCCTTCAGTAACGTAGGATCCATCGCTGTCACATTTCGAGCTGTGTTTTTTTGTTCGCAAAGTAATATTTCTTTCTTCTCCAAGACCGTTATCTTCATCAGAAGTGGCGGATCGACTTACTGCTCTAGCAGGAGTATTTGTGTTGTCAGATTTCGGTATCTTATTACGACATTCCTGACAACTCCAGTTATTCTTACGGTCTTGATCCATAAGAAAGTAAGATTTAGGTGTTATATTAGCACATAACAAATCATAACCTAAGCCACATGCGGAGCATATCATGTATTCCTTCCTAGAAAGTTTGTTTTTACATCCAGAACAAATCTTTGGGACTGATGACATTTTTCCTTTCTTTTATCTTCCCAAATTATATTCTTATTGTCGAAATTAATTACTAGTTCTATGTATAAAAATTATAAATGTATTTGCCAAAAAGAAAAAAAGGAAAAAAATTATGTACTTTGCAGGATTCGATCTTGAGGCCTGAGCAGCTGATGGGTGCATAAAACTCGTCTGACTAACCGCTTGACCGCAGCGACTTTAAAGTAGTGTGCTAATTTATTGAATATACTCAAGTTTAAATGTTGTGTTAGTTCAATGTCCAATCTTTTGTTCTTCAAACCTTCTTCATACCCTCTTTTTATTATATCAATATATAATTTTGAAATTATTTTTTGGTTTATTCACTGTTTTAACACAATATTAAACAATAATTTTTACACAGTTTCACAGCTTATGATTCACTGATTACGGTAGTGTAACTTAAGGCTTGATATAGACAATCTTGACACCATATAAGAAATAAAATCGGTTAGAACTACAATAACACGTCTAGTCGTTTCAAAGCTTAACAGTTACTTACTTAACAGTTACAGTTGATGAATCTGAGATTAAAACAGTCCGAAGTTACAGAGTCTGAAGCTGATCAGGATAAATTCCATTCTTATCGTAGTTTACTCGTTGACAACGCGTGTGGAGCCGGTGGTAATTACCTAACTAATACAATTTACGTTTAATATATCACTTTAATTTAATAACATACTTGACCTAGAACACGAAATGAGACTGCAATCTTGAAACAGTTTCTAACTTCAGATAGCAATCAGGCTCTACCTTACGTTGGCGAGACTGTTCTGGTGAATGATGTCCATGGTTCCGTCACTTAGTAACGACAGGGACCAAAAGTCATACGTTTCTTAAGCTTGTACATAATACAAAGCTGTATTTCGCGTTCTCTACTTATATATTCGTTGATAGTACAAAAACTATATAGTTTTATTACCAATACAAAATGTTTTTACTGGTGGTAGGACCTCTTGTGAGTCCGCACGGGTAGGTACCACCACCCTGCCTATTTCTGCCGTGAAGCTTTAATGCGTTTCGGTTTGAAGGGTGGGGCAGCCGTCGTAACTATACTGAGACCTTAGAACTGATATCTCAAGGTGGGTGGCGCATTTACGTCGTAGATGTCTATGGGCTCCAGTAACCACTTAACACCAGGTGGGCTGTGAGCCCGTACACCTATCTAAGCAATAAAAATAAAAAAAATACATTTCGATTTTTATTTCGTGAATTTGTGCTAAACTGTCTAAGACTGTTGAGTCCACACAAATACATTTCGCGTAGAGCATATAGTTTTGCGTAAAAACGAAAAAATGTTGTTATATACCAATATAAAATGTATATAATTTTAATAAATGTACTTTAATTTTGTTATTGGTGTAATTTGCTGCCTGGCTTTGTAAGTAAAGTACTCACGAACACTCACGGCTACATTCACTTTGGTAAGAGGTGGTTAAATTATCTTGCACAGTTGAGATCTCTTTCTCTGCTAATACAAAATTGCGCTATACATTTAAAAAGTATATAAGTCTAGAATTACCATAACTCTAATATCATTATTATATTATTTTGATGATACTCAAGTGACCACGACGGGCGGTCGACTTTAGAAAGCGGAAAAAATACTTAAAAATCTCTCTTAACCTAACGATCGCTCTCTGCCGTAACTCCGAGAAAATTTGCATGCGAACACCGTTTTATTTCTTGTAACTAGTATTGCAATAATATTGCTAAACTGTATTGCACGGCTAAAGAAACTGAAATCTTTCAAAATCTACACACATACGAGTACATTAGTAAAATTATTATAAATAGATTGATTGATAATTACGAGTATTATTGTCAATGTTTGGCTCTGATGTTAATACTTATTTATTACGAAATATAAAAAGGTAACGATATAAAATAGAAAATTATACGCATATATCTAAAGATAAAATAGTTAGTTCAGTACATTTTGCTCTTCTATTTGTTGTTAATCGATTCTTTTGATGAGTACATAAGTATATTGTTTTTTTTTTCATAAGAAAAAATGTTAATACCCGAACAAAATACAAAACCTTACAAGTAAACTAATCCAAATCTGGAGATGTCAATAATTAGTCGAATTTGGACAACTGGGCGATTTTTTTTATTGTTCTTATAGCCAGACGAGCATACGGTCCACCTGTCAGTAAATGGTTACCGTCGCCCATGTTCGTCAGCAATGCCAGGGGCAGAGCCAAGCCGCTGCCTACCGTTAAGTACTCTCCACAAGGCTCGTTTGAAGAAGGACGTGTCGTAGGTCTCGGGGAAAACAGTGGAGGGGAGCTCATTCCCAAACCGGATGGTACGTGACAAAAAAGATCTCTGGAAACGCACTATGGACGAACGCAGTGGCTCCAGGTAGTATGGATGAACTCTACTCCGATGGCGGGCTGTGCGATGGTAAAAACGAGATGATGGGATCATCTCAAGCAATTCTCATAGTATTTTATTATGTTACATCTGTTTATACGTTTGCAAGCAAGTGAGCAATACAAATATGACAATTTCGGATTTCAAAACGTAATCACCACAAAAAAGAAATAATATTACTAAATAGAATTATATTTAATGTCAGTCAAACAATTAGTTATTGTTTTCTGTTATTTGGGTTGCAGGTATAAATTATAGGAGATATAAATCAGTGTAGGCTCCGAACCAACGAACGAATCACACATAGCACCAGTTGCAGAGGATATTTATACAGTACGTACTACGCTACGTATCTACGTAGCCTCGGCTTTCCTGAAATATTGTTCTGTCTCTTTTCATCATTACTCGTCTGTAGAAGTACTATCTTGGCCTTATTTCTCAACTATTTGCTTTAAATTTGGTCTATGATCGAAACGCGAGATCTTTTGATGTAACATACAATTAACAGCAGAAGTATTAGATTATTCGCTATGTACCTACTCGATGGGCTAATGGTTAATATACACACAACAACGGCCCTGCTTTACGCGGCGATATTCATCGGTGTGGCGGATCCGTCTTAAGTGTTGAGCTCATATCAATCGAGAGCGGATAATCGACACGATTGCCCGGAACAATACCGTATATACTTTTACTTGCACCGTTAATTGACGTCAAGAACATAACACGACCGCTTCAGGTGAAAGCAAAACGAAATTGCGTAAATTACTCGAAATCATTCTAATATGAAACGTTCTCGAGTTTTGAAAGGAAATTGCGTCTAGGTAGGTAACAAGGCGAATAAGTAACTGGTTAAAAATAAATTAACTATGAAACTAATATTTTTACTTGCCTGAGCTGATACCCAATATTTTTATTTCCAAGGAGGTGTAATTATGTACAAAAAAAGTACTAAAGTGTCAGTTTATAACTAATTGGGAAGCAGGAAGTTAATTGCCAACGCTTATGGAAGTTTTAGACAGTCTTTACTTCACTCCACTATTGGCCCCTAAGAACACGACATACCCATGTTGTAACATAAATGGTATAAATTCATAATTTTCGTTAAACAGTTTCAAACGTCATCCGAAAATTACTATTCTCAAAATAATGATTTGTCTATCCGCTACATTCAGTCGCCTCTGTCAGTATCGTTGACACTTTGGAGTGATTTTCTATGCTATTCTAAATACAAATACAAAATTAAGTTTTTCACGCCTACAACAAGTATAACCTTGACCCTACGTTGATGAGTTCATGTCAAGAGACGCACACATCACAATTAACCCAGTACCGAGCGGCACAGTAGACCGGCCTGCTTCCCACGACGTCAACATCCAACCGAGTTAAGTAATCTATCAATAATGGAACAACAATATCTTTCTTTGTTAATCACATCATTCATTTTACAAGTTTCTATGAATGGTGCTTTTCTCATAATGCGTTTTTATATGTTAATATTTTCTATTGGTATCTTTAATCAAAAAATTATTTTTGTCTAACTATTAGATCAAGTTTCACGTTTCACATTGTCATATCTGTTACACTTGATGGGTCGTGAGACAGTAATAACAAAAAATGGACCTGCGAAAAAACAAACCATGTTGCACTAGATTATGTGCAGTGATAGTCTTAATCTGCAGAGTTCAATTACCTTGAATGACACCAGAATTGCCTAAATTCGATAAATAGAGACATAACCCCATACGTACACTTCCATAACCCTCGTTTCGCTTCGCAGGACTCGGGTAGAAAAGTTTGTGCAACGCAGGATACCGTGACACCCCTCGACACCTGATCGCATCCACTCATGTGTAATGAGCAGCCTCGACTTGTTCTATTTCCTCTCATGCCTTCACACTGGGTCACACTTTATTAACTGTTTTATTATTATTATATTATTTATTAACTATTTGTATATAGTTTAATGTGTACAATCTGTAGTCCTAGAACATGGTGTCCAGTTCTATTGAAATGCATCTATTGAGATGTTAATGCATCATTTGAAGAAGGATCACTGAATTCTATCTTAAGAAAAGTATTTTCTAACGTCAAAACAGCTCTAGTTACACATTTTCTAGAGCGTCCTGGATGTGTGGTGTCTTGTGACGTCATAACTTCAGAGCGACATCGGTATTAGAACGTAACCAATTTTTCGCTTCAGATATACGAGATAGATACACGCTGATGCTGTGTTTACTATTATTATTATTAACTGGATAATTACAGTTGTTCCGCATGAGATATTATGGCAAATATATATCAAAAACCTATTTTTAAAGCTATTAGCGATACCCTGCACTCTGCAACCATGTTCGCTCGTATTTTACTTTCCTTACCAACACCATAGGGCGGTTTATACACATTTTTGTAAGCCAGTGTTCACCCGTAACCCTTGACACCTCACGGTTCAATTCATGTTTTCATCTTTGGTTCATTCATTTGATGCTTAAAAAAATGCCAGCATCAAAGCTGCTACATATTTTCTAAGCAAAATAAAATCAGTTGAAAAACTGAGAAGGAGATGGTGCATCATTGTTTTATCTTTACCTATTTAAGTATAAACTAGTGACCCTCCCTCGGCTACGCTCGACCGGATAGGTGTATTATACTAAAAGTAACCCTTCAGCAACTATATTGTCATATATTTCCCTAGAATTTATATAAAAGCTTTGCATTTCATTCTTTTTCCTCATAGTGACGAAATTTACATTTCCAACCATTCATTTCTTATGAAAATTAACAATAGTTCTATCTTAGTGGATACTTGCAACTAAAGGCATCGACTACAAAATAACAATTTTATAGCACTAGCGTGAGTCGAGCCTACAAAACCCATCTCGTGGTGCGGCCCGTAGACATCACAACAGTTTCTGTCACCGTGACTGAGTCATAAGGATGAAAGCGCAATTATATTTTATATCAGCTATTTCACTTTTTAAGCCGCAGAACTTGACTGTTTTGAGTAAAACACAGGCAGAATACTTACCCCTACGCTTGAAAGCTTTAATAAGCACTACCGGTCTGACAAATGCAGCGAGACGGAGACATAAATTTTAAGAAATGATAGTGGCTTCGTTCTTTGTCACCTGGTTACGGTACTATAAACTGAAATTGAGCCGTAGTTTAAAGCCCGTTGCCGTAATGCACTGTGCAGTTCAACAAAGTAGTCCAACGCAAATAGTTGTTGTATCGTGAAGAGGTGCAATTGAGCCCATCCACCCCATACACATGTACCTACATAAGTGCAGAGATATTGTTCTCGACCGACACGCATCTTTACGCCAATCTGCGTTATGGTTCGAAGAGTGGGGTAGACATTTTTTGTTAGATTTATGACGTAGACCTCGTTCTAAGAGTGGATGCGCATTCACATTATATCTCTATGAATTTCGGTAACAGTTTTAAATCAGATGGTTCGCGAGTTCGTCAATCCATAACAGTTATTAAAAAGATAATCCTCATATGATAAAATTGTGAAAAGTAATATTACATATAATATATACAGATGATATTCTAGTTTCTGTGTGCCATGTAAAGCTACCAACACCATACATAGTATTCTGTACATTTGATGGCACGTGGTTAACTGGGTTTACCCGTTGTTGCGCCATGATACCGCGCAGCCTTTCCGACCATATCTACACTTAAGTAAGTGCGCAAATCCCACTTTTATACAATTTTATGATAATTATGCACATACGCAGTGGAAATATACAGTTCTCATTAATTTTAGTTAAGCACGAGTTTCTTGTGAGAGTTATTTTTGTTAACATTAAATGGAGCACATTTCAATACTTGGATATGACGATGACGTTAACTTACAGACAACCAGCCTGGCTAGCTTTTATTCAACTGGGAACTATTTATTGCTCTAAGTGATGCGAAACTTGTAGATAAGTTACAGTAATTCCAAAAGCATATTGAGATGTAATTGATAAAACCTCGCCTCGATTCAAATGAATATTGTTATTGAATAGTATAATGTCGCGGAGGGTGGTAGTAATAGAGCCATTTGGTTAAGACCTGTTGAAGATCCAGCTTTTCCCATTAGCGAATTTAACTGGGCTAAAATAAGCATCCGAGTTAGTTGTTGGTAGTTATTGTCACTTTCAAATTTCAAAATTCAAATTCAAAATTTCAAGCTAACCTGAAGTTTATTTGAAGTAATGGTTAGTACGTAAGTCGTGTTCTAATTTTTTAGTTTAAATTGTAAAATGAATGCAAGATATATCATCGAGGCGCTGCATTCAACTCAATCTACTTACAAGGATTATGTAATCATTTTTATTGGTTTTTTTTTTTCGGAGCCTCTCATTTCAATGATATGAACGGTCGCCAAAGTGTAATGTATTTTCTATGCCAATTATGTTATTTCCACAATAAATTTTGGAATTCCAACTGGATAACCAAACTAATTATTATAAGTGCAGTCAGTGTATTTTACTAACAAACAAATAAACAAGTGGATATTTAAAAAAAAAAATTTTTCTTTTGACAACGCATTTTTCCCATGCAACGTAGCGTTTGCAAGTTGCATTTTTAGATCCCGATTACTTACGTAGTTAACGGAAGTGTTTGGGATCTAAAAATATTTAAGAAAATAATAGTAACATTAATTGTAACCAAATCCGGAGTCCTGATTAACAATTACATTAGTCAACGAGATTTTATAGAAAGAGATCTTAAATGTATTATGCACACACTTGTATGTCATGCATGTTATGCATTATGTATGGTGAGCAGTGAAGTGCCTCAATCTTAATGCATTGACCGTTGTGGTAGCGATGCGTTACGTTCGCGCCCCTTGTTTCCAGTCGACCAAAACAAAGCTGCAAGGGACCTCATGTAGAACAAAAACTAAACATAACAGAAATAACGGAATCATTGATTGGTCCATTCTTCATTGCTGATCGAAGGGTCCATTATGAACTTTTTAAGAAAACCCAAAAGTTTCTTTCGTGACTACCACCGAGTCGGAGTGCACTAAGAAGAATCGTCGAGAAACTCAGTGCTAACTCTTTTCCAAATACCTAGTTGTAAATCAAATCATAAAATTTACAAAATATTATTTAACCAGTACATGTGTACATACAATATGTAAGGAAATCAAAAACATGAGAAAAAACAATAAACTCACATTGCACGGTCCAAAACAATCACAATGTTTGCTTTTTCAAAATTCACGCACGCAACACTGTTTAATTTAGAAAAAAATAACACAAAACTAAAAATAACTAGAACAAAGATTCCAAAATGTTTTTCTTTTTATGAATGGGGCTTGAATTCACGGTGTGAAATTACACCGCACCGGGTGGAATAACGCGCGGGGAATCGCAGTGGTGCCAGCAGGTTAACTGGCGCCAAAACTGTCGAGCGATGGTGGTGCAAGTTAACGGCAAGTGGGCAAGGGTGGGGTCGCCGCTGACAACTAGCCTCCCCTGCGCGTGTGCACTTGTAATACACCGGCACACGTTACCAATACGATTGACAACGGTCGGTTTACTCGACTGTGCTTAGACTTTATTTTGAATAAATTAGCTAAGCTCCTCTAATATCCCTATCGTATCCATACTCCTAATAGTTGTGTGCTGGCAGTGAGGTAACCAATTTTCCAATTTACCTGGAACGTGTCCAAGAATGATTTGCACGACGGAATGGTAAATCATAACCATGTATTTGTATTATTACTGGTGAAAGGGCGTATTATAATTTGTAATGAGAGAAGTATCCCGCGTGTGGATGTCTATGGGCTCCAGTAACCACTTAACACCAGGTGGGCTGTGAGCTCGTCCACCCATCGAAGCAACAAAAAAAAATGTATTAGAGATTACTGGTGGCCCAGAGGTTTTTCCAGTTTCACCAGGACTGATGGGCGAGCAAAAATCCAATCAGGAGGGGTGGGGGGATCTGCTAACAGCTGCCGGAACGTCTCTAACGAGACCTAACAACTCAAGAGCAGCTGCTTCGCGAATTAATCTATTACTGGATCGGAATCACGATCCGCTGAGAAGATCCGGCAAGAAACTGAGCGGGTTGATGCATGGGCTAGGTTGTACGTTTAACTCATTGCCGAATTCGACGAGTATGGTTACCGGGGTCCCTAAATCTGCTCCTAGTGTTAGAGCTGAAAGCGTCTAATACAACAGTTATAGTATCTGACGGATCCGTAAGGCCGTGTCTTATGCCTATTTCTGTTACATAGTGTCAGTAGTGATATAGTGTCAGCTAGACCGTAAGCCAGTCTGGCACTTCACGCCAGTAAAGCGATACGAAGAATTATATCAAGTACCTTAGCTATACTCAAACTGCCATAAGAGCTACTTCTATATAGATAGTGTATTGAATTAAAATAACAGCTATCATATCGACCAAATTAGAACACATAGCTTTTTTTTTCCTACCTATGCTGCTACTCGTCGAGCCCCCTCGCAAGCGACGGGTTCGACGAGAACGGTGACAGGTGCTTGAGGTACCTAAAAGCACCGTTAGTGGATCGGGAGGATCCGAGATGACGTGTTTTGGGCGACGTCGACTGCTTTCCATTCTTTCCGCAGGATCGGGAATGTAGTTACCGGCGGCCACGATGAGAGGGTTCTCGTGTCGTGCCGCTTTATCGAAGTGGCGCATCGACGCCGACTGTAGATACTTACTGATGGACTCTAAGTCCAGGTCGTCATGGAGGTCGACGTTCCTGACGAACTACGGGGCTCCGACGACTATCCTGCAAAAACGGGATCGAATAATTTGAAATGATTTTAGGTGAGTGCGGGCCGCGTGAGCGAACACTACACTTGCATAGGTCATGACGGGGCGTATGCAAGTTTTGTAGAGTGTCACCTTATTTCTAAGGGACATTTTACTTCGCCTGCCTTTTTTTTTTTTTATTGCTTAGATAGGTGGACGGGCTCACAGTCCACCTGGTGTTAAGTGGTTATTGGAGCCCGTAGACATCTACAATGTAAATGCGCCACCCACCTTGAGATATAAGTTCTAAGGTCTCAGTATAGTTACAACGGCTACCCCACCCTTCAAAGCGAAACGCATTACTGCTTCACGGCAGAAATAGGCAGGGCGGTGGTACCTACCCGCGCGGACTCACAAGTGGTCCTACCACCAGTAAAAAATATTCTATCATCGGGTAGAACACATAGCACGTTTTCAGCTGAAATAGGCAAATGTAGGCAGTTCATTAACGCGGTAGTATCCACCATATTAAGTTTATTATCTAATACTATGATCCACCATATAGACCTGTGTGCGAGCTCAGATTCACAAAGGATGCCTATACTGTATTTTTTCAAGCCCGGCAAGAGGCTCATTAAGTAACCAATATGATCTTCTGCAAGCGTGATTTGAAAATAATCCTTAGAGAATTCATTTGAATTTAGAATTTATTGTTAGTCATATATAAGTTATGTATCAAATGGCCAGTATTATAATGGCGGGTAGCCATCATACAGCGCAAGATATTTGACAGATGCCTGAATCTAGCTTACGACATTTTCAAGATAAGCTTGCATATAGGTATACAAGTTCCGAACAACATTCGGATCGTCGATCTAGCGAGCAATATCACCCGTTCGGTGGAAAATCTTCCTTTCGTTCCCACCTTAACCAACAAGATTAGATCCACTGTCCAGTACTGAGTCCCACTTCATAACAATATTCAATCCATTAACATTTTTTTAAGACAAAGATTTTGAATTTGGATGAATTGGAATGAATAATTCCTGGGTAGATTGATTGAATTATTTATGTTGTAATGCAACATCAGTTCCTTGAGTATTTTTTCGGGACTTTAGGAAAATTATTATTATTTATTATCGTAAAATTCGGCTGATTTTATTCATAACTCGACTAGATTTTTTTTAAATTTCGTGGCCGTCTACATTGTGTACATTATTAATTATCATTAAAAGTAAAAACGTGATAAGACCGTGGAAAATACTGTGGTATATTTTATAAAATTTACACACCTATTGATAAACAGAAATAATTAGGAAAATGTAAACACCGAATCGAGAACCTTTCCTTCTTTAAATTTGAGGTGATTAAATAATTGAAGTGATATAGAAAAAAATTAGGCAGTTTTGTGTTGACTTTTTCGGCTGTATACTATTTTTTACTTTTAGGCGTTAGCCTCTATTCCCAAAACATATAAATTTGACATTTCATACCATTGACACATGACACCAGATTTATATCATTCTTCGAAGTCATAAATTTAACAAAAGTTGATGTCTCCAATAAGCAATAATAAAAAAAACAATCTCAATATTGCAATTAAGTAGAATCGACGACTAAATGTATCTAAATATCGGTCGGGATATTCATTCGATTCTGAATGCGTTGATGTCGGAATATTGCAATGGCCGAAAAAAGTGCAATGAACTCTCTGATGGAAGTGGAGCATTTTAATTCCTCGTCCGTGGACGTGGGCATCAAGAAGGAGGTTGTAGTGAAGCCGGAACCTTGTGAGTGTCTCGTGTGCGTAACTCGCAGTCAGGACTGCTATGATATATACACAACAAACACGACAGCGTCGGGCACGAGCCTTCTTACATTCTTGGCTAAATTCACTCAGACGGATATCACTGACGCAGTAAAGTCCTCCAAACACGTTTGCAAGAATTGCCTAGACCTAATCAACATTTTAGATCAGGCTGAAATAGAATATGTTAAGCTAAAAGAGGCATTTGAAGCAATAATAAGTAAAAACCCTCTATTTGTGTCATCAAATGTGCCTTTAAAATTAACTACTGTAAAGGCTGAGTACAATGATGATGAAGATGATGATGATGATGATGATGACGATGATGTGTCGGTACATTTTAATAATTTAGAAGAGGATTCTGAAGATGAGCCATTAGTAAAGTGTAAGAGGAAAAGAAAAGTCCAGGTTAAGAAAAATTGTACAACTGCTAAACATACACCTAATAGCAAAAAATTTGAGGGAAGGTATGATTTGTTTAATTCATTAAAGCTTTGAACTATTGTAAGCTAATGACATCAATGATAAAATTGTTATATACTATGTTATATACTACCTGTTTGCTACCAACCATATAAAAACTAAATTAATAAAATTTTACTTTTATGTTTCTATTTGTGTACTTTTGATAATCCTGTGTGCTACATATTTTAAAACATTTATTAAGCTGGAAATGTGAATTATGCGGTGAGACTGGAGATAAAGGTGGTACTAATGCTGAAGAAGCTCACAGATTATCAGTACACTCTGGTATGAATTCAGGGAATAATGGAGCTTTTAATGATGTCAAGACTGAAGATTCAGCTGATGGGTAAGACTGTTTTCATGTGGTTTTTGGTGATGGAATACTGCCCACTTAATTATGAGTGTTCATGGACACCAACAATGTGAGTGGCACAACCAAAAACTGTTGCCTATCTAAATTCGTATCTGGGAAAGCTTTAGAATAATCTATTTAACATATATTTTTTTTAGTTAAAACAAAATAAATTATAAGAAATCTTGGGATATCCTCACAAAAGTCTGAACCTATACTTTAATATTTGGTAAAAAAAGCAAAAGGTTGTAGCAGTATGGAGTATGGAGAAGGATGCCTCTATAATTATTGGCATAGCTATTTATAGCTTGCATATGGCATAAATATTTTGCCACAAACATTCTATATGATTATAACAAAATCATTAACTGTATAACACTCAACTAATAGACCATTGAAAATGTAAGATTTAAGATTTGAGAAAAGATTAAAGATTTGTATGCCGAAACGAACTCGAAACGCATTCAAACCGAAACGCATTACTTTACTACCAGCATTACATTACTACCAGTAATTACTTATGCAAATTATAATTTTGTGGATTTGATTTTTAATAACATGATGTTATTCCATCACTGTGGAAGTTAATCATGAACATTTGTTCAGTACATATTTCATTAGAAAAAAATTGGGACATGCCTGCAGGGTTCCAACATAAACAAACGTGGTAGAACATTTTATCCTTTAGGCCACGATGACTTCAAAGAGCTAGTGTGCAGATTACTTAAAACTCTATACAACCATTATTACTTCTTAATCAATAACAAATGTAATAACCTAACATTGCCATTATTGAATTCACAGCATAATTGGTAATGAGTAAAGAATGTTTATTTTTTGGATATTTTAATTTGTATACAATTTCACATCAACATAATCACTATTTTAATGCATTTCAGTTCAGAAAGTCCATTTAAATACACATTTAAGGAATCGCTCCTCTTGGCACTTGGTAATCTGGATGAATCTAGTAAAGGAGATGAAAAAATAAAAAAGAAAAAAACTAAAGCAACACGGAAGAAAAAGAAAGTATTAAAAGACACAAAAACGAAAGTAATGCATCAGTGTGATCAGTGTACTAACAGGTATACTTCCTTAGGTAAGTACTGCCAGTTTTCTTCCGTCTGATTACTTATATTTTTCTGCCTTCGGTCTTCTTTAAAATGTGTCAAAATGCTGCATATTGACTCAAAACTGTAAGCAATACTTTTCTATTATAAATTCATTAGCGTGTTTCTTGTGTTAATATATTGTGTATTAGTCAACTCAAAGAAGTAAACAGAACACTCTTTAAATTTTAGTAAATATGGTAAATGTTTGTTTTCAGTACGTTTGGAGCGTCACAAACAAATTAAACATGAAGGTTCGAAGCCTCCTTACATCTGTGAGATATGTGGCGCGCACTACAAACACAAGCGAGCCTGCGACATACACATAGCTCTACACAAGGGTACGTACACAGGACTGCTCGAGACATCACTGTGCCCAAACTAAACTAATGTAGACACTCATTCTTACAGTTGTTTTTGTGTCTGCCTGTTGCCATATCCGGTACTATATCTGATATAATAATAGAATTGGATATCAATCAATCAACACCCTGCTTGAAAAAAACGCTATTACGACTAAGAATTTACACCTTGCATAGTGATTTTCCAGATGAAGTCAAAATCTTTTAATATTTTAGAAAGTTTAAAATACTAGTCTATACTAATATTATAAAGTTTAAGAGTTTGTTCGTTTGTTTGAATGCGCTAATCTCAGAAACTACAGGTCCCATTTGAAAAATTCATTCAGTGTTAGATAGCCCATTTATTGAGAACTAACGACCCGCCCTGTAATTTATTATTGATTTCTCCACTATTTAATGGATGTTATTATACATAATATAAACCTTCCTCTTCAATCACTCCATCTATTAAAAAAAACCGCATCAAAATCCTTTGCGTAGTTTTAAAGATTTAAGCATACATAGGGATATGGGGACAAATAAATGCATTCATCAACGACATTGGCTCGTGTTTTCGTAGCACAAAGTTCTATATGTTCGCCGACGACTTAAAATTCTTCAGGAAAGTAAACTCATCTCTTGACTCTGAATTATTGCAGAGGGATTTGGACAGTTTGTTTGGCTGGTGCAGTGCGAATGGCATGAGTCTGAATATCAGTAAATGCTATGTAATTCGTTTTACTAGAAAAAGACGCTCATTTTCCCGAACGTATCATATTAATGGTGCACCACTATCTGAGGTAGACTCTATTAGGGATCTGGGTGTGACCATTGATAGTAAGCTGCAATTCAGCACACATATTCAGAATATTACCAGAAAGAGCTTTAAAACATTGGGATTTATATTTCGCAATTGCAAAGATTTCAAAAAACCACACACTAAAATCACAATTTATAATGCTCTCGTACGCAGTACCTTGGAATATTGCTGCATTGTGTGGAATCCTTACTATGAAATATACAAGAAACGATTGGAAAGTGTCCAGAAACGGTTTCTATGGTACTTGTCTTACAACTACAATCTGGGTAGGAAGTTACCCAGCTATGAAGATAGACTTTGCCACTTTAATTTAGACTCTCTTCTAAACCGGAGAAAACTAATGGGGGGTATATTTCTGTACAAATTAATTCATGGAATAACCGACACGCCTAATCTATTAACCCAGATAAAAATATCAGCCCCTAAGTACCTACCAAGAACGAAGAAATATAAACCGTTTATAAGAAAGCCCGCTCGTTCGAATTTAGGTGCTTACTCTCCCTTAAACAGAATCCTTTGGGACTACAATAATGTCCACGGTAGCGCGGTCTCCGTCAGTGTTCCTTCGGAGTCGTCCGATTGCGTTGAACTTATTTTAAGTGAAATAGATGTTTTTTCTGATTGTCTCACTACTTACAGGAAAAATCTGTCGCGGATCATCTCCCAATTAAATTAATCATAAGCAATGAATGAAATGTATTCAAATCTTAGCTGTATATTTTTTTTATTTTTGATGTTAATGCACTGTCGATTGCACCTATAATTGAGGTGACATCAGCCATGAACTTTTGTCAATTTGTCAATGTTTTGTATTGATGATCACTTTGTTGGTGCAACTTAATAAATAAATAATAAATAATACGAGCGGAGCACTAATAATGTTTTAAAATCGGGGTTTTTTCCCTCTTGAGAGCTTGCGCTGCGTTCGCTGCGGAAGCAGTTAAAGTTTCGCTAAAATAATATAGGACAGAATTTTTACCCTATAAAGTTCTAAAAAAAAGTCTGTGACAGCACATGTCTATATTTTAAGGTTGGCTCACTATAACGGTTTTTATGCTAACCAAATTTGTTCTAAAATAAGCATTATTTGTGAAGGTATTTTTATAAAGGTGATATTAATCCCTATCCAAATACATACATTATTCATTATAGTTGTTGCAAAGTACGAGTGCGCGCCGCCCTTAATTGTGTGAGTGACAATCTGTATACGCGTCAATGGAGACTATGTAGCTAAAGCTGTCTACTGACGATGCGATTTCGTATTCAATCTGTTGATTCAATTTGAGTTGATTTGACAAATTGTGCGGTGTGTCAACAAATTGAATCAACAGATTGAATACGAAATCGCATCATCAGTAGACAGCTTAATGTAGCTACTGACCGCTCCGTCGAGTACACACACTAACGAAAATGTGTATTTGCGATTACAACTACAAATAAAGGCCACGCGCGCTCGTACTTTGCAATAACCATCTAAGTATTTAATTTGAAAGAAATTTGCCCTTTGCATCATATAATTTCAATGAGTTTCTTAGAAGATATTACAGTTTTAAAATAACATCGCAGCAACATTATGATCAAGCGCATAATACGAGGCGCCAGCTGGCCGGGGCGCGCGGCACAGATTAATAAGAATAACAGGAAACACCCAAATCACTTCAAGATCGATTTTTTTTGATTTCTCTAGGATCCCATCGTCAGATCTTGATCCTGATGATTAGATGACCATTCGGGAAGTCTATCCTTCCGAACAAAAAAAAAACAATTATCAGAATCGGTTCAAGCATTCTCGAGAAAACGATAAACATACATAGATAAAAGACTGGTGGTTGAATTAATGACCTCCTCTTTTGAGGTCGGTCAAAAAGCGTGATTTTGGTACTTTAAATAGCTCCTTAACATTCTATTATTCAAAATTTTCACCTTCTACGTAAATGACGTCGCGGGTAAAATTTAGCGTTATCCCAAAGTAACAATTCCACGTGGACGAAGTTGCGGACAAAAGAGAAACGATCGAAACTTGTGTCTGAAGTGGAGAACTCTCTGGGGCGAGTCTCCGAATGGGGTGAATTGAACTTGGTTCAATTCAACCCGATAAAGACACAAGTTTGCGCGTTCACTGCGAAGAAGGACCCCTTTGTCATGGCGCCGCAATTCCAAGGAGTATCCATGCAACCTTCCGAGAGTATCGGGATACTTGGGGTCGACATTTCGAGCGATGTCCAGTTTCGGAGTCATTTGGAAGGCAAAGCCAAGTTGGCGTCCAAAATGCTGGGAGTCCTCAACAGAGCGAAGCGGTACTTCACGCCTGGATAAAGACTTTTGCTTTATAAAGCACAAGTCCGGCCTCGCATGGAGTACTGCTCCCATCTCTGGGCCGGGGCTCCCAAATACCAGTTTCTTCCATTTGACTCCATACAGAGGAGGGCCGTTCGGATTGTCGATAATCCCATTCTCTCGAATCGTTTGGAACCTCTGGGTCTGCGGAGGGACTGCGGTTTTCTTTGCGGTATTTTGTACCGTATGTTCCATGGGGAGTGCTCTGAGGAATTGTTCGAGATGATACCAACGTCTCGTTTTTACCATCGCACCGCCCGCCATCGGAGTAAAGTTCATCCATACTACCTGGAGCCACTGCGGTCATCCACAGTGCGTTTCCAGAGATCTTTGCCACGTACCATCCGGCTATGGAATGAGCTCCCCTCCACGGTGTTTCCCGATCGCTATGACATGTCCTTCTTCAAACGAGGCTTGTGAGTATTAAGCGGTAGGCAGCGGCTTGGCTCTGCCCCTGGCATTGCTGAAGTCCATGGGCGACGGTAACCACTCACCATCAGATGGGCCGTATGCTCGTCTGCATACAAAGGCAATAAAAAATAATAATCAAAGGCTAGTCTAATATAAGTTACTCAGTGGTAATGAAGAATTCTACCGTGAAAGCGTTTTTAAAGTAGCTCCTGTAGTTTTTAAGTTTATTAATTACACGCACGCAAATCGCACGCACTCACTCACTTGTAGACGAGTTATCCTTACCTTTATCCAGATTTATCACCTCTCCTAATTGGTCAAGAACAAGAATAGAAAGAATGTCATCCAGATAAACTATGTTCTAATAGGTGTATACATCCCACAAGACGAACAAACATGAGCATTAGAATTTATTAGATTTTTATTACATCAGGTATAAGCGATTGGAAATGTGAAGAGTGCAATAAACTGTTTCCTTCAAAGAATGCACTCCAGAGGCATAACAACATCCACACGGGGAAGCTCAACTATCAGGTGAGTAACGGTGGCCAGACGTGGGGCACGCGACAACGTTGTCCGACACTAGTCCGTCCGGTGTGCGTTGCAGTGCGACCTGTGCGGCAAGTCCTTCATCCACACGTCGTCGTTCAAGATGCACAAGCTCTCGCACTCCGGCGTGAAGCCGCACTCGTGCGACGTGTGCGGGCTGGCGCTCATGACGCGCTCGCACCTCAAGCGACACAAGCGCGTGCACAGCGGCGAGAAGCGCCACGAGTGCGCGCTCTGCGGGAAGCGCTTCTCGGAGAGGTGAGTGCCGCCCCGCCCCGCCGCGCCCCGCCCCGCCCCGTACCGCCGCGTCGCGCTCACGCCCGCGTGTCTCTCGCAGGTACAACCTCATGGCGCACGCCAAATCGCACCACGGGCCCGAGGCGCGCGCCGCCGAGCCGCCGCGCCCCGAGCGCCGCCGCCTCTTCCGCTGCCACTTCTGTCCCGAGAGATACGAGAGACGGTACGTGCGCATTCTATATATATTATTATAATGTGCAACCAATAAAAAAAGTTGCAATAGACTTATTTAAGGAACTGTTTTAAATATTCACTGTAGTTATATTTTACCAACTAATTGATAACGTCATCGTAATTGAAAGTAATGATGTCATCAGGAGTTTAAAAAAAAAGTTGAGTCCTTGACTCAAAAATGTATATATACCCTGGGACGTGGTATTCTGGAACATCAAATCGATCCTAACTATTGACCACAACTATATATCTTCATTAACGTTTTGGGAGGAGTGGGTTAAGTTCGAACATTGGGAACCGTTTGCTTTCGTGCGACGTGCGCTATCGGCACTTGTGACTATAATCTACGAAGATTTCTTCATTCGTATAACAGAATTTCAATCAAAATCAAAAGGGTATTTTATTTATAACACCCCTCATGGAGGGTCCGCCCCGCCCGGCGGCGGCGCGGGGCGGCGGGTGTAGCGTGCGCGCGCGCAGGTACATGCTGGAGCGGCACATGCCGGCGGCGCACGGGCGCACGCTGGAGCGGCCGCCGCCCACGCCGCGGAACACCATGAGCAAGATGCTGAAGGCGCAGGCGCTCGGCAAGCGCGCCGCCCCGCCCGACAGCAACGGTGACACGCAATATTATTATTAACTCTATATTTAACGAGTAAATATGTGAACCAGCTGACGGCACATCCGTTGTAAGGCGGTCAGTGGAGTCCATAGACATCACGACTAGAATAGCGCCGTCTTGGCCCGCGGTCGAAGTCTCAGAACGTATGGCCGTTTCGTAGGAGACATCAGCAGGGCGGTGGGATCGACTCGTGCTGGCTCACCGTGAGCCCTGTGCATAATATAATAATCAATCTTAAAATCAAGCAGTTATGTCTAACATAAATGATATGTCCACGAGTATCACGATGTCACATGAGTATGTCCACGTATGTACATCAGCAGCGCAAGTGACTTCGATACTTTCAAGAAGCGGTTCGTAAAACTTAAAGATCCACTTTCTCGTGCCTGTAACGTATAAGCAAATGTGTTGACTGTGACGTGTCGGCTGCTGGCGACGCCCGTTGACCGGCGCCCTGACCCTCCGACAGACCCGGAGAGCAAGGAGGAGCGCAGCCCGCAGTCGCGCGGCGCCACCCCCGCCCCCCTGGCGGCCCCCTCGCCGGCCCTGCTGGCGGCGGCGACGTGGTCGGGCGCGTACGCCGCGGAGTTCGGCATCCGGCCCGACTTCCCGCACTGACCCCCGCCGCGCCCCCCGCGCACCGCCCCGGCCCCTCGCCGTGCGTCGCTGTGTTCGTTATTTCCCTGAGTTCAACATTTCTTTACAACAGTCGGCTCGGCCGTGCTGGGGAGGGGAGAGAGCGAGAGAGATCTTCCGTCCCTTTTGCAATAGAAAAGCTTCGGTTTTAAATCGTGACCTTCACATTCAACTGTGTCGCGCTCAAAGAAGCTTCATATCAATAAATACTTACTCAGATTTCATAACGTGGCAGTACAATTGTGTCATCATAAATATTATTTATTAGGGCGGGCTTACTAAACATTAATAAAATTAATTTTTTTTAATCCACCAATATTATTCAATCTACATATTAATTAATCAACTATATTATATTTGTGTAACAAAGAGTAACAAGTCACTGTTCGACAATGATTTGTGTGGCGTCATGACAAATTAACTGGTATGGTACCAAAGCTTAGTGAAAACATGAAAAAAGAATGCACAGGCACTACCAGAAATATAAGAAAAATTTAAATCGGTCACTCCGAGATAGCAGCACTCTCCCTTCGTGGAGACATACCCCCTCCCCCCGCCCCGAGCCGGACTCACGCCCCCGCCCCCCGCCAGCCGGTCCCGGGCTCCGGGGTGGACAGGCGGCAACAACATGACTAACAATGACTAATATTCTTATATAATTTCGCAGAGTTTAAAAACAAAAACAAATTTTAATCAATCAAAACAGATTGAATTTTATGAAGCAATATACTTATATGTAGATAATTAGGTATATAAAAAAACACTTAAAATCTATGTTTTTGTATATATTAATAAAATTTTAGTTTATTTATTAGTTAAAACGTGTACAATCAATTTAGGTAAATTCGATTCTTTTGGGCGACACTGTCGTTTCGGACCGTAAGCCATTTGACTTGTTTTTACTTAAGCGGTGACCGTCAGCGAGTAGATCGAGCGGCAGCTGTCACTGTCAATGTTCATGTCACATTGTCATGACAGCACCTAACGTTCTCAGGCACGGACGTCACGCTTCACGAACGTGGTACGTGTAGATGAACTACTCTAACTTGTAATATAAAATAACTAGATAAATGTTTTAAATGTATGTAATTAATTAAGGATTTTTAATGTGAATCCTATTTTTGTACTAAATACTCTACGTTTCTCTTACGTGTTAAAGGCCTAAGTGCATGTGTGTGTGGCCAGTGCGGGCGCGTCGCTCGAGCGGAACATATGTCAAACAACCTTTTTTCGAATGGACAATAAATACATTTAGTTCCGTTATTTATTTTTGCACAATATAATAGAGTTAGCTGTAAAATGTAAACAGTATGAATAATAATGAATTGCAACTAAAATGAGTCTTCCAGAATCACAGGTGAAAAGCCACAACAAAAACCGTAAATGCATTAACGATTAGGGAAGCCCTCTCGGACACATAACATAGTGGCAATCTTCACAACGTCCAATGTCCACGATTTGATGTTTTAGATTGAACATATTCAACTGATAAAGATAAATTGTACATATCCAGAGATAAGGTGGGGGAGACTCGTTTAAATATACTCTACGCTTTGTCAACATTGTGAGGACGAAACTCATGGAGGGAGGCCGTCAGACCCTCCGACCTCAGGATAACGCTTTGTCAAACTTAGGATCGTGAACTGCCAGCTCACAGCCGGCGTGCGGTAGGACGTAAACGGCAATGAACATGTTCGAACATCGATATTATCCTCATGAAACCTGGGAGTGATACTACACAAAACAATTAAAAGCACGCATCCCTACTGGCCATAATCAATGCGTTGACAATTAAAAAAAAAGTCATTCACTAAATAAATACCTAATACTTACTGTTTTATAAATAAGCAATTGAGCGATAGATAAGTGCAGAGTGACTTGTGTAAGTCTTAATTGTGATTTTTTTTATTTGTATTATATCAAAACCGATTTTCGTCTGGGATTTTCGTTTGAGTGGTCATTAACGTAGTGATTCACTAAGTGGTCGGTATGCACAATAATTTACGACAGTAGTGTTATTTAAAGTACCTACATTTTACCAGAAAAAATGTGAGAATGCTAAATTCGAGAAAGAGTAGACGTCGAGACCCCGGAAAAAAGACAAAAAAGACAACACCGGAACTGCAAAGCGATTTTGACAGAATAGATCCGGCCTTGTGTTTCTGACGAAAAGTATACGTTCCGACATTCTTTTAATGTACTTAACTTATAGTTTTTTTTAATTGCTCTTAAATCCGATGTCATGTGAAACCGCTCTTACTAAAATGTAATGTAATAAATATATATATGTTGAGAGAAAGAGAGAGAGAGAGAGAAACAGACAGAAGTACACAAATTATTGTTTATATAAAACTTGTATGATATTCAGTTGTATTAAAATATTAGTTATTCATTATTTGCATTTTATTTAACAAGTCTATCCTCCTAATCGCAGTGACTTTATGTACGAGTATTATTAAATAAATAAGTAAATGGCCACCATTTTACTGAGATTATATTACATCTCATCTCATTTCATTTAATTTCATCCCAGTTGATTAATGTCTCAAAGTAATCATCTTCATTTCAATTCACTCCATATTATAATTTTTCATAAAAATAAGAATATAAATTAAAAAAAGGCATGACTTAAAGGTCTTACTTACCAGGTCATAAAATCCCTTTAAAAAAATGTAAGTTGTAAGGACTTTTGGCGGGAACGCGAGGAATGAAGTTGAGTGATTTGTTTTATTTTGTCTATTTAGTGTTTCTTCGGGTTTAAATGTGTAATAATGGTGGTTTATTAACTGTTTAATATCTGTGAAAGTGCACAAATGTGGGAAAATGAAACAATGCCGCTGGACGTAACTTCTCGGGATCCTCCAAAAAGTCCACTGAAAAAATCTTAGTAAATGACCACCATTTTACTGAGATTATATTTCATCCCATATCATCTCAATTCATTTCATTTCATTTCACTCCATAATATCATTTTTCATAAAATATGAATAATATAAATTAAAATAAGACATGACTTAAAGGTATCAGTCACTAGGTCATAAAATCTCTTAAAAAATGTAAATTATGTAATTAAATGTGTTTTGAGTTACGCACTCAAGATTAATTATAAATTCACAGCAACTACATATATACTTCGGATTGTATACTGTTCACTCTTAGTTTACACAACGCTAGGTCTTTCATATTAGGCTGTATATAGGAAAGCACCTGAAATGTCTAACAAATATAAAAGCGGTGAAGTTATAGTCCGTGCAGCAACTAAACATGATATGAGTGCAGTCGCTGAAATGATACAGGTATTATAAGTTTTTCAGTAGCCAAGCCCTAAAGCTAAAAATGAAAAGTTACAAAACTATTTGTTTCATGCATTACATTAATTTTATTGTATGGAACTACATGGAATACGAGTTATATGTTCGGCTTTTTGTGCTTAAAAAGTATCCAAAGAAATAAAATCCAAGTCTGTTGTGTTCTTTTCGATGCTTCTTTGTCATACAATAAGTCTTCAACCAGAAGCGTAGTTTACTTTTTTTTCATATTGAGTGACGACTTCAAAATATTGTCAAATAACTTATAATTAACATTATTAAAAAATCTCATCCTGAGCACGGTTGCATAAGTATATAAAATACATTACAACTGAGAACCAATTGAATTCTTCAGTCCTCGAATTGAAACAAATTTTGTCCGACCTATTAGAAAGAAGTATCAATAAGAAGAAGGATATTAGTAAACATTTCTTTTGTCATTAAATAACAACAGAAACAATGACATTAAACAATGATAAAATATTATTTTGTATATTGAGGCTTGTTTTGAGGCATTGGCTCCAGACATAAATTATTTATTGCTGTCTCTCAAAAAAAGATTTCTCAGTTGTTGTCATTGTAAAAAATAATTTTTACATGATTAAATTCATGAGATTATTGCAGGAATTAGCAGATTACGAGAAAATGTCTGATGGTCCAAAATTATCCATTAAAGGTAAATTAATGAATATTTTTGTTGAAATCATAAAAAAATATTTTATTGCTTTGGTGCAGAGTTGTGATGAGTCCTGAATCGAAGAACCTTTAAATCAATTTAAATCAGTTTAAATATTCAAACCCATCAATCTATATAATCAAAAATTTACACAGAAGATACTTTATGATACTGCTACCCTATGAAATGATCAATGTGTCTTAGGAAGCCCCATTCATCATTGTGTGTATCTTGATTACTATGATAACGTGTCTTAGAAAGACAAATATACAAATAACATTGACCATAGTATGTATGTAACATACCTGTGTCTTCAAAGGGTTTAATTTAAACTAAATTTCATTGTTCAAGTTTGAAATGACTGAATTTTGCTCCTGCACTTCTCATGCCCATGAGAGACTTCAACCACTCACTATCACTTGGGCTTGCTTATCTGTCACCCAAGCCAATAAAGAGCTCATTATTTGGAACCCTTCCAATCAATGAGAACCCATTGCCTGCACCTTTTTTGAATTTAAGTGGTTGTTGCTTGGGTCCTTGGCTGTGAGATAGGACAGTACTTACCATAAATATCTTGTGAAGTTTGCTACTACATTTGCTGTTGAAATTCTGAATCATGATCATTATTGTTATGTTATAGGGCTAAATAAAAAAATAATCTTTTTACTGAAATACTAATTAAAAGTGAATTTCATTATTATGATATTTCAGGTGTACTTTACTATCCCATTTCACTTCTTTGTTTTCTTTTGGTAACCCAATTGTTGTATTGTTTCAAATAGAACTATTAATGTTCACTATGTATGCCATTTTCCAGAACATTTCCGACAGAACTAGAACATTTGATCATTTTCTAGCTTTGCCTATGTCGAGAACATTTTTGGGATTATTAGAATACTCTCGATAAAATTCGAACATTTGAGAATTTTCTGGATTCTTCTTTCTTGGGGTCATTAGGACACTCGATACAGAATACTGAGGTTTTCCTCTAGAATCATTAAGAAATGTTGCCAAAACTTTTGAGAGGGCTTCCAATTGTTTTGATATTTGATTTTTCTATCAGACGTCAAATCCGTTATTCCTACTGGCATAAAACTTTATTCAGTGTTTTATGCTTCTTAAATTACAGATTTGGTGCATGACGGCTTTGAAAAACAACCACCTGAGTTCTTCTGTAAAGTTGCAGAAAAACACAAAGAAAATATCTTAGGTTATGCTATTTACTTTCCTGTGTATTCCACGTGGGAGGGACGTGCGCTAATGCTGGAGGATCTGTACGTGAGAATGAATGAGCGGCGCAGAGGTGTTGGTAGATTGCTTTTCGATGCAGTTGCAAAGGTATTTGGTCAATTAGGCAATACCGAGTCGCACATGCACATCGACGCTTGAAAGGCAAACATGACTAAGCGACAATGCGTGAACTTTACAGTAGAGCAATTTAAAGTTGAAATATTTGAAAAAAAAATTATTTTGACGAATCTAACTGTAGGATAGAAATTATTTTAATAGACCTAGATATAGTTTTTTTTTGCCCATCGAATATACTTAAAGGCTATTGCCTATCATTTGTGTATATAGCAGTTATTGTCGCTTATATATATTGTCCATAATTTGATAAACAGGTAAAATTATCTGAATTTTATATAAAAGGTTTCTCGTCACAAGTAAAATTATCTAAGCCAGCATTGAAAGATTTGGAGTAACATGTAAAACAATATGAGCTATCGTTGAAAGATTTTCAGTAACATGTAAAGTTAGACAAATTCGCACAGCTTACAGTTTCGTTTTGGGTATATTGGACTAAAGTGATCCCATAGTTCATAACAAATCGAGTAAATGTATCTAAATACTATTCCATTTTTTATGCATGTAGAAAGTGTAAAGAATTGAACTAAGATGTAATAAATTACTATAGTAAATCATGCAAAAGAGCGAAACCAAAAGAGCGAGATGTTTATGAATAAACATTTAATGTAAAAAACAATAGGGATATATATGTTTTTTGCAACAAAATCACGCTATTGCTATTATATTTTATACAATATTTTGCCAATATTACATAAATAAACCATAACACATTGTAGTGTATTCCAATATAATACCAAAATCTAGTTATTCCCTCACAACAATAATAAATTGTATTCTGCTATTGAACATAACCAAACTTAACAACACTATTGTACCTAATATAATCAGTCTCCAAAGGCATACGATAGATATGCGACATGAGATCTTGTTATTTTTTGTTAATCAATCACAATCGTACAATGTCGTGCACGTGGAATGCTCAGAAACTTTTGTTTAAGACAATTAGGAATGACTTTGTCAGTGCAAAGTTTGAGCAAATCATCATATTTGGCTTTTGATATGGGTAGCTGAGACCTATAACAAGATGTCAGTGATAACTTGATTTTAGGCTGAACTTCGACATCAAAAGATAATGCAGAAGCATTCATAGATGTTTTGTATTTAACGCTTTGCTTGTATTTTTTGAAAGTCATAACACGGATCTTGCCTATTTTCCCGGTTTGGTTGCCTTTGAAGTACTTATCACTAATACTATCTCATTTATAAAAATCTTCATAGCTCAGTCTTTCCACCTGAAAAGGCGATGAATCTTGCCTAGCTGTTGAAAATACTGTAAACCATTGTGATGATGCGTAAACAGTGGTATTTTTTGATCGATTCTCTACAATGGCATGGTATCGACATGTAAGTGTGTCCCGTCAAAAGAAAGTTTATTTGAATAATGCAACATTGCTAATACCGTATGGTTTTGGCCTGGACAACAGTCGCAATAGAGAAGTAATCGCGTAACGTTTCTTCTAGCATCAATGGACTGAATATATTTATGTAAAATAGTTGCAATCTCATTGGCACCACGCTTGCCAATACTCTCATCCCAGTAGTAACCAAAAACATTACGAGTTCCGTTTCATAAACACAAAAATTATATACGCCTAGTTTCTTACTACGAGCATAATACAAAAGCATAGATTGTGCAAAAGGCGTATTGAGTACTTTTTCCGAAACTAGCATATGAGATGACGGATCCTCTCCGTCTATATTTTTGTGGGCTCTAAAACGGGTATAGCTTTCTTCTTTTTCTGTTTCATGTTATTGCTTTTCTCTTTGTTTTTCGAGATTTTTAATTTTTTTCGTAGTGAAGAAAGACGCTTTAGACACTTGACTTTTATAGGTACATGAAATCCGATGTTGAAATTATCTAAGAATATTTACGACATTTACGATATTTATACGACAAATTCTCTCGCTTACAATATTGTGTTGTGCTTTTTGTATAGTTTGTATAAGTTGGAGATATTTCTAATTTCTTCAGAAAGGTAAACTTTGCTCGAATTTTGACGATAGTAATGCGAAGGCACCGCTGGTATTTTTTTATTTTTAGTGCTCAGTTGGGTGGACGAGCTCACAGCCTAGCTGGTGTTAAGTAGTTACTGGAGCCCATAGACATCTACAACGTAAATGCCACCACCCACCTTGAGATATGAGTTTTAAGTTTCCAGTATAGTTACAACGGCTGCCCCACCCTTCAAACCGAAACCCATTACTGCTTCACGGTAGAAATAGGTAGGGTAATGGTACCTACCCGTGCAGACTCACAAGATGTATCTGCGTAACTTTAACTAGTAGGTGAGCTCATGGGACTCAAACCTGACGATGTTGCTAACACTGGCCCTAGCAAGAGCAGTGCTTCGCAGAATCTACCACCGGATCGGAAACGCGATCCACGGAGAAGATTCGACGAGAAACTCAGTGGGCTGTGTCTGTGGGTTAGTTTACTCGCCGAACCCTTCGTCGCCAGCGACGGGTTCGACGAGAACGATGATCGGGAAGTCAATCGTGAACATTTGTTAAGTACGTATTTCATTCCAAAAATTGGTACCCGCCTGCGGGATTCGAACACCGTTGCATCGCTACATACGAATGCACCGGACGCCTTATCCTATAGGCCACGACGACTCTGTAAACTTTTGATAAATCTTTTTACGGAATCTATAGTCGTTTATTTGGTCTTATTTGGTGGTTCACATCTCCCTCATGGGAACAAAATGCAAAATAATGTGACAAACGACTTTACTAAGCGACGCCCAGCTTACGAATGTCACATTTTACCAGCCCGCCAAAACGTGGTACGCGACTAGTTGCGCATACCCACGCGACGTATTTAAACTTGCGCAGTTCCTTAGCGACAAAAAAATTTATTTTGTTTACGGGTAAACAAAACTAAGCGCCAAAAGTAACCATTGCAATTAATCAAGTAAAATTATCTAGGCGACGTAGTTATTAGAAATGTTGTCATGTAAAAATATTTACGGATGGAAAGGGATATTATGTTAAACAAGTAAAACTATCTAAGATTCAATATTATTCCATTTTGTTTCAGGTTAAATTGTATAGCTGTACCAATTACGACTACTTTGTATAGGTACAATCTACTAAGTGGTTTCAAAGAATAATTTCATAACAAGTAAAAATAAATAAATACAAACAAATGAAAATTTAAAAACATGAATAACTGACTAAGTGAATAATACCTTATTATTAAAATGTCCTAACTGCAGGATGTCTCTAAAATAACTTTTTTTTTGTCGTTTGGTAGGAAAAAACTCTGCATTTTTATGAAAATCACACCATATCTAAGCGACATAAAACACGTCACAGAGTGATGAAACCTATACTAAACGACGCAGAAAAATCAGACGATTCCAATGGTGTATCTAACTCATTTTACCTACTTTTGTCGCTTAGTCATGTTTGCCTTTCAAGCGTCGACATTCACATACACTCATGCAACACACACAGCACATGTGAGCACGCTGCACACACTAACAGAAAACATTATTCGTTTGCTCATCTAAGTATGAATAATTTAAGTTAAGCAAGCTCTTAGTTGAAAAAAATTCACCTCCACGTCGACCCGCCATCATAACGAAGGGTGAAAGGCTATTTGGTTTAACCGACATGTCGCTTAATGCGCGACATTTATTCTTGTAATTATAGGTCCGTTTTATTTGCTCTTAGTAGGTGTCAACAACTCAATGCTTTTAATTGAACTTCAATATTATGTTTACCCCATTAAAATAGTTGAAGAATTTTTTTTTTTATATTTTTTCCAATTTTTAAACTTTAAATGACTCTCTTGTAATGTTGCAAAAATGTCGCGTAAACCAAATATCCTTAGCCCTCGATATGTAGCGCGCAATGTGGACAACCGTCAAATGCATTGGGAGTAGCGGCGCGCACGGCCGACACACAAATGTTGTAATGACTGCCTGGCTGACGTCGAGAAGTTATACATCTTTGTTAGCGCGGGTGCTCTGGTGCTGAGTGGTCGCGGGAGCCCACGCACCGCCGATCCTTAGTACAGTCATGTTCCAGGAAGCGTCAGCGACGGGCTGCTGCCGCCTGGACTTCCACGTCCTGGAGTGGAATCCTGCTTGTTCGTTTTACGAGAGCAAAGGTGCGGTAAATCTAACTAACAAGGAGCAGTGGTGCTACTACAGGCTTACGGGAGATGCATTACGTGACTTTGCCAAAGATGGCTAGGTAAATGTTCTTGATTACGTAGATTTAAAGTTATTTAAAAACCTAAAAACCATTTGAACATATACACCATGAAATTATTGTACTATTACAATCGTCTGCGCGGTGCCGATGACATCACTTATTGGTCCTATGTGGTTCCTCCGCTGGCAGCGGCCGCGGCACCCTGACAGTACACGCTGTACCAACCGACCCGGACTCCGTCTATCAAGTGCCTGCGGTTCGATCTTTGACACACGGGAAGACATCCTCACATATCCATACATTCAGTTACCTGGTCGCGGAACCATTTAAATAAAATTAGATAGGGTACAAGAAAATAGTTCTATGTGCTGATTTTGTTTTTATTTATTAAGTTTACACCATAAATCGTTTTGTACATTTGTGTTGTTTTTATTCTTATTCATTTCCTTCAAAATAACATTGCGTTTCCTCCAAACTCGGCAGTTTATGAGATAGACATTTTAATATTACAGTTGCGAATCCTTTGAGCCTCACTATACCCTCGTACGATATTGTGATAATTTATGTGCAATGTTTCTGAAATACTCTTATCTGTATATTCTCTATAAGACTATTCTAAACTATTTACATCTTATCTATAAATGCCGTGTTCCTAAAGTATATTCACTAACTCACGTTATTGCCTCATTTAACTGACAATCAAAATTAAAACTAAATACAAAATGAATACTTCAAAATTGGACGTAGATCAGAAGGAAGGTCGCACCCACTAACTCAAAGCAGCTGTTAAGAGGCACTTCTGTGTGTGAAAAATATGAACATTATCCTGTCAAACCTTTTGTAAGAACATTTTGATACTTGCTAATACACTTGCTCAATCAAGAGAAGGGACCAAAACAAAGTCATCGCGTTACATGGAAATGTATTAAGTTATCCTAGATTGTTAATGTTACGTTATCGTAGTGTTTCATTATGAAATGTCAGACGGCTTACGACAACACATTTACACCTAAATCTGTTATACAAAAACGGTTATTTCCATTCCAAAAAATATTGAGATTAGAGAATTAATTTGTCTCAAATGATTTTAACCTTATTGTTCTGAACGAAGATTTATAGTTGAAGCTTGGCTTCCTACAAGAATTTGTTATTGACTTCAAGAACTGAATTATTTCTGCTAAACTACGCCCCAATATGCGAAAAAAAACGGACAGGGCTCAAAAATATTATAATTATAAGATCTAATATAAATTTAAGGTTATTTTATTATAAATGTTTAACAATAATATATGTGCGGCCATTTTACTCCGAAATAAAGTGCCCAGGTAGGTGCACGTATAATATGTAGGTACATTAAACCGCCGATGCTACACATTGTATACTTATTTCCCCACCTATTCGCTGGTACCTTAAAGAGGCTATTCCAGCCACGCGCGGCCGTGTAGGTGAACTCACGGGCTCAACCTGAGAGAATTTGCTAACACTAGCCCTAGCAAAAGTAGTGCTTCGCAGAATCTACCACCGGATCGGAATCGTGACCCATTGAGAACATTGTATGCCCTAACGCCTAACTATGCCGTTGATGCGCGCATCTAACAACAAGTAGTGGCAGTGACGTTCAGATGTTTGCGATAGACGGAGACCAAGTATGTGCTTTATATTACAACACCGAATTAATTTGATTTTGGGTCCGAAGATGATGCATGTCATGAAAGTGCTATTTGTTGATTGTGATTGTATAATATTAGGTTACTTGGTACTTGAAACAAAATTTGATTATTGTTAGCGACAAATCATTTTATTCTTAATTAAATGAATATTGTTTGTACTTTGTTCTGTTCTAAAATTAGGTCTGCTTCTATGTATGTATATCACGTATCTATATATATTCTATGTACATAGCTGGCTTTAATAAAATATGTATAGTAACATCTAATTACTAATACGCTCTACCCGATGATATGTAGGCGAAGTAAAATGTCCCTTAGAAATAAGGTGACACTCTACAAAACTTGCATACGCCCCGTCATGACCTATGCAAGTGTAGTGTTCGCTCACGCGGCCCGCATACACTTAAAATCCTTTCAAATTATTCAATCCCGTTTTTGCAGGATAGCCGTCGGAGCCCCGTGGTTCGTCAGGAACGTCGACCTCCATGACGACCTGGACTTAGAGTCCATCAGTAAGTATCTTCAGTCGGCGTCCATGCGCCACTTCGATAAAGCGGCACGACACGAGAACCCTCTCATCGTGGCCGCCGGTAACTACATTCCCGATCCTGCGGACAGAATGGAAAGCAGTCGACGTCGCCCTAAACACGTCATCTCGGATCCTCCTGATCCACTAACGGTGCTTTTAGGTACTTCAAGCACCGGTCACCGTTCTCGTCGAACCCGTCGCTTGCGACGAAGGGCTCGACGAGTAAATTAACTCTCAGACACAGCCCACTGAGTTTCTCGCCGGATCTTCTCAGTGGGTCGCGTTTCCGATCCGGTGGTAGATTCTGCGAAGCACGACTCTTGCTAGGGTTCGTGTTAGCAACATCGTCAGGTTTGAGCCCCGTGAGCTCACCTACTAAAGTTAAGGCTACGCTGAAATAGCCGCTAGGGCTATCAGCTTAGGTAGGAAAAAAAAAAAAAAAAAAAAAAAAAAAAAAAAAAAAAAAAAAAAAAAAAAAAAAAAAAAAAAAAAACTAATACGTATTTTTTGTTCATTGTGATGTGTTTGTTGATGGATTTCCATGGATTCTATTCATTTTGCAATTAAACAAATGCGTTAAACTACCTAAGCATATGGAGTTACAACTAAATGTTTTACAATAGTACCTACGTGTCTCAGTATAAGAGAAGTAAAGTCATGGAAAGTTAGGAACTATCTGTAAGTAGTGGAGTTAATCGATCTAGTGTTCAGTTGAGTGCCGATTTCACACAAGACAGATCATATTTTGCTATGCGATGTCGAAATAATCGCAATTAATATTATCCAATAAGATTTAATTATACTTCTATCTAGTAAAATAATAATAACTGCGATAACATTCAGTAAAATATTACAGATTAGGTAATAGGTAGCGTAATGTGAATACTGGTCATACTTACCATCTATAATATTACGTGCTACTCTAATTGTATTTACACATTTACCGCGTATTATTGTACATCTCACAAACAACGAGATCTAACCTACAGTCACACGACTAGTGTTGATAATAAATGACGAAATAAATCAAAATATCTAATCTATAGTGTAGGTTGGTGCGTTTTAAAATATATCCACGAATTATACCGAATATAAGAACATCGCGGTTCTATTGAATACAGAGTCAGTAGGTAAAAAGTGAATACGAAAATTGTACGGGATTGTTTACATATATCATTAAATTGACGTCTTGTCCCTTATGAACTTAATTAACCTAAGTGTATTCCACTAGAATATAATACAACGAGGGTTTATACATTCAATATTTACATTCCTTCTATAAACCAGCATTTAAAATAACTTGGAAGTCTACGAAAAAAACTAATTTATAAAACAATATTTTTAACTTCGTCGACATTGAGACCATCTTGTCATTAATTTGTTCAATAATAGTCTAGAGTGCATCAGTAATCCATTCTGTGGCTCTACACAGTGGATTACACAGGTATCTATCTGGTTTTGAGTGCTAGTATTAGCATATCCTATTATTTTCCGTGGAACATTTTAAAGATCTGATTCTGTGTGGTTATCACGCCAACCGCGCATACAGGCAATCCATTGATGGCTGTGTGCAATGTGTGGGTTGGTAGTCGCCACGTTAAGCTACTTTCAGTTATTATAGAGATTCGACGCTAGTCCATGATTACGTTCGATCGGTCGAGAGTGCATCCGACGCGAGCGTGCGGCGCCACACATGCCGACGACCTCTCGTTACGTGGAAGCCATGAGCTTGGCGTGAGCTGTCACGTTGCGCTGATGCAGAAACCCACTCCCTTCCTCTTCTTCATTGTTTCCCAGACCGTACTGAAAAAGAAAAATACACTAAGTATTATTTTTACAACTTAATTGTAGAGTGATAAATTGAAAGTTAATGCCGCCGTCTTCTACTACGCTCCGCTACGAGTAATAACGCAACGATTATTCGATACGTATACGATACGTATTCGGACGATAATTTCTGCAGGTTTGATTTCTATCTAAAGCTACACGAGACGACACGACAGTATTCCTTTATCGTGGAAGTCGTTCGTGAACATGGCTTAACTACGTATTTCATTACAACGATTGGTACCTGCCTGCCTGCATAGTTCGATGAAGAAAGGGCATAACGATTATAAAAAGTATATAGATAACAAGTGGCTAAAGTTTTGAAATTTATATTTTGTCGAAAAGATCTGTGCTCTTTGTGGACCAGCTGACGGATCACGAGCTGAGCTCCCTTACTGCTCCATTAACTTTCTTAGTTCACGTTTCGATCTCTTACAACACCGAACAGTCGACACATGTCCAGCATATCCAGCATTGCCATGTACCATCCGGCTTTGGAATGAGCTCCCCTCCACGGTGTTTTCCGAGCGCTATGACATGTCCTACTTCAAACGAGGCTTGCGGAGAGCACTTTATGGTAGGCAGCGGCTTGGCTCTGCCCCTGGTATTGCTGACGTCCATGAGCGACGGTGATCATTTACCATCAGGTTGGCCGTATGCTCGTCTGCCTACAAAGGCTATAAAAAAAAGAAAAAAATCTGCACGCGGGTACCGGACGACGGTGCCGTTCAATATTTAAATGACTGTTTTTTTGGCGACTTATTCCCATGATTTGCACACGAAGTAAATTGTCCTTTCGTAATAAGGTGACACTACAAAACCTGGATACGCCCCGTCATGACCTATGCTAGTGTAGTGTTCGCTCACGCGGCCCGCACCAACTTGAAACCCCTTCAAGTCATTCAATCCCGTTTTTGCAGCATAACCGTCGGAGCACCGTGGCTCTTAAAGAATGCGCAGCTCCATGATGACCTGGAGCTTAACTCAATCAGTAAGTATATTCAGTCGTCATCAATTTGAGAAGGCGGCACGACACGAAATCCTTCTTGTCGTGGCCGCCGGAAATTACATACTCGGTCCTGTGGACCGAATGGTAAATAGTCGACGTCGCTCTAAATACGCTCTAAATTTGAAGTCGTCGTGGCCTAACGGATAAGACGACCGGTGCATTCGTGTTGAGCGATGCACCGGTGTTCGAATCTCAGGCGGGTACCAATTTTTCTAATGAAATACTTAGGTACTCAACAAATGTTCAGGATTTACTTCCACGGTGAAGGAATAACATCGTGTACCTAATAAAAATGAAACCCGCAAAATTATAATTTGCGTATTTACTGGTGGTAGGACCTCTTGTGAGTCTGCGCGGGTGGGTACCACCACCCTGCCTATTTTTGCCGTGAAGCAGTAATGCGTTTCGGTTTGAAGGGTAGGGCAGCCATTATAACTATAGGTACTTGAGACCTTAGAACGTATATCTACAGGTGGGTGGCGCATTTACGTTGTGGATGTCTATGGGCTCCAGTAACCACTTAACACCAGGTGGGCTGTGAGCTCGTCTACACATCCGAGCAATAAAAAAAAACGTCATTACGGATGTTCCCGACCCATTAACAACGCTGTTAGACACCTTAGGCACAGGTCACCGTCCTCGCCGAATCCATCACTTGTGACGAAGGGTTCGGCGAGTAAATTAACCCATAGACAGCCCACCGAGCTTCTCGCCGGATCTTCTCAATGAGTCGCGTTTCCGATCCGGTGGTAGATTCTGCGCAGCGCTGCTCTTGCTAGGGCCAGTGTTAGCAACACCTTCGGCTTGAGCCCCGAGA
Organism: Bombyx mori; assembly: GCF_030269925.1. Taxonomy (NCBI): domain Eukaryota; kingdom Metazoa; phylum Arthropoda; class Insecta; order Lepidoptera; family Bombycidae; genus Bombyx; species Bombyx mori. Next base: position 18,300,990 of record NC_085121.1, read on the forward strand.
GCTCACCTACACGCTAGGGTAACGTTGATATAGCCTCTCAAGATTATCAGCATATGTAGGGCAAAAAAGGACGACTTATTTTCATAATAATTTGTTTGACTACTGCAGATAACTACTAGGCATAAGTTCCAAATGAATCGTGTATTATATTGTACCTATATTAGTATAGATATATATCATATATCAATTGTAATTAGCTGGTTACTGTTATTTGAATCTATTTTACATTCACAGTAGGTAGGTACCTACTGCGCAAAAATGTATGGAAGTGCCAGCCATCATACTTGCAAAGTTTCAGTCCAAGCGATTAGAATAAGCGCGAGATAAAAAAAAATTTAAGTGCTAACATATTTAAGTACGTACCTGTAATGCGTGTAGATAGTGTTGCTGGGAGTGATAGTGGTTGGCGGGCGGCGGGTAGGCGTCGTAGGGCGGCGGCGCCGGCTCGCTCTTTATGTTGAACAGCGACGGACTCGACAGGAACGAGGGGGACGACAGACCCAGCGGGTACTGACCCTGGCTGTGACCCTGGAATGTATTCAAATTAATCTTACACATCATCATGTCAATACGTTGCCGGTATATCGCATCGTTTAGGTACTGTCGTTGTACATATTATTTCCGACGTTTCCAATACTGCACAGATGTTGTGGTCACGTCGCAAATAATTAACGATAGTAAAAACACAAAGATTAAACTAAAAGTAGTTTTAATTATTAAATTAGCTTGGACACTATCGAAACTTCATTTAAACTATAAATAGTCACGTGTGATCCGTTATAAAACACATAAAACCAATAAATGAATGCTCAATCACATCACCCACATTCGAGTTTCGAGACTGAATTTATCTAACAATTATTTGAGATTAACAAGTGCTTATTTATATCAGTCGAATATTGTAATTTATAAGTTGGAGTCAAACAATAGCAGGCGTCTATCGGTCGCGACTGTGTAGAAGCTAGAAATAGGTTCGAAAAATCATTGTGAAAAAATGATACTTAATAAAATGCCGACGATGATGATGTTTCAGTAGAATACGACAAGCTACATAAGATTTTTAGGCGATTCCTAGTCACAGCAGTGCCGTGCTATTTTAACAATTGATTTGAATAGACCTGGAATTAGCCTAACTGTAGTAGCAAGTAGCTGTAGTTAAATGGTTCGTTACGCGAGTCCCTCGAAGCTACCTACCGTTTACTCAAAAACATGGCGACACTTTGCGTCGTGTAAGTTTCAATCTCCCTCAACCGCGGCAATGCCTCGGCGTGGCTTGTTATTAAGGCCGAGGAAATTGTTAGGAGCAAGAACGTACTGACAAAGTGACCGGGGTGGTGTATTCGTACCTAGTTGTCCTGGAAACGCTTTTTGTCCTTCGGTTTATTGTGCTAGTAAGATATTTTAAGATGTATACCTGAACGTGGTGGTGATGGTGCTGCTGTGGAGACGCGTCCGGCTTGTGTACCCCCGCGGGACCCGCGCCCCCCGCCGCCCCCACCGACAGGGGGAGCGCCGCCTCGGATATACTACTCGACTTGCTGTCTGTTATGGAACGTCAAAATACATTTTTATGTATTAAAGAAATAGACAAATATATATCTAATGATACAGGTAGCAAAAAAACTAGTCGGTACTTAATATGTAACGAGCACTTTGTCGACAAATAAACTTTCGTAAAATAAATCGAAGATAATACAATTATGCAGAAAATATACAAAGATAACAGTTGGAAAACATACAGACCTATTTCGACATCAAAATTATCGGTATTAAAATTTTATATTCGTTTCATTTTCAATAGTGAACCTGCAACAGTTTATAGTCCAATTAAAAGCACAAGATTACCATCTATCGCAGGAGAGCTGTGTCCATCTTTTTTGGGAGTTTCACCATTTGGTTTCGCGCCGTTAGCTGGCTTTTTGGGTTTCCGTTTCCTGGTTTGTATACCGTCCTTCCTCATGGCCAGAGGTCTGTAATGCATTATAGTTTTAATCGTAAAGCGTAAACAAGCAAATTTGATTGGAACGGTCAAGCTGTAGCGGTAACGATCATAGAATGTGTAGGCACTTGAACTTCGGTAACGACATTTACAAGATAAGCTTGGAGATGTAGGATTAATAATTCCGAATAAAAACGCTCGAACCCACATTCTTAAGTACACGAATAACACGTAGATGAGGACGGAGCGCTTCTGCTTCATTAAAGGTCCGCGTCCCAACAACGCGCGGATCCGGCTCACGGATGTCCGGATATTATGTTCGCACGTACAACCAACAATTTCCTTTACGGGTAACAATAAAAATCCATAATATGTAATTTATTACGGATCTTATTGCGTGCCCACGTGGCTTGGTCCTGCTTTCTTCCTATTTTTAACACGTAAAAGTCGTGTTACAGTTTTAGGTACTGTTATAGATAATGCAAAGATCTTGGCTTCAATCTAAGTGGATCGTGCACTCTTTTGTCTCTATACCTCAATTAAATGAATTATTTGGCAGAAAATTAGAAATTCTGGCCTATACCTAATAATATCTAAAACTAAAGTTGTTTGTTGATCGTGTTTACTTGGATGGAATAGTTTTCCTGCGGTTGGCTGTGGGCAGGTAGGTACACGAGGCATAATGAATAATGATGTCAATAACTGACTGAATAATTACAAAACATTACATGGCAATAAATATGATTACTATAGGATAAATATTTGTTTAATTATATTTTGTTTGCTTGCTTATTCAGGTTTACGTAATGTTAATAGATAGGTACTTTAATTGCGAATACTTTTTGATTTTGTTTGTTTTACACCACATTTTCATCACCACTTTCCTTGATTAGAATTATTCACCGCCTCTGTTTAGCCTGTCGGTTCGAACAGTAAGAGAGGTAGGAAAGTCAAGAAAAAGTAACAAAGATTAGAGTGTACCTAATCTTTGCAACATCGATTATGAATATGAAGAGGCACTGGTCTCTCTTTTTTGGACAACCGTGTGCGATTTTTTCATTGCAAATAAATGAAAGAGTTCAAGGAAGAAGTGGACGCGTCTTTCCATTGTTCGTTTAGATTTTCAAGAGAATTTGCATAGGAGCTAAGAGGATCTCGCCGCCACAGAGTTGAAGTCGAGCTTAACATGGATACATTTTCTATGATATACCTTAATGACTTACCGATTGATTCCGTGCAGTTTGTAGTAAAGTCCGCACGCGTTGCACACGGGCTCTCCATCGTTGTTTCGTCTCCACAGCGTGGTGTTCCGCGATCCGCAGTTCGTGCAGCACTGGCCGTGACGACGAGCCGCCGACTGGGGGATGCCACATTGTACTGTCCCTGATACGGTCTCGATCTAACAACTAGCGCTCACTGACGCGCCAAAGGTGGCCATTACTGCGTTAGGTACATATAACTTATGCATGTAGCATAACACACACGTTTGCTCACTTAAGACCTTTAACTCGTTAAAGACGATGTATGATCGGTCAAGTACCTAAACGCAGTTTGCGGGACGTGGTACAAAATGTATGAACCAGATTGATTCTGGACGCGCCCCGGCTACTAGCGGGTCGGACCCGGTGTCAAATAATCTTTCGAGCTAAAAGTTCTGTTGGGCAATAAGTGTAACTTTTAATAGATATTTATTCATTATAAAGATGTATTAGAATGACAGAGGTCAAGTACCTAACTACTACTAAGATCAACTGTAGTTCTATGTAATTATGTAATAGTAAATTAGTTAGACTCTATGAAATTAAGATTTTATTTATTTATTTTTTATAGCATAGATGAGTGGACGAGCTCACAGCACACCTGGTGTTAAATGGTTACTGAAGCCCATAGACGCCCATAGCCCATAACGTAAATGCCACCACCCACCTTGAGATATTAGTTATAAGGTCTCAGTACAGTAACAACGGCTGCCCCACCCTTCAAACCGAAATGCATTACTGCTTCACGGCAGAAATACGCAGGGTGGCGATACCTACCCATGCGTACTCACAGGAGGTCCTACCACCAGTAAAAATATTTGAAATTGGAAGAGTAAGGAATTGGGCAGACTGAGCTTCAAAAATGAACTAAGCTGTAGTCTACCGAAGAACAATTATGCATATTATTTTGAGTTGTTGTTTTATCAAATAGCACAATCTCTATCTATCCTAGAAACTTTTTGTGTTATCTCGGGATGTACCTTTTATTTCTAACTTTTAATAATAATAAATTTAACGATAGGGTTTGTAATTATGAATTTCATAACATTTATTTTATATTTCACTAAACAGTTGACTATCTATTTCAATAAATTTATAGTTAGTACTAAAATAATCGAAAGTTATTATAGAGTAAATTCAATCTATATAATAAGAATATGCTCTAGGAAGGAATAAGAGCTCTAAAATAAATCTTAAGCAACAACACATAAAAGTGCATAGAAAAAACAACCAATAAATCGAGTGTAGATACCCAGTCAACTTTAATAAAGACTATAAGTCTTATTTTAAAGTCGCCTGTGAGTGATTGTACATTTTTGCATGCAAATACAATCGTGCCGACAGCGGCTATGTACAGAATGCGCCATGTTGTTATCAAATAATACAGTAGGTGCGGTGATTATGGGTATGCGTCGCAGCGGGCGGCACCAATGGCGCGGGAGGCGGCCGGCCGGGGAGGCGGCGCCAAGGGCTGACAGACTACTCGCATTTTATACAATGCATGTTCTTTTCTTGTTTTCACCAAGGATTCAGTTTAACTTTTGTATATTTATGTACTTAATCGCAACATGCAATAATAAAACTTACTGCCCACAAACGTTTTAGCTCAAGCCATCGATATATTAATGTGTAAATATTGCATTTCAATATATGTACTATATTTTTTAGTGGAAGTATGAAAGGTTGAAATTTTAATTTATAATTTTGAAACTGTGCATGAAAATTAAATTGTGTGTGTAAGTTATGCGGTATGCCACGCAGCTCTAACAACGGATATATTATATATTAGCTAGATTCAAATGCCTTATTTTTAGTCTCATTTCAGTTATAAGTTATCACCTAGTTCAAGTTATTTAGATAGGCGCAGAGCGCGCGGCCGCCCCGCCTAGTCAATGCGATCATCGAAATACAAGCCCAGTGAGTGGCCCTCCCACCGTTATCAATTAGGAAAGTGCAACATAAGCCAAGTAAAAAGCAGAGGCCGAAGTGGGGAGCGGTAGCGTGTAGCCTTCGAGGCCAAACAACAGGGAGCCACTTCAGCGTGCGCGCGAACCAAACATGCACTAGTCTACACGCCACCGACTCACCTTCTTCATGCCCCGCGTCATGCTGTCCACACTCATCCATCTCTGCACGGAGCCCTCCTTATAGAAGCGCGTGAGGAGGTCCGCGTCCGCACCTGCACGCAGACAGACCGTTACTGAGAGCTGGAGAGACTCACCAGCCGCTTGCTGGGCTTCACGAGCGGTCGGTTGACGCCGTTGATCTTGTGGTAGAGGCCGCACGCGTTGCACAGGTAGTGGCCGGTGGAGTCGCGGCGCCACAGCGGCGTGTTGTTGGCCCCGCAGTTCACGCACTCGCGCCCCTCCTCGTACTCGAGGGCGCCATCTGTGGCCACACGCACGTTACCACCCTCACCGCTAACCTAGCGCTCCATACCTCCTTATATCATTGCTTCCTGTTGGTGTGTCAACCTACACATCTCTTTGACAATAAGCTTTTGGGCGGTAGTTAGAATGATTATTTTTTTGCTAGCTTCTTTAGACTCACGGTGCGACCTTTTTTTATTGCCTTTTTAGGCAGACGAGCAAGTGGCCCATCTGATGGTAAGCGGGTGCCGTCGCTCATGGACGTCGGCAATGTCAGGGGCACAGCCAAATCCCTGCCTACTGATTAATTTTAAAGAGTCACTTTCCTATCTTGATATATTACGTATGTCCTGTGCCCTATACCAAGTAGGTAGGTAACCTATACAAGATCCGAGTAATGGTGAATATGGTGGTATGTAGGGAGAATGTTAACAAGGTAAATTAGGTGATTCACAAAACCAGCTGCAGGAGATAGCCGGACAAACTATTCTAAGATCCTTGACTTCATATTGTGTTTGACAACAAGTTCAGCACAGACGTAGTGTAAAAGAAAGCCCAGCAAAGCGCGTGAACACCGGAATGAAAAGACTGCGGACTACTATGTGCCATGAGACGTGGGACCAGGTCTTCAACGAGCTACGTGCTCTAAATTAGTAATACTTTTGCTACTTTTAATTTGAAATACAGATTCAGTGAGTTTTTATTTACTGTATACCAACTTACATTCAGGCACACAGGATAATGTGGGTACCTACTCACAACCGATAATCGCTTATCTACTTCCGAGAATGTTTCGAACAAAAACAATCGTGGCTTACACTTTGTAATGTGATACACGAGATATAATGATAGTACAGTAGCGCATATTATCTTAATTAAACAAATATAATTTTGTTCATGTTTGATTAAAACCATCGTTATATTATAAATATTATGACAACGAATATCAGAAGTAAAATCAAAAGAAATAAAGTTTTTCATAATACACACACATGCGCTAAACTAGAACCAAACTTTGGAATAAAATGATCTAGATTTACAAAGCAATGCAACCAGTCCTTGAAATATGACTTTTCGGTTTAGCATCGTCTAAGGCAAGCACGGTGCTGATGCTGATTTTTAATTTTTTGTTGAAGTAAATTGGAAATCAGCAGTCAGTATCATTAAACGTAATTAATTGAATGATTGTACAAAACGTGCGATACTGTACATTTTGTATATTGTGCATTTGATTGTATTATTAGGTGGGTGAACAGTTACGTTATCAGCTATCCGGAGCGATAACAGCAGCCATCTGCTGCTAACCCAAATCCATTAATTTGTTCATCGTTACATTTTAATTGAATTGAAAAACTAGAAACAATGCGAAACGTCGCCTCAGCTCTTATCAAATTAATTTACTAGACTTGATAAACGAAAGACAGTGGAATTTGTGTGTTCTATATTTATTGTTAGTTTTCTCGGTTAATTTTTTAAGAAAATTGTTTTTTTTTTATAAAACCACATATTAGGTATACTAATGTATTTTAAAGACAGTAGTGTTAGCAGGCACAGCTTAAAAATAGCCATTAAACTTTATACGGGCTGGTACATTCTAGATGACTATTTTTGGCATCAAGAAAATGTGTGCTCTGTTTTGTAGGACAGAATAGCTGTTACTTCAATGAATCTGACCATGTAAATAACATTTGGGAGTCGAGTGCGTGTCGTGGAGCCACAAGCGGCGACACTTGCGTCGTACTTTCTTTAACGACTTCGTACGCGAGGTGGACCGTGTTTTTGTGACGTCCCCATCACTACAAATATCAACAGAAACTGTCTGCAAGTGATCTTCTAATTAAAATAATTTCTACAAGATACAGTTCCAGGCGGCTTAAGCAGAGTGAATTTTACGAATACACATATTAAATATTGGTTGGTTGGTTTGATCATAAGAAATCAGTGTCGTTCAAGGACATCTGCAACATCAGAGGCCCGTCAAGTCATCATCAACCGCCGAGGGCTCGTCCCGACCCTCTGCCAAGAAGGATAGAACTGTAGTTGTCCAATAGTCACTGTAAATAGGTCTGAGAATGCTCACTGTAAGCGGGCGGACGCTGCAGAGCATCGTAGGGTGCACACCAAGAGCCCATGACCACGTTCTGGCCGTAGAGTCCCCCGGCCACCGAGCCCACGCCGCCCACGCCGCCCACGCTGCCTCCGCCTGCTGACGCATAATGTATACTTTAAATACTAAATCCAAACACATTATTTCATTTAAAATATCCACCTTCAACTAATTAAGTCGTAATTTTACTGGTGGTAGGACCTCTTGTAAGTAGGGTAGGTACCACCGCCATGCCTATTTCTGCCGTGAAGCAGTAATGCGTTTCGGTTTGAAGGGTCTATGGGCTCCAGTGATCACTTAACAACCAGGTGGGCTGTGAGTTCGTCCACCCATCTAATCAATAAAAAATATATATATAAAAGCTAACTAAAACATAGACAGATACTTTGACACGTCTTTTATATTCTAGGTATTAATGGGCACATAAGGTCGGTCCCAGCCGGATAAGATGTCCGGTGTATACCTACGTGTCAAGTCACAAGATTATATTTATGATTGAATTCTGGAGGCAGGTCTCAAGGAAGGTCGTCTGTAAGCTATATCTAAATGGACAAGTAGCTTCTGACTGTAACAATGCGCAAGTACTTTAGCTCACAGACAAGGCGACCTGTTGTTGTTCCTATTTTTTTACCCAGTATAAATACTGTTACGATTTAATGAGAAAATGAAAGCAGTAAAATATGTCAAACAACATTGTTGCGTAAAAACAATACGCTAAAATGATGTTTCTTACGCGGCCAGTAAACTAGTGTTCTAATTGTATTTTATAGCAAATACGCTGCTAGCGTTTCCAATTATACATAGGTACTAATTTCCATTACAAGAAATATTAAACACGACGCCATATTGTAATATTACCTATATAAAATAGATGACAATCGAATGCGAAAATTGATTTAACTTTATCAATTATATTAATATTAATATAAAACCTTACTTCTTGAACTAAAAATAAAATTAGATTAAACACACAAATTTAATGCCTAATTAAAAAACAATTAGAGTTGAAAAAATATGGTATCGCAAACGAAACTTGTACAAACATATCAACATACAGTAATAGAGTATTTATAACGAACACTGATCTTTATCAGCGCGACTCGATGCCACTGATAACATATTATTATAATTATCGTATTATAATATAAATTAGTTACCTGTGAGCAAGGCTATGTTTTTGAGCCAGTTCACTGAGAGAGCATCCATGTTGTCGACTTTAATCGATTCTTGGGTGATCGTAATCAATTGTCGGTTGATTATTAGTCGATTATACTGATTGCAAGTGAATGTGTGGTTAACATTTGACCCGCGCAGTCGCAGGTCAGGTCGCGCACCGACTGCTCAGTGTTCAGAGTGTCGACGATTGGCGAGCCTGGTCTGTACCGCAGACGGTTATCGCTCGCTGAATCACGTCACTGTGACCCTCCGAGCGGGGACTAAGTCATGAGCTATGGACTGTTTTACTGCTTACAGTTTTACAAACGTTACAAGTCGACAATAGAAAAATCCCAGGAAAATTATGGAAATTAGGTTACCTGTTTGAGTTAGGCGTTATTTGTCAAAGTTTATCATCAAGGCTTACAAATAAGAGAACAGGTCGGTTCAAGGACCTTTGTACTGCTTGTACCGCAGATTTTTTTTATTTTATTCGAAATATAAAAAGACAATCTGTTAAATCAATTGAAAGTGATAAAATTAATACCAAATTAAAAAAAAAGTTTACCGTTATCTATTATACATTTTACAAATTATCACACAACATAACTAAATAACGTAACATGTTATATGAGATACGGAAATAAATTTATCACTCTATTTGACGTGCTCGCATTAAAAACTAGCTAACTAGTATTTAACATACTAATACTTTAAAGTAGGCTTTAAAGCTATCTTTTAAGGCAATTTTATCAAAAGACAAAATCACTGCTTAATAAAGGCAAGTCTATTAGGGAATGCCTATTAACATATCGCTGTCACCGTTCGCATGCGCCACACAGACATACATTCGACAGAAAAACATGATTTATCCTCCTGAAGGAAAAAAAATATCTTACTGGGAATTAACTTGTGATATTTAATAACTTTGCGGTTGTGCTTACGTACTCGTGCGCGCAGCTCGATAGCGCTCAGTAAAAATATTGTCACACACTCAAAATATGAGGATGTTATTTGACAGGGCTACCTCGATTTAGGTTTGTTTCGGATTGTAACAAATACTATTGTTAATGACAATAATTCTCATAAATAGCACCGGAAAATCACGCTTTGAAAACTATTTTCTTGAATGTAAACGCAGAATAAGTTTATTTATCATTTAACTACATATTTTTAGGGTCAGCAATATCATATGATCGGGAATCTGTAATCTGTAATCTATCAACTAAACAGGGTTTCATGCGTAAGACATTAGACATTATAAAGGTTGTGGAAATTATATAAAAGTGTACTGTGCGATAACTCGAAGAAAATTGTGAATGCAATTTAATGATTAGTGACTTGAGAATGTTCTAATAAAACGGCAGAACTAACTTTTATAGCACTGGAGTTTGAATTTAATTGAATTTTAATTGGAGATACCATCCTGTTATTTGAAGTGTTGAGAAACAGATTAAAGTTCAAAGTATTTAGTTGTTATAACTTCTATAAATATGAGCCCAACCGTTGACTGGAATAGTTTTTAAATCAAATTCAATTTATCGAATACGATAATAGTTTTATATAATACTTTGTTTGAGCATTATGAATTATTTGTCATGTATCCGCGATAGACTCACAAATAGATATTAGTAGCGGCTGAGTCACGCGATAAAAACAATATAAATGCTTGCTTATCTCGGACACAATAGAATAATTGTGGACGCTTATCGACAACAATGAGCTCATGAACCTTTGATGAGATATCGTACGAGGATACCGCGAATGTAGCGTTATATACAACCGGCATTCATTTATAATTGTCTTCAATTTATGACAAAATTATTCATGTTAGAAAATAGAAATAAAATTTCAAAGCTTTTATGGTTTGGTAAATAAAATGTAAATTTTAAACAGCTTTAGACTAAGGACGCCACAGTTGAAAAACAATATTAATGATGTTAGAGGTTGATTCAGTAGATTATACATGAAACAAAGACTATTTATCCTGGCAGATAAAAATATTGAATTTTATCTTACAGCATTCAATCATATTATACTATGTGTAGTACAAGTACCGGGTAGACGTAGCTCTAGGTGTCAATTATCGGCCACTACAATTTGTTACTTCATAAACTAGGAATTTGAAACTCAAACGAGTAGGTAATTCTAAAAGATTAAGTATCAATTTTATGTGCTGAATTAATTATGAATAAAATTTCAAAACGGATCCCGATAAATTACGAAAATATAAGTTCCTTACGTAAGAAAGCCTACAAAATAATGATAGCGGTGAGATCATTAAAACATTTATCTACGATTAGATTTCTAAGATTCTTCAGATACATGTGTTTTAATATATTAGTTTAATTACTATTTCCATTATTCATCGACGTAGGCTTCCAAGCCGCCGGAAGATCTAAAGTACAAAATGTTATCTCTTGTAAATGATAATCATTATTGTAAGCTAGGATTTCTAATCAATGTTTTAGTTTGAAATTATAGGCTTCATTGTATCATCGATAATGATACGTTTAAACTAAATTGTTTCAGAGGCATGAGATTTTACGGTTCAGGAACTAAAAATTAAAAGCGTGGAAAGAAAATTATAAAATTTCTGAAAGCGAATATCACGATGGCCAACTGAACGGTCAAAGTGGCTGTCTCAGGCGACGTTGCGGCGCGCGGTCACTTACAGTATTTACACTGGGTACAGTCGGGACGGGTCTTACATAAATTCAATGAATACTTTGTGTAGCAGAAGATTGTAAAGACAAGAAGAGGTTTACGACGTGCATTAATAGCACAGTGTGTAACCATCGTCCTCAAGCCGATGTTTGCAGAGTCTATGTTGATTTGTGATAGAAATGACGGTAGTTTAAAAACCGCAGATATTAGTAAATCAGACATACCATAACCGTCATGGTGAGCTGCATGGTGATGGTGCCAAACGTTTTGATGCGGAGCGAAGTGCGCGGCGTACTGCTGGAGTCTGCCGCCGCTGGCCACGTACCCCAGCCCGTAGCCCTCGGCGCAGTCCCCGCCCCCGCCGTAACCGCTGCCGGCTCCACTGCCACCAAACATCGCGGCGATCACTGCTGCTCCCTCAACATTCTATACTTAATCCTGGAACAAGCGCTGCACATTAGTTTACAGTATGATTACTGAAGTCGCGGATCTCACATCGAACACAGTTCTGCGAAGCACCGCTTTTCCTAGGGCCAATGTTAGCAACACTCCCGGTTTGAGCCCCGTGAGCTCATCTACACGTTAGGGTGAAGGTGAAACAGTCTCTCAAGGCTATCAGCATAGCTACGATAAATAAAAACACAGTCTTGCGGTCTTATCTCAAGATCACTTGGTTTGTTGTACAACTCAGAATTGATTTCATAGTAACCTGGTATTTATGAGTATTCAAAACTTAGAAATGGTATTAATATAATGATAGATATTGACACAGGTGTAATGACAGTTCCACCATTCAAACTAGAAGGAATCGCTTTGCGGTACAAGTATCAGACAAGTTGCAGTTAATACATTAGTAGGAAATATTATAAGCTGTCATTCGGAGCGTGTTGCCCGCGTTATCCAGCCGTAGCCAGTGTCTTAGAGAAATATGATATAAAGTGAGATTTAATAAGATATTTTGGTTTTAGTTCTTTTATGACGTAAGAGATATTGTATATAATGTTGCTACGTTCCCTTTTGATGACTCAAAAAATTGATATTCACACTTTTATGTACTTAATTCACCTAATCACATAACGACAGATTTGCTAAAATTACATTTCTATTTAATACCATATAGACAATACAACAAAGCCATTTCCTTAAGTTGGTTGGATGGTGTTGCGGCTTTGTTACTGTTTGTTTGTTACTGTACACTTTCATTCGCGAATCGGTGGTATGGGAGCTGATAAAATGTATTTTGTGTTGTTATTGCGACGCAGATCTGATAATTACATGAAAGAAAGTACATGGTCTATCAGCCTTAACAATAATACTGAACTTTTTTTTTCAACTTCTAGATAAATGCATCTATAAATAAATCAATTGAGATACAGCCGACAGGACACCAGTTTATAAATCAATTTGTTGGGAAGCAAGTTGCTTGTTTTAATAATTATGCGCTATGAAAATTATTTACACATTTCTAAATGAATAAATAAATCGATTTACTGCTAATTGACTTGATAAGTACTGTAGATAGCGTCAAGTGCTGTTAGCTGTGTAAACCGGAGATTAAAATAATTTGGATCGAGTATGGTCGTCGTATCTGCTGAGGCTTTCGCGACCGCCGCTCGTGTGTACTCTGCGTTACGGCGCGGCGGCGTTCTACTCGTGCTTGTCGACTGGTACCTACTGCAGCGACAAGATATTGTTTTTGAGCACAAACTAGCCTATACACGATGTGTACTACGCGTTATCGCTGTTAATCATCTGTTATTAACATTAAAGTTCACGTTTTCTAATTTGTGATATTGATGTTTGATGATTACGCCGACACGTCGTTTATCCGGTTTAGTTGAGTTAATACAGTTGTTTTTTAAGTAACATGACCGCGGAGTACAGGGAGGTAGCCAGCTGTAATGTGATACATATAATTACGGATGTTAAATGCACAGTATCCGCAACATTATAAAAATGTTTGTTTCGTCGTCTTTCTATTAGTAAAAAGACAATTAGTAAATAGATAAGTGCTTGCGATTGCTAATCAGGCGGGCGCGTGTGCGTGCGGTGCCACCGTATGTATACCTACTCGAGAAACTCTAGTTTAAACGCGCCATCGGCTCGTAGCAGTACATTCATATGTTTTTATATTTTTCTAAACTAATAAAGAAAAGATAACAATATCGATAAGATCCGAAAACAATTAAAACAATTACTCAACCAAAATTGTTAGAATTGGTGAACGTGTTTAAACTGTAGAATAGATATAATATTAATATTTTTACAAAACAATATCAGTGCGTCCAGCTTATTATGTGATATGAGTCGGTTGCGAGATGATTGTGCAACCTTCTATCAAATCTGGCCCACATTACGTGTTCAATACAACAAATAAGTTACTAACACATTTACTTGTCGCAATGATTACCTTCAACTGATATTTGGTAATTACCCAGGAATTTACTCTTGTCGACTCGAGTCCATAATGCTTTGCGTTAAGGTGCGTTTTTCGGCTTAAAAAATAATGTTATGGCATGCTATGTCGCAGACACCTTGTCAATATAAGAACACTTTAAAATATTTCCATTAAAATTAATTAGTTTTACTTTAAAATTATTAACTTTAATAAATAAATAAATTAATAATATTTCTGATTTTTTTTATTTATAATATATATATATATCAGTAACAAATTTAAATCTAAAATGTATTATATGTTTGTAGATTCCTATTTAGAGACACTGCGAAAAATTTGTACGTCTAGTACTTTGAATTTGAGCATATACTCATATGTAAATATATAGCTCCTATTCTTGTGACGTTATTACACATTGACTGCCTAATATTAATAGTATCTATGAAATAGTTTTCAGGAACTGTACGAAATGTCGAAGTTAGATGAAGGGCAACTACACACATAGCTACGTGCTGTATCGGGCCGTTGCACACGAGCCGATACGAGGTTTTGTTCCGAGATAAGTTGGAGTGCATTTATTATATTGAGATGTGATTTTTCTAAGCAACGAGAGACAGGTTAGTGTACCGGCAGGCTTGCCTCTGCTAGCCTTATTACTGTGTATCCTGTTTAATGCTTAATCGCGTAACTATAGTTTCTACCGTACCGTCCAAATCTGAACACACCTTTGTAATCTCTGGCAGAAATAGTCAAGACATAACGGACGATACACATAGAATCCAAGGGCTAATTCCGTGAGAACTTTATTGAAAAATTCCTCGTCTCTCCGGAATTAGAGCAGATAAATTATATATGGGGAGATAAACTGTAGAGATAGTAATGATATTGGTGAGAAGATATAAGTTGACTACATATTATGTATAATTAGAGCCACAGTTACTCGGGCAGAGGTAAAAAGTAAATCTAAAAGAAATGACGGACGCACATCAAAATATTTACATAAATATGAGTTTGAAGACTTGAACAAGTTTACAGACAAACCGCAGAATGTAAAGTCAGAATCAATTTATCATTTGAGGATCTAAAAATATCGGGTACATTTACAGCACGTGTGAACATGTGAGCTGCTTTAAATCACAATCCGGGTCCGAACCCAAGCTCCGCGTTACGGAATACCGCGCGTTCCGACACTCAGCTGACAGGGCCGCGTCACATTAACTTTATTTACGGGAATTCACTGAGGGTCGGGTTAAGGGCGATGAGATAATTAACAACACAACTAGTTCCATTTGGGATACGCGGCGTGTCTTCATCACGCACGTGCAAGTACGACTCTGAGCACGTGGCATTACGATTCCATTTTGTCTGAACACCATACGTACTTAACCTCAAAAATATTCACGAGTGCTCACGTTTAGCACAATTTTAATATTATATACATGTATAATTCATTGTAAACGGCACAGTGGGATTATTTTATTTTCTTAACAATTCAAATATTCTAATTTGAATAACGCGAAACTGAACAATTCAAGGCTATTCGCAAACAATTACGAAGTCTTAACGGAATTTATTTTTTTCTTTATTCAACGTAAATTAGAAATTGTGAGTGCAATTTAAGAAACAATGGTGACTATTTCAATATTTTAAATTTTATTTCAATGTAGATTTAGTTTCGCGAACAAATATAAGGATACATTGCGGCAGATTATTGATAAGCCGATCGTCAACCCGCTGGACTGACTTAATAAAGAAGGCAATTGAGTTCACTATGGTCAATGTACTCGAAACGCTTCAAATCGAGAGATCTTGAAGCGCATGGTCAGGAGGGCAATCCTCGGGAACGGGGGCGACCTAACAAATACTTCTGCACGTACATCGTCAGCGCAACCACGACCACTCCGACAAGAGTGTCCGACTAAGAACCAGTATATTGAGATTTCGTTTCAAATATCTGACGCGTGCTTTTTATTCTTAGAAGACATTTTCTCTACAAACTAATTTAGCGTTTGTTTAATTTTGATATTTTTTATTGCTTAGATGGGTGGACGAGTTTACAGCTCACCTGGTGTTAAGTGGTTACTGGAGCCCATAGACATCCACAACGTAAATGCGCCACCCACCTTGAGATATAAGTTCTAAGGTCTTAAGTATAGTTACAACGGCTGCCCCACCCTTCAAACCGTAACGCATTATTGCTTCACGGCAGAAATAGGCAAGGTGGCATATGTATGTAATACCTACTGAATAATCTCTAGGTCCTATTAAATTAAGCTAAGATTATTTTTTCCAGTTTATAATGTTTCGCTAGATGTGAGATATATTGTGTATAAATGTTCAAATGGTCACCGTTCCATTCACTGGTTTTATTATCATATCTACCGTCATTGCACGTCGTATCGAGACAAATCTGATCTGGCATACTTAATATTTACCTTTATTTTTTATCTAAGGGCTTAAAAACTAAGTTTCCTCAAATTCTAAATTGAATTTCAATGAGTGAAGTTTTTTTTTCTATACAGATAATAAACACTATATTATCATGAGAATAATACTAAATGTCTTAACGGAAAAAATATCTCCCTTACAGCTATGAAATCAGTATACATACATATAACATACTTGATGTACCCGTCCGCTTCGCTGGGCACTTAAAATTAACATTATTATTTGTCACTCCCACAAAGATTCTCATCATTAACGATTCCGCAACGGGTGTAGGGAGTCCAACACTCATATAAATATTAGCCTATCCATTAAGTACATGTATTTTCCTACATGGATACCAAGTTTCAACTCAATCGGATGCATGGTTTGGTAGATATAACGGAACATCCGTAAAAACCACTGTAGATTTTTAGATTAGTATAGATAATACTGATTTATGTTTGCAGTTGAGTAGAATGTAGTTGAGCAGATGCGGTATTAGTGCTTCTCAAACTATGAACATCCTCTTGTTATTTGTGTTAATTTGACGTGCCCATTATATAAATATGAGTGTCAGGTGTGAGACAACACCGCTCCATCTCTTCCCGTGTATGTTGTCAAATGGGATCTTGAGTTTCGCCAGAGAATCGGGAGCAGCGGAGCGACATTTACGGAGAGGGCTTATTGAGAGTCCGTACGGGAAGGTAGCGACTATCCTGTCTATATCTAACGCCAAACAGTAATGCTTTCTGATTTGAGAGATAAGACAGCCTTTATACAATACAATTGAGATTTGGTCAAGATGGATAATGATAAAATATAATGATTTTTAGCTGCGTAGCATAGAGCTGTTCACGCAACGCACGGTTGTATGTGAGAGATCCCCCTTGATTGTCAGAATGTGTGTGTGACCTTCGGGTTCAAGATTGAGTACGTTTTTAGTTCTCCTGAAGTCTGTTTGTGCGTATCGTGAAGTGTGTTCACATCTGTTCATTGAATTCGAAGGCCACTGCCTTGTCGCGTACTCTCTTTAATGGAAGCAGTCACTGTCTCTTATGGACATGTGCTACGCTGGATGCACAGCAGACAACTTTGTGGAGAACAGCTCTATGTCGCACGTTATGTATCTACTATAATCACTTTTCTTAAGTAAGCCAAACATTAGTCTCTCGAACATCTCATGCGTCTATTTTTAATTCATCAAAACCGATTAAAACTCATCAACACAACGCGAGTCAATAAAATGTAATCAAGTCACAAAAAGTAACATATTGTACAGTAAATTTACGTGGTTTTGTAGAAGAAGTATTCAATGATTAAGTGGGTTTTGTTCTGAAACATTTATTATTCTTAGTTGCCTTCCGGCTGTCCAGAAGGCTTCGCTTTATTTCCATCGCCGTTGTATTGTTTACTGTTACTCTGCAAAGAAATGAGAACATGTAAATGTAGGTAGCTTATTACCTATTACATATATGTTTTTTGATGGTTTGTCCTGTAAGCGTCCCTGGGCCGATTGTTATGAAATTTTGCCCAGTTGTTTACGGTATTTCTGGAAAACTTTTGTCGTAGTACCATCAACACACGACAGATGGCGCCCGTGTAGATGTATTTGTAGGTGTTGAATAAAATACACCATAGAAGTTGAAAGGGCGAGGCAGAAATCGAAGAAGGATTAGTAAGTTGACTGTCAGTTCCAATTGGTCCCAACAGTACCTACAATCCATTTCATACAATAAATTTAATTTATGAAGAGAAATCATAATCCATGATATTGTTTTTAGTGCAGCGATTATCTTAACATTTTATGTTGTCCAGACAAACTGTAAGACTGAGAGCCGACGCCTGCTAATTTATGAGTTGCATTAGTGTATAAATCACGTGCTATTTATAGTGACTATATAAAAATATTAATGTTGGTTAAATTGATCGCTAATTTTATTTTAAAGTATGCTTCATTGGTCTTTCCAAATTAGTTTGAATATTTGATGTAGGCAGCTGTACCTAACGGTTCTGGACTCAGATCTATACTAACCAGTATTATAACATTACCGTCATCTGTACTAAATATATAACTGAAAAGAGTTACTGAACTGAAACCAGTGAGTTTTTTTTTTATTGCCCTTGCAGACGAGCATACGGCCCACCTGATGGTGAGTGGTTACCGTCGCCCATGGACTTCAGCAATGCCAGGGGCAGAGCCAAGCCGCTCCCTAACGAATGAGCATATGATTCGAATTAAGACTTATTTAAGCTCGAACGCCTACTTAAGTTTTGCAGTTTTTAGTGTGTGACTGCACAACGTCATCAAGCACACGTTTCTCCAGATGTCAAGTGGCTACTCATGCCCATGGATACCGTAACGTGAATCCCGTCAAGGCAGCAGGCAGTTTATGACTGGCGGTGGTCACTCATCATGAGCTGAGTCGTATGCTTGACTGCCTTTCAAAGCAATAAAATACAACTTAAACGCGAAGGTGTTTGTATTGTATTACACAAAGTATCCCCCCCCCCCCCTATTCAGACTGGATCGCATCACTGCCCGGCCGCAGAAACTGAATGTTGTGTGATAGCTTCATGTCGCTGTCAGGTAGTTTGGACAAACACTTATTGTTATTCCTTCTGCGCGCACTCTTTAAGACTAGACTAGACTAGTCAATGTAACATTTTGTTCAACTGCTCCCCTCTATTATCACGAATTATCACAGTATTCAAACCTCATATTCACTGTTAAAGTCTTTGTAGTCCGTCACTCTTCCCTACAACGTGCCGTCACAAGCAATCACACCGCGACAGTGTGTTTCGTCTAGTGTATTGTGGCTTCTGATGAGCACTTAAAGCCAGCAAAAAAGCCAAATGAATACAAGTAATTGATCTTGAATCATATGTGAATTCCAAGATGTGTGTTTCGACCTAGGCCAACCCGCGGTTCGCGCCGGATTTAGTAGCACTTGAGTCGAGCCGGCGGGTCGGCGCCACACGCACTCACACTCCTACAATATTACGAACGTGCTTGCAACCTAGACAATATATCTTCATCTGAACATTAGCTTTACATATTCACGAATTAACTCAATAGTTATTGATCAGAACCGTAGGACATTACTCAATAAGTGAGTACAGAGATACGGCCGATCGAACGGCTTGTGCGCAAGCGACGTCCTTGTCATTAACAATGCTAAAATACTTTGTTGACATTTCTTTTTATTGTTGTATTGAAAGACGTACTCATGATCTTTCTGGCGCTAAGCGGTCACTGGAGCTCATGGCTTCACAATATAAATGCCGCTATTCATGTAGAGTTCGTAATCATTGTTGTATTGTGATAGCGAGTGTCCTACCTTCGCGGCAAACCATCCAGCCTCCATATAACATGATACCTAGACGTGGGACAGGTAGCGACTATCGCCTTCGTGAATACAATTAAGGATACGACTTACAACTTACATTTTGTCACTTTACGTAGATATATTGACTCCCTTTAACTTAGTGCTATGTGCGCAGTCTTAAACCTTTACCTCTTCGCTAGTTATACAGAGCATAACCTATACTTATTATAAGAAGACTCTGCAGGTCAATACATTTATGTGATGTCCAGTAGGTATCCACCACCCACCACAGTATCTTAAGAGAATTCGATAACAAGAAGCGACAAGTGAATCCATTCAAGTAACGCACTTACTAGAGTATGACTCGGCTTGCACTAAACACTAAATTCGATAGTTAGTGCGGATGTTATCGCGTGAAGTGGTCCGGTGGCCGACAGGTGCCTCTAATGTACGTGAGCCATGTGCTCCCCCAACTAATAGGTACAGGAATAGCGCGCGAACACTGATAATGTGCGTGTTATTGAGGGCTCTTGAATTCACGGCTTTCGTATATTCCCCGTTGCGTCTTCTATCTGACTTCATTAAAATACTCCTTAGGTTCGTGTTTGCTCAGGTCAAGTCGACATCCGTGCAGTGAAAACGCTCGGAGTCGTCACGCGTACTGGGTTAGAATAGGAAGCCCTTGTAATTTATTTCAAAATAATTTTTAAATTAATTTTAAATTATTCATTTATGTGTTGTGATGTCCTCGTCCAAGGATATCGGAGCCGCTGGACCGTGCGCTCGTCCCGGCTCAGTACCCAGCGGCTCCATTACCACAGTCGTTGTACAGTACAACTGAGATTAGGACTACTTGCTTCAAGGCGGTTGGCGGTGCTGTCATTATGAAGTCTCCGGTCTGGGGTTACCGGTGAGCCCAATCATCTACTCCTCTACAGTCCTCATAAATCATATAATTACTATTTGTTTTCGTGTCATTCAACAGAATCTTAAAACTTCAGAGTTCCGCCCAGAAGCCTGCTTATTTTTCTTTCAATCGTGTTGCGGTAAGAACCCTTTTATTGTAACATTACCAGATTATTGATCTATCTTTATTAATTTCATGTAAAGTAAGTTCATATGACGAACGATACTAAACAAAAAATACAACAATATTTAAAAAATGAATAAAAATCCGTAGCTAAAATAATAATTATAGATGTTGAACACGAGGTCCGCGGCCGATGTCCCCGCGCTACTCACTACCACGAGTAGGTAGGTACGAGTAGGTACATGAGTCCGCGCGTCGACATCGCCGCGTCGGTAAAGCTCGGAGCCAGCCGTGAACCAGTCGCGACCCATGGGAACTTGTGAAAGTTCTTTAACTACACATTTAAAATACTTTTAAATTTCATTTTATTAGTTTTTAATAAGAGATCATTTAGAAAATGTATTCAACGGCTGTGAAGCGGTATGTAGATTTGAACTTGTATCTTTTACATAGCACTTCGGTTCACATATTTAATTTTACTATTAAAAGCTGTTTCAAGGTGGGTGGCGGTTACCACATTCGTGTTAATGAGATAATTTATTTTTAATGGACAGTTGGGTAGATGAGATCACAGCTCACCTGTTGTTAATAGGTGACCGAATCCCACCGACGATGGCGCAACTGAACGCAGATCCAAAGTTCACGCACAATAGAAGCCCACAACCGTACCAGGTGATCACCAGGTCTTCAAATATTGTTAAAACTGTTTTTGGTTACTTCATTACGATCAAATAGGAGGAGGAATCCACACACATCGCAAAGTAAATGTCGCCAATGAATTGTGTTATTTAACAGTTCTCGTGCCCTTCGCGACGGACCGGGGACCGCAGGACCTACGCTTCTGAGCACGACGACTGCTGGTTACACATTTCACTGTGCTTTTTTTTTAAATTAGATAATTTTGTTTCTTTTGAAATCGTTTGTGAATACGTTTTGGATAGGAAGTGTAGGATTATTGTACATAATCTTTTTTTCTCAAAGAGGCAGCAAGCTGAAATGACAGTGGGCTGGCCATATAGGCCGTAGGAGTGACGACCGCTGGAGCAAACGGATTCTCGAGTGGAGACCGCGCAGCGGAAGACGTAACGTGGCACGCCCCCTGGCTAGGTGGTGCGATGACCTCCGAATGGTGGCCGGCAAGAAGTGGTGTGAATTGGGAGAGGCCTATGTCCAGCAGTAGACGACTGTGGGCTGTTGATGATGATGATGATTATCTTTTTTTTCGGAAATTTTTTTGATGGGTGGATGTGATGGCAGCCCGCCGGCCGCCCGATAATGAAGTCCATGGACACCTCAACTGGCTACTCAATCACCTAACTAAATCGAAGTCTCAATGGTACTGAAATGGCCGTACGTGGTAAGAAATAGGCGGGAACCTGGTTTTTTCCCAGCGCAACTCTCTGACTACGTAAGGACAGGCCTCGGTCACGTCTTGTAAAGGTTATCTCAACTTATCGCCTATCAGCCAATCGTCAATGCATCACTTATCCGTGAATGATTTAGTTAGGTATATTATTGCAATAACTGTCAAATACGCAAATCAATACAAAATCACTTCTCGAAGATGAAACATTCATTGAGACACCACTTGTGAGACATAACGGGACAGTTCCCACATGTGACCGCGTCGAGTGCATGTACCCTTAAACCAGCCAACTCCACTTGAGATACGTTTTCACACAAAAAACATTATAAGCTTTTTTAACTGTAGTGGAAACATCTGTACGAGGATTTACAGTTGTGGCCACTTCAAGCTGTTTTCTCAAAAACTGTAGGAGTTTTGTTCAATATGTCACGAAACGCTATTTGATTGTTATGTTTTAAAATTGAGGTATCTATAAATTGATAATACGCACTTAACAAATGTTCACGATTGACTTCTTTTTTATTTATTTTTTATTGCCTAGATATGTGAACGAGCTCACAGCCCCCCTGGTGTTAAGTGGTTACTGGAACCCATAGACAATCTACAACGTAAATGCGCCACACACCTTGAGTTATAAGTTCTAAGGTCTCAGTATAGTTACAACGGCTGCCCCACTCTTCAAACCGAAACGCATTACTGTTTCACGGCAGAGATAAGCGGGGCATCCACAGTGAATGAATAACATCGTGTAATAAAAATTAAACCCGCAAAATTATAATTTGCATAATTACTAGTGGTAGGACCTCTTGTGAGTCCGCACGGGTAGGTACCACCGCCCTGCCTGTTTCTGCCGTGAAGCAGTAATGCGTTTCGGTTTGAAGGGTGGGGCAGCCGTTGTAACTATACTTGAGACCTTAGAACTTATATCTCAAGGCGGATGGCGCATTTACGTTGTAGATGTCTATGGGCTCCAGTAACCACTTAGCACCAGGTGGGCTGTGAGCTCGTCCACCCATCTAAGCAATAAAAAAAACCGGGAGAAGTGGTGATCACTTGTGAGGCGCATAACATCTGCCCACAGCAATGATAGTTACTGAATGACAACCACGACCGCTCTGACAAGAGTGACACGACAAAGGAAGTATCTAACGCTGGCGGATTCCCCCAGTATTTAATCTGGGCCGTCCTACCTATAAGTGCCTCTGTCTATTTATTCCATCTTCACTCATCTGTACACAACAACATCTTCACACACATTCAAGAAATTTGACAAAAAATGATCGCGATGAGGTTTTTTTTATGTTTTATTAGGACTTCGAATCAACAGAGCTTTTAACTAATGTTCTTCAATACTACTAGTTTTTAGCGTACATATTTTAAATTAATTTCAGATAAAAACTATCCGGATGCCCAGTTATTAATCTTTTTTTTCTGTTTGTTTATTGATCTGGTTGAGAAATATGACCCGCGTCCATTGAGATTATATTAAATAGTACATAATATCTCGATACCCGCGTCACTTTTTTTTAAAAAACTAACTACTAATTAATTTTATTAAATTTAGAGACGTATAATTGTATCTAAAATTTTAAAAGTCAGTTTTGTTACTTCAAAGCGTTCTCACGATCAAATAAAAGCAAGGTGAGTAAGTGAGTACTTTAAATAGTTTAGGTAATTCAAATTTATTTCTCACAGAACTATGGAACGCAAACAATAATGACTAAAACCAGAGAATATCAATACAAGCGCATTACAGTTGTAGACTCAATTAGTTTGATGAGCGCATGTGAAAGTTTCAAGATCATGCAATGAAGCATTGTCAAATAGCGATAAAAGTAATGTTTATGTAAGTTTATCTATACAAGTTATGTCAACTGGCGGCCTGTAATGAACTGTTGCTCACGTAGATTGTTATGTCAAGCTGGAAGCATCCATCAGTTCTTAACATTGTATTCACGCAGTTATAACATACAGCTGATTTCATATACCTAGCTCTCTTGAATAAATAAGCAACTAAAGCAACGACTTCACATCAGGTAGGCCGTATACCCCAGTTGGATTAAATGAACAAAGTTGACAAGTCTATAAAAATGAAACCTAATTTGACAGAAATGTATAAAACCCAACCCAAATGAAATAAATCAAAAGATAAAGCTACATTCACATAAAGTCAAACAAATTTTAACGATAAAACCGTCGAAACTAATTGTAGGTAATGAACGTGTAACGGCAAAAAGTCGACTCTGCCCCTATGAGTCCTGGGCTCACGAGCACGACCGGGGACATATATCACCAGTTATCTAATCTAAGTTATACCCTCGCCGACAGATGGCGGTGAGCACGCGTCGGGGCTCTGCAGTCATTCGATACATCAATAATTGGTATTTCAGTCGATGCGCTGCGCAGATTATTCAAGGGGGCTTAGCAAACGACTAGTTCACACCTTATTATTCACAACCAAAACAACTTTAATAAAGCAGTAAAATTAATCTAACCGTTGAAAAAATCCCCAGAGCGATGTGTTTGAAGAACGACGAAGAAGTAACTATGTGCTCCCACTGAAAGGGTGGCACAAGGCACAATTCATGTGACAAAGTGAGTCTTGATATTCACATTGTAATCAGTTAGCTCGGGCGTTTCTGTTACCGCCCAAGTTATAATAATCAAAGATAAAGAACGGCTGTCCTGTCCTTGGTAGCTATCTGTGCGGATTGGCATACGCCCTGCCATCAGTTAATGTTCGTTGACGATCACAATACGTGGTATCAATCTCCCTGGTACCATACTTCATTGTTCAAATTTTTTTTTTTTTATTACCTTTGTAGGCATACGAACATACGGCCCACCTGATGGTGAGTGGTTACCGTCGCCCATGGACTTCAGCAATGCCAAGGGCAGAGCCAAGCTGCTGCCTACCGCTTAATACTCTCCACAAGCCTCGTTTGAAGAAGGACATATCATAGCGCTCGGGAAACATTCCATAGCCGGATGGTATGTGGCAAAAAAGATCTCTGGAAACGCACTGTGGATGACCGCAGTGGCTCCAGGTAGTATGGATGAACTCTACTCCAGTGGCGGGCGGTGCGATGGTAAAAACGAGACGTTGGTATCATCTCGAAAATCCTTGGTATTATTATTTTAAGACAAACTAATTTCAGTGTGTATTAGTTTATAGTGTAAGCAAAACAAACGAAAAACAGTCAGTTACAAAACAGTAGAATCTGGTATAGAATTGGGAATTGGGTATTGGGTTTTTGCCCAATGTAAAACACTAACAACAATGGAGACCCCTTCTCCTTCCCTGGTAACTAAATAAGATTAATAGAAGATAAATTAACGATATTTGAAGTTTATTTTGTCTGGCTGTCTGTGTGTTTATTTGCACATAGACTTCGTTTCATTTCAAAAAGGTAGTCTCTTTGCAGATTTTTACAATTAATTTTTATACAAGTTACATGTTATCAGTTGTTATATAATATAACATACAATACGAGTATATAGCATTAATACAAAAGTAATTCTGCTTGTCTGTTACGTTTGCACGCCCACATAGCTATTCCGATTTCGACAAAATACGGAATGGAAATATGTAGTTTGAGTTCTGGGAAAGAATATACTCGTAATAGGCTACTTTGTGTCTTACTCCTGAGCACAGGTCTCCGGCCGCGTGGGATAGGTATAGTGTAGAGCACGCAGGCGAACCCACGGGCGGATCGCTAGTCGGGTAATAAGATAATTGTCTTCAATAATAACGCAGCAGTAATTTCATTTAGACACATACTAGGTAGTAGTAGTACGTATATACCTAGTCAGGTCATAAGT
The DNA here is from genome assembly GCF_030269925.1 of Bombyx mori. Taxonomy (NCBI): domain Eukaryota; kingdom Metazoa; phylum Arthropoda; class Insecta; order Lepidoptera; family Bombycidae; genus Bombyx; species Bombyx mori. Next base: position 18,326,855 of record NC_085121.1, read on the forward strand.
ATTGTCACACAGTAAAAACTTTTCTTTTAGAATGCCGGCCACAAAAAAGTTTATTGAATTCGAATTTCGAATTGTTCATGAAAATAAAAATGTATACTTTTAGAATTTTACTCATTTTTAAATATGGAGTGGACGCTTTTTTAAAGAAGACCGTGTTGCAGTTATTGCGTTGCATCGTTGCGGTTACGCGCCAATTCAAATTTTTAACATACTGAAAAATTTGTATATAACCAAAAGATTCGTTTATCGTACCATCAAACGATACAATGAAGACTCTAGTGTAGATGACAGGTCAAGAAGTGGTCGCCCTCGGTCTGTTAGGACTCCAGCAGTGATAAAAGCTGTGAAGGCGCGAATTCAAAGAAATCCCAAATGTAAGCAGAAACTGTTGGCCCTTCAGATGGGATTAAGCAGAACCACGGTGAAAAGGGTGTTAAATAAAGACTTAGCGCTTCGGGCATATCGAAGAAAAACAGGACATCGTTTGAATGCTCGTCTAATGGACCTGTGACTGAAGAGATGCCGCGCTTTGTTGAAGCGGTACGCGGGAAAAAAATATCGGGAAATTCTTTTTTCGGATGAAAAAATTTTTACCGTAGAAGAGAGCTACAACAAACAAAATGATAAAGTGTACGCACACAGTAGTGAAGAAGCGAGCAACCGTATTCCGCGTGTCCAACGAGGTCATTTTCCATCCTCGCTCATGGTATGGTTGGGAGTTTCTTATTGGGGCTTAACAGAGGTATATTTTTGTGAGAAAGGTATAAAAACGAATGCAGTTGTGTATCAAAATACAGTCCTGACGAACCCTGTGGAACCTGTTTCTCATACCATGTTCAATAACAGGCACTGGGTATTCCAACAAGATTCGGCGCCAGCTCATAGAGCGAAGAGCACACAAGACTGGCTGGCGGCGCGTGAAATTGACTTCATCCGGCACGAAGACTGGCCCTCCTCCAGTCCAGATTTGAATCCGTTAGATTACAAGATATGGCAACACTTGGAGGAAAAGGTGTGCTCAAAGCGTCATCCCAATTTGGAGTCACTCAAGACATCCTTGATTAAGGCAGCCGCCGATATTGACATGGACCTCGTTCGTGCTGCGATAGACGACTGGCCGCGCAGATTGAAGGCCTGTATTCAAAATCACGGAGGTCATTTTGAATAAACTTTAGTGTCATAAGAATCTATGTTTTGTTAAGTTCGTTTTGGTATATGAATGGTTACATAATGAATAAAATTGTTTCAATTATTTTACATTAAGCATGTGACAGAATTTATGACCTGACTAGGTACATACATACCTTACTATTATTCTAGTTAAAAAGGTTGTAATTAACAGTATTTTAAAGTACCGGTACTCACTTCATGATACTAGTCTATGTTGTTGATAGTAAATATTTAATAATACTTTTAATACCAGACAAATTAATTTATTATCAGGTACAACTTCTTCTACAAGGATGGTAGGTACAGTTACTGTGCGTACACTTTAAAACAAGATATTCGTTTTTTTTTCTACCTATGCTGATAAGCTTGAGAGGCTTCAGTTTCACCGCAACGTGTAGGTGAGCTGACGGGGCTCAAACCGGAGTGTTGCTAGCACTGGCCCTAGCTAGAGCAGTGCTTCGCAGAATCTACCATCGGATCGAAAGCGCAACCCACTAAGAAGATCCGGCGAGAAACTCAGTGGGCTGTGTTTATGGGTTAATTCGCTCATCGAGCCCTTCGTCGCAAGCGACGGGTTCGACGAGGACGATGACCGGTGCTTGCGGTACCTAAAAGCACCGTTAATGGATCGGGAGGATCCGTAATGACGTGGGAGATTCGTCATAATGTAAGAGTTGTATGAAACCAATTGTTAATTGAAAAAAACTAGATAATGTTGATTGATGGTATTTTCTTCAGTTTTCAAGAGTCGCATATTATTATATAATTAAAACTGCTGTTCTAGTTTTTGTTTGCAAGTTGTGTCATTTTAGAAAATGTTTTACTTTCTTTAGAGACATGATCCGTCGCCGGAGTTGTCTTCACCCACACCACCTCGTACATATGACTTCATGTAGGTGCAGAGTAGGTACATTACTTATGTCACGTTTATCCCGTACTACCAAACATATAAATAATGGTGTCCGCCAAGTGGTTTCTGATATTAATATTCAAATGAGCTTTCAGAAGACCTAATTTACGATACGCAGCGGCCTTGTTTCGTCTCTGGCATTGCTGGCGTCCATGGACATCAGGAACCACATACCATCATGTGAGTGGAAAGGTCTGATGTAACACAGCAAGACTAAAATAATCGATAAAAATAGTACATGTGTGTAGTAGCACAACATTCACCAATGCAAACAGAACCAGTAATAGACATCATAACATATTTTACAATTTAAAAAACAACAACTCAAGTCCATTTATGTACGATAGTTTACGTGCGTACAACTCGCTGCACAGTAAAAATAAACATGTAAAACCTTCATTCGACTAAAAGCATCGATGTAAAGCAAAAAGAAAAGAAAATAGAGTCGGCCCGACGAGGGAGACTGGAGGCTTCGAGTCCCGCCCCCCTATCCCCCTCCTCCCGTCCCCTCGGGGGGCGTGCGTGATGCCCTACAATAACGTTCCCGAATAAACGCACGGCTAATGCCACTCCGCCGCACCGCCGCGCCGCACCGATCCGATACATACAGGTTTTGTGTAATTTATTGTTCGTAGGGTGACCAGCAATAATTCAGACGAGGAACGGAATGTTCCAGGACGTTGACCTCTTATTTAAGCTTGATATATTTTTAATGATTTCATGTTAAATTATTTGATATTTTTTTGTACTAAAATGCATTGATCTACAGGTATCTTTTGTTTGATTGCATTCACTTACAACGTTTATGTTACGAATCATGCTGATACCGATTGTTAAACCAAATCAAAAGTTAATGTTCTTTTCAATCATATCAGTTTTAATAAATAAATAAAAAGTATTAGACGAGTTTATTTATTATAACACTTTTAAAGTAATAAATATTTAAGATATATCACTGTCACCCTAGCTGCTAGTCTCAGCGTAATTGTGTACACAGTGTGTGTGCTCTTTTATTCGCGTATGTGTGCACGCTTCAACAACAATGTAGTATGAATATTTAACGACCAAATTATGATTTTGTTATGTAGATTTTTAGTTAAACGAACCATTACTCGGTCAAAGATAGCACTCAACTTGTTTGATGTGCATTATATTATTAATCTAACTTCCCCTGCGCTGTGTTCTTCGACACGCGGAAGAGGATATCGTAACATCAAACGGGGAGTTAAATTAAGCGCGAAGGTCAGACTGGAAGCCTTGTACTTTAATTAGGAGATTTAGGAAGTTGGAATACAATTATTTAAAGTTTAAGACAGAGCGAGGAGAAGGAAGGCGTCCTGGACTAAGGCCTAAAGATAACGACGACGTAAAAAGCGATACAGTAGGTAGGTAGGTAGGTAGGTAGTAGAGTAACAACACAAACAATCGCGTTACGCATTTCTGTAGCAGCAGCGGCAGAAACAGCACTACTCCCGGCCTCAATATTCAATTGTATAAACTTCAACACTTCATGTTTTTCACGTAGAACTAGAATTACGTAGACGGAGTGTGGAACTCTGATAGGTGCGTCCCTGGGCCTGACCGTGGACTCGGCCAGATTTGGGGGCACACTGATTCTACCCCACGTATCTGCCCTAATTGAACCTAATACATATTGTAATTCTATTATTTAGTCAAGTTCAAGTTCTTGAGTAATGAACTAATTATGATAACTAGTGGTCCCGCAGTTGTAGAAATTCGACTATAATTAATTGGAATTGTAAGTTTGTACACTATTATGATTGTATTTTATACTTCTATAATCACAAATTTCGCCAAGACTACACTATAAAAATATTAACAAAGACAAACAATATTTAATCTATTCTCAATTTGACCACAGACGTGAAGAACAAAAGTTTGACAATAAATAGTATGCATACGTGTGTGCGTCAAATACATGGTATGTAGTGTGTGTAATGTTTTCTTTATTGACTTAATGTATCTTTTATGCATTATTTAAAAAAAATATTAGCATTTTGCACTTCTTCTCTATATTCTCTATAAGTGTGGAAAATTTCATACTCCTCAGTCCGCGCAATTTTCGTAAAAAGGAAAACAAAGTTTTTACTTCACGTATTAAAATATAGATGTACCTACTCGAATATTGGCGCAACTTGGATTATTCCATCCGCGGTCAATGACTCACGCGTGTTATGATATTTACTCATGGGACTTACCTTCTGAAGTAGACAGATGTTATGCGAGTTAAATTTTAAACAAAGTTGTAGATTGTTTTCAACTTATGCTTTGTTTTGTTGTTTCTCTGTTTTTTTTCAGAACATTCATTTAAACATGTCGGGCAAATAATTAAATAAATATTGTATTAAAAGTATTTTTTATATATTGGGAAATATTAAATATTGAGTTTTAAACAAAAATACAGTGGGCAGCGCACAGCAGGAGTGTCAGTGTCTACTTACCGTCGCTAGGTTGTCTATGCATACGTTCGACTGCGAATATTGACAATAATAAAACACGGAAATAATAATATCTCTTATAAAACCTCTTTGGATTGATGCATAGGTCTATTTCGATTTTACAGGTACGTGCTATTCTTGTTTGAGGCAAAATTCTTTTGTTCCATTTCCATTTTTATCTGGTTACGAATAAGCCTAAAAGCAATAATTATGAAGCATTTTCTTCGGTGTCCACAACTAGAATATACTAATTTTGCGTTCAAATATTCCGAAATGTGAGGAATTATAAAATTGAAATGTTAAACGCTAAATTAAGTACGAATTTAATTTGCGTTACGTTTTTATAATCGCTTTAATTGCTACGTATTACTATTTTATTAGTTTGAGTAGGCGTCCATTGATACTGTTCTTATGTATCGAATGTCCTCAAGAGAGGTGTTTGTCAGTTGGCATTGCACACAATTATGAAACAGTTTTTATTGACATTGTTTACTTTATGTAGACGCAAGCGTGCTCACGAACAGAGCCGAGCGCTGGCTACCGGCTCTACTACCGAAATTGAATTGAATGGTGACCGTGAATGCCACATTGAGGGCGGAGCTGCTGGTGCGAGGGCCAAGTGTTTTTGAGATTTCCATCTCATGTCTTAAGATGGATGGTGGTGTGATATTTAGGAATATTTATTGTCTTCGGTAATCAATCAGTAAAAGCAACCAATAAAAATCAGACCGAAAACTTTTAAATTAGTTAGATTTATACTGAGAGATAGATACATTGGCCTATTGACTGTGGTCCGGGAGTACGTAAGAACATCCTACGTTCTCACCTGTTACACGATACGTGAAATACCATGTGCTCTACTTTCGCACTTACGACCCGAAACACGTGTTTTAACTATTAAAAAGACTTAAAAGCGTTTATCATTAATTATGCGACATAACGTGAAGTAGACATGCCGAGCGAGAGAGCACGTGAATGCAAATCACCGAAGGGAAATGTCAGTCGGTTGTTCGACATCATGTCGAGATTGTGAGAGATAGCGGCTCTCATTGTCCCATACGTAACGACACTTGGAGAATTCTTGCTTTTTGTTTACGATCAGAGCCTTCTGTGAATTATAAACTTTGGAAAAGGCTTTGTTGTGTAGTGACAGTGTTGTAAATAAATATATTATATGAAGTAATAATAGTGCTGAAAAATAAATGATTATTGTATTGAAATCGTTTATTTTTTCTTTGTGATTTTATCCTTTTTTGTAACGAAATGCCAAATATGAGTTAATATTCCGAGCTCGTCCTCACTGACCGCACATCAAAGAAATCGCTTTGAATCATTACGACACATCCTCTCGATGTAATGATTGTCTGGGAAAATTATTAATTTTGCAAAGCTTTTTAACATTTACTGTAAATTGTAACTAAGCTGCGTAGTCTGAGTAAGTAACACTAATGACACAAAATAATAAAATAACTTGAACTATTTTAATAATGTAAAATACAAATTAATTATATTCAACATTTGACCTTTAATATGATACATATATGAATAATTTAACATACCTACAACTTATATTATTAAATATTATTTAAAATTTTTAACTTTCTACAAAAAAATGTTTTATTCAAATTTCCAAAGCGCATCATTTTTTCCGAAAAGTGCTTAATGGCTGTGACCATAGGGTTCAAAGTACCTATAGTGCTGTTAGAAAAGTAACATTCATTACGTTTGCCCGTTAATGAAGTCTAGCCGCGGAGGAGAGTGGGGCCGCTGCCTTTGAGTCGATAACTCGTGTTTTATTGTTTCGATACAGCGATAACAGACCCGTGGATGCACTCCATTAAATCTAAGAGCATCTCGTCGTAGGAAACAATCGGGACGGTTAAATACTATGTTTACTTGTACCTATGTATGTATTCTTATTAGCCAACGCTGCTACATGAGCCAAGAGAACATTTTGTCAATGGACTTATTTCTGGTCTCTTCTCATCTATGGCTCATGGTGGTCTTTAAAACAGACATAAGAAGCTACTATTCACGAACGGCGACATTTTCAAGGTATATACATTATAAGTTTTGTAGATTTGTTATCATCATATTATTATAATCGAGAATATTAATAAAATATTCTGTACAAATTCAAATATATATATATATATATATATATATATATGCTTGCAACCTTTTGTCTGAGTGCTGTGTGCGGGCGCTAATCTCCAGCAGCACAATACAAATGCATTATTATGAATAAGTGCGACTCGCGTACCCTCGACATTACTCATGCATATTGGATGTTGTACGGGCCAGCGCTGACCAAATTATTGGACGCGCAGGGAAAAATGTGCTTTTGCATATCTGTGCTGACAAGTTATTAGAATAAGTTCATAAAAACAGTGTAACGTTAAATTGAATAATTATAATTTAATAATTATTAGTAATTCACGTCTATGAAAATTATTGTTAGGTATCTGTACTTTTTTGGTTCTCAAATACTTCTTGAAACTCAATAAAAATATCATTTAAGACAAGTACCTACTTCATGTCTCGTTTTATTTGGAAAGTTATAATTTTAAAATATATTTTGAAACACTTGCATATGTCATTGTGTAATATGCAACAGGCAACGCTAACAGAATGTTCACGTTCATGTATGCATGTTTGTCAATACGTACATACATACATACATATATATGTATATATCTATCGGTCGTAGAAGCTTCAAACGCAATTCTAATATTGTTTTCGTTTATATTTTGGATTTTAATAATTATTCCATATCTATATTTTGTCGATGGTATTGACTGGACACTAAATGTTTCCTGTACATATTAGTGCGTGGGTAATACCCGCGCAGTTATCATCCTTATAATATTAATTGTTAGTTTAATCGATTTTCCCGTGAAACGACACTGTGGTGAGCTATAATTGTCATTTGTTTGCGTATTTCTCATTCATAAGCAGCGGTTCTGGTCGCACGTCACGTTTATAAATACGCAAGTGACCCGCTGGGACGTGACCCGCCGACCGTACTCCTACTTCGCTCCTTCTTTTACAGCGTTTTTTTGTGATTTTCATGTTTTTTTTTTGTGAAAAATGTAAGTGTTTCACACGGCCTATATTGAGAGTTGACGTTGATCAAAATGAGACTCGCTATCGGCGATAGGGTCACTCGAATTATTATGGTAATGGGTCAGATAGGCCGCTCGTTTTCCCATACGTCTGACGCGTTATCGAGTGGCGCCTGCATTAGCCCCCGGTGCAGCCCCTCGTGGCCCTCTCCTGTCCCCCTCGGGTCCCTCTGGGGGCGCAGGCCTGGCGCCGCCGCTTTTAAGCCACGACCATTTCGTTGTTTTTGTGACACTTGATGTGAGGTAATTAATTAGGGTGCGGTTCCTATGTGAGAAAGCGAACGCTGAGAGATTTGCGACCGCGCCCGCGACATGTGCGCGCCCCTCAACGCGCAACAGTTTTTGCGAGCGTCGTAAATGTGTCTTTATTGCAGTCAGATTGTGGCGCTCGTTTGTAAGCATTGGGTGTGATGCCGCGCAGGTCCACTGGACTGTGTAGTGCTAGGTATACACTATACACTATCGGAAACTTCATAAATTAACATTACACAGAGTGATACCTGCCTGAAAACATCGCTGCTCCTGCATTCTGACGTTTTTTTAACATGTAATCACAAGCTGTCGGTCTCAGATAGCCGATAAGTATCTATCTATTCTGTAGTTTTTTATTACTATTTACTATTACAGTCTTTGTAAGAGATCCAATTTTGTGATGTAGCCATCGCGTGTTCTTGTGTTATTATTCAATAGGAATAAAATATAGTCTGGTTGCAAGAAAACATATGTACCAAAGGTACATGTCCAACATTGCCTTGATGTCAAATAAAAACATAGATCTCTGGTTCAGCCAACGATTCTGTGACAAACAAAGACAGATTAACCGAGTGCAGGAAAATGAGAGACTCCGATCCCGAACAGCAAACACTCTAATGGACAAAATAAAGATCATTATTTATATTTAATAACGAAAAATATCAGAGAGAACAGAACATGTTTTAGTTTTGTTTTAGAGGAATGAAGCAAGCTTAATGGAAAGTGATTTTCGTAACACAGCCCTAAGAACTACACGAGAAACTTCTCTTACCTAAACCGCTTGAAGAAAGACACTTGTGAATTATAGATTAAATTTTAATACAGTATTTCTGGTCGGGTGATGTCACCAGAAGGCGCTGCTGTTCTCTTAAATATTTACGTAGCAGGAGACGCCAGGTACGTTATTGTGTGAGCACAACTTAAAAACATTCCGTCGCCACCGATATTGTATGTCACCTTTTGTTTGGATCGGATCCTGGGGCGTTGCGTAACCAGCTCGACAAATGACTCACACAGAAAAAACTCAAGATGAACCGATAACTGGCGCTAAACGGGCGGCGAGACTCATTACCGCGATCGCTATCGGCTCGCCACCGACTTCACCTACTTATTAAAATAGCCTCGAATATTATAACTGCCGGCTGAATATCCTTGCCGCCGTCCTACTCTGACATCGAGGATAGTGCGTGGGCGGGAGAGGGACGCAAAACTTTTATTTGTTGGTCATTAATAACAGAAAAACAAGGCGATCGGAGTGGATTAACACATTAACGGGTCCGGTGTCGCCAGAATAAAAGCATTCTCGGTGTGTGTCGGGGATCGAGACCAAAAAAATAGTGTGACAAGGCGCGGCGTCAATTAGTAACCGTTGTACCGCCGGGCGCCACCGGCCAGACCCCGGTAATGGACCACGGATTTACGACCGCACTTTGTAATTACTTGGCTCACGGCAAACTGCCTTTTGAGACCTCACGACTCCGGCTTATTAATTGGAGTGAACAGGCGCAAGGGCTGGCGCTCGACCGATGGTTAACTAGCTACCGGAGCCCATGTGTAGGGCCATCCAACTTGAGACATGAGGTCTTCAAAATCAAGATATATCGATTGGCAGTAAAAGACCGAGTAACGAAGTGGAATGTGTGGTAGTGCGACTTTACTGATACTGCGATGGAAATCTAAAATATTATGTCCCCTTACATGTTTACCTCCAAAAATTACACATTATGTTTGCTTTTGAAATCGTGAATCATTAAAACTTATGTTGAAAACAGAATCTATGTTATTAGGTCGAACGAGGATAAACAACTCACACTTTGCAATAAACAAAGCAACGAAACAAACTCTATAATATCCTCTATTTATGATTTTCAAGAAGAAAAAAACGGGAATTATGTGTCATACGTCGTTGAGGTGCAATTGGTAATTGGAAATTTTAGGAAAATTGAACACTTTGCGGTACTTGTCGGACGTATGCATAGTGATAGTTAGCTTCAATTCAATGCAGTTAAAATTAGCTAATTGTCGGTACTGACATGTAGCACAGGCGCCGTCACGACAGAGCATTACCGAGCGCAACACGTGCAGGGGTTGGTCTACAACGGTGAGGAACGTGTTTCAGTGAATCAGTCGTGGCTGGCGGCTCGCGTACTAACTACTTACCTATAATTACTCGCATAATATGGTATATAGGTACCGTCAGTGATACCGCCGTGATGCGGTGATTCAATTCTCGAATTTCCTAACTAGTGTGTCTAGTGAGGACAAATAACTAAAATTGACCAATACTATGCTATAAGTTTACTCGGCATAGCTATGATCCGCATGCAGTAGCAGTCCTAATCGAAGGGCACTCTCGCAAAACTACCGTGAAAGGTCATCGCTATCACCCCATTCGTAGTTATAGTATTACAAGCGCCACATCGCATCATCTATTGAGAATGATATGAATTTTGATGTAAAAAGCATTTGAGTGTGCCGGCGGAAGTGAGAAGGTTTCGGCGAGAGGGCGCGGGGGGTGCGGGGCGGAGGGCGCGGGGACGTCGGCTGTCGCGAGGGACACGGAAAGGCTTTTGAAGCGGCGGCACAGAGAACGGACTCCGCGTAACGTTGTGGACACACCGAGACAAATACTAAAGCAATATCATTTATACTTGAGTTGCTATGTTTTTTGATCAGGATTTAATTATTATGTCGATATTCTAATTTCAGAAAGTACTCATTACCAGTAGTGTGGCTCTATAGTAATAATGAAAAAGTAAAAAAAAGACCCTCTCGGTCATGAGTCACTGGTTCTGGATTGCGCATGAACTAAATAGTATTTTCAGTTTTTCAAAAAATACCTATAGCTAGTTATTTAGGTAGGGTACAATATGTTTACAAACGATCAGTTGGCCGCCTGTGCCTGATCAGGGTCGACGAAACTTGTCTTTGAACTTTTATTATTTTGCCCGTGTGCTTTGTGAACAACGAACTGCGTCTTTTTTTTAATTTTGTACGGTTTATAAGTTGAAGCAGTCCGAGCACTCGGTGTGTCCCGGGCGGAGCCAAGCGCCGGCGCCTTCATTGAATCGGTGAGCTGTGTCGGACGGCGCAGTCCTAATGCACGGCGCTCGCTGCCCCAGGCCGGTAAGGGATACGCTGCATACCTTCGCCGATCGCTTTGAAAATAAATATGTAATCGTTACCTTAAAATAAAACATTGGCAATTATTTCCCCCATAATAAAAGATTGAATCTAATGCGTCTTATTTCATCAAATATCTCAATAATGTCCGTGAAATAACTTCCCTTTCCCTGGAAGATTCAGAACAAACTCTGATGGCACGATCATGCCTACGTCTGCTGCTGTGAAGTTTCCGTGGAATGCGGCCAGCGACATACACCAGTTCCGGTAACCGATCATCCACTAGTGGACTGTAACATCATTAACTCGTTTTAGTTAATGTAATACCACAGTGTTTGTGAACTACGTGAACTAAATCACCGTATACAGCTAAAACACAAAGATCAGGAGCCCTCGTCTGTGTGCTGACACACAACGCGACCGTTCCTATAATTATGACGACGCGTGATGTCCAGGGACCGTTGTCTATCAGACACAGCTCTCTCGGTTAGTGGAACGTCGAGTAACGTTGATTATAGCACAGTAAAACAAAATAAACGTAAATTCCGAGACTCAATTTTAATTAACAGTTTTAATTATCTAAATAAGACATACGAGTATGTATAATGAGGTAGTGTAGTGCGGCCTTAATTTTGGGTCACGGATGACATTAGGAATTGATATTGGTTTTAAATGAGAAGAGGCGAGCCCTGGCGCGCTGATAAACCTAATGCACTCGTTGGAGTAATGTGACAGTCGGCATTGTGTGCGTGTGTGTGTGTGTGCGTGCGGCGGCTGAACCAGCAGACGACTGCTTTGATCACCGGCTAATGGATTACATTCAACCTACCTACATTAAACCTAAGCTACATTAAACACACCCTGAGTCACATTTAAGATCTTAGCTTTTGTGACTTTAAAATTCTCTCAAATAAACGATCTCAAGATCTAGTCAAGTCGTGTGAACAATTGAAACCGTTATTATATATATAGATAAATAGGCAAAGAAACCATTCGTTACCATTTAATATGCTATGCTTGTTTTGAATAAAAACAAAGTTATACAAAAATAATAAACATACCATACATGAATCGAAAGTGAGAGGTTTCCGCCTGGGCGAGTCCTATTCCTAAATAATTGTCCGGTGCGTACTCGCAGTACACGAAGCTCTTGTCGCTTCGCACGAAACTCGATGTATTGAAACAAACGGTTTCAAATTGACACACAATTTTCACTAGAATGTTTAATGAAAAAATTCGATAATTGTAACTGGGATTTTAGGTTTGGGAGGCTTAACGACGGAGAGAAGATCTTCTATCGAGTGAGGGATATTAAGTCTGTGAGTAAGTACATCAACGAAATAACTTACACTAAACAAATGTCAAGTTGTGATCAACTTCACATCCAACAGATATGTACATACATACATACATACATCGAAAATGAAAGGCGAGCGGAGCAAGGCGGAGGAGCATGTTGTCTCTGAGCTACGAGCAGGTGTGGTCGGGCACAGGTATCCCTGGTCACATGCAAAATCTAAGCTTAAATCTGATTTTGTTAATTTAAAAGTAGCAAAATTATTCAAATCTGGTGGAAATTTGCGAAACATCACTTAATAAAACTTAATGAGCAGATAAACAGGTGCAAGATCAGATTAGTATAATTTTATCTCCCATAAAAGGCGTGTTCGTGACGAATCTAAAATTATTTTTAAACTTTTTTCAGGTTAATGCCATTTTAATCTAACTACGCGGTTATAACGTTACTCAGATTTATTTAGAACTAGTCTTTCTATTGTCAATTTGAAGCAAAAAATATTTAGCTCTTCTTGATTGTTTACCGAAACTGTCCCAAAGCCACCCCGGCTCGCGTGTGCTAATTACATGCTTTTTGCTTATCTACATATAAAAACAAAATAATATTTTAAAATTTGCTTGTCAACCGTTTTTTAATAGCTATTGATAAGTGGTAGGTACTTCTCCGCTACATAAACTGAAATTTTATTTCAAAAAGTAATAACAAGACAAGAACACATGGAATTCGTCTGAATCTTGAGGTGAGGATGATTTTGACTAGGTTATATTCACACGGGCAGCCGAGTTCAGGTTCGCGGCAAACAATCTCGTAAAGGAAGCGGTTGGTAGTAGTCTGTCGGTGTCATGCGCTCCATGCCACCCATGATCGAACACTGTGGAGGAAAGTCATATGTGGTCGCGAACATCAGCAGTGAAGGAATGGTGAAGAAGAAGTAGGTACTAGAGCTACTAGACAAAACGATCGACGCTTAATAACACGATCCTATACAACAATAATCACTCAATACAATATAAGGATCAATCGGTAGGAGCGCGCGCACTGGCCACTCGAGCCAAGCAATCATTGTTGTTGTTGTTGTGTTGTTATTGTAGGTGAATAGTGCGACTGTCTCCCTACTGCTACAATGTAATCGTAAAATACACAAATACCAATTTCAGAATTGTATCGCATTTGTTAACAACACAATTGGACTAAATTTATTACTGAACGATGTCAACTTTCTGGAATGTAGTTGAATCTGTTTATGAAGACCGAAAATAAAAATATATAATGCAGTCTGATAATTGTAGTTGCCAAGCATATATTTTTTAAGAATAAATGAGCTGTTTAGATACTGGCTGAATGCATGAGGATGCAACCCTCGCCCACGAGCGCCGACTCGGGGTCAAATCTTGTGCCATAACATTATGTGCATGAGACAGAACAAAGATTTATGGCTTTGCTAAAAAACTGGGTCTTCGACTGGGACTCGACGGTAGACGACTATAGACGATAGTAGACAATAGTAGACTATCAGACCGTTAATTCACTATCAGACAGTTTGCGGCCCACCTCTGCAAACTCCACCATACCGTAAGAAGGAATAGGATTACTGACAAACGACCCGATGTTAAATGCTTATAGACGCTCAGAACTTAACGCCACCGCCATGAAACCATCAAGGGTTGAAGACTCAGCTGTGGCCTGTCCAGTGACAGCCCCGCGCTACTTGCTACATCACAAGACGTTATATGACGGACAAAACATTAATAGGTATATACAGATGTACCCGTCCAGCCATAAGTTTGGTTACAAATTCCTTCTCTAAAACTGACTATAATTTGAAGTCTAAAGGGTTGAAGTCTGGGCTAGATGAGGGCCAGTCTTGAGCTTTAATAAAGTCCGGAACGTTGATTTCAAGCTAGGCTTGGGTAGTTCGTGCCTTGTGACCAGGTGCTGAGTTCTGCTGAAAAGTCCAGGGTATATTTTTAAAAAGTGTATTGCTGACAGGTTTCACAACATGATCCAAGACTGTATCTTGATACACTTTGGCTAAAGTTTTCACTACTTTTTCAAAAAAAATGTACTTTTGTGACTCCTTGATAAGACACGCCCCACCAAACTATCATTGGCGCAGGATGTGACCACGTTGTACCTTTCCGACCACTTGAACAGCTTCTTTAGAACTGTGAGCGTACACTTTATCATTTTGCATATTGTAATGTTCTTCAATTGTGAAATTTTTTTCGGTAAAGAGGACATTTCTGTGCCTTTCACCTGCGTATCGCGACAGAAGGCGTTTTGATCGATCCATTATCTTTAATTGTAAAGATTCACTTAGGGCATGTCCTGTATATCAACGAAAAGCTCCGAGCTTCAGGTCTTGTTTTTTGTAATACGCAACAGTGTCCTATCGGGAATTTTCAATTCCTGCGATAAGATTTTTTGCTTCCTAATGGGGTTTTGACTAATTCTGGCTTTAACAGCATTAACAGCCTTTATAGTTCTAACAGCACGCGGCCGCCCCGACTTTTTTTGGTCTTCGACAGACGAAGTGTTGTTGAATCCGTTGATAGTACAATATACGAACATACGGCTGATATCAAGCTTTTGAAGTGTCTGGAATATGACCGACGGCTTCATACCCACTTTGTGCAAGGCGATCACTGCAGTCCTATTTTCTTTAACGCCCCATTCCTAATTGTAATTTGATAATGAACACGAAAAAATATATGAAATGGCGCAAAATCAAAAGAAGTTTTTAGAATAATATATGTGTTCCAAATTCAAAATAATTAAAAAGTTGTAAAAAAAAGTTTTTATCGAACAGTACCAATTTATGACCCGATAATTGTTTATCTTTGCAGCCCTATTATAATAGTTAAGATCAGAGATCATAGATCGTGTTTCTATGATCTGTGGTTAAGATACAAATTAGAAAATAAAGTTCTGCCGTCTTTGTTTGCAAATAACAAGTTGCTCGGTCTCTAATTTAATTCTGATCCTATAATTAATATAAGAAAAAAGTTTCTATAAAATGGAAGATGCCTGATATCTCCAAATCAGGTGCAGAGCTGAGCAGCAAACAAGAAATATCAATAAATTAACCAAAAATCCAAAAATATTTTATAGTGTTATCTTTAAGATCTTATAAAACATTTTACGTAACCTCAAAACGGCAAGTCACAGCATCCGCAATTCATCTAAATGTCACCAGATATTATCTGTACGTTATCTTTCGATACAGATCGTTATCTGGGCCGCTGTTTTGACACTCAAATCATATATTCAGATGATGTCGTATCCAACGAGAAACTGTCACCTGACACTTATCACTTGAGTGGTTGGTGCACGTGTCCCGTGTGTGTCCCGCGTGTGTCTCCTGTGTGACTCCCTGCGTAGAGTGTCACACCTTAACACTTTCAGAGGACACTCCTAATACACATACTTGTTTTTTCTTTATAATATCATTGCTTTTTATTATAAGCTATAATTTTTTCTATTGGCGATTGCATGCAGCAGAGATGCAAATATTGCGATGGATGTGTGGAGTAACGAGAATGGATAGAATACGGAATGAATATGTTAGAGGAAGTCTGAAAGTGGCACCTGGTTGCGGTAGGCAGCGGCTTTTGCGGTAGGCAGCGGCTTGGCTCTGCCCCTGGCATTGCTGAAGTCCATGGGCGACGGTAGCCACTCACCATCAGGTGGGCCGTGTGCTCGTCTGCCTACGGGGGCAATAAAAAAAAAAAAAAAACCTGTGACAGAGAAGCTGAGGAGTGCGCGTTTGGGATGGTATGGACATGTGATGAGACGAAATGAAAATGAGGTTGGTAAGAGAGTGCTAACTATCAATGTGGAAGGATATAGAGGAAGAGGTAGACCTAAGAAGAAATGGATAGATTGTGTGAAAGACGATATGAGTAAGAGGGGAGTGAGCGAAGAAATGGTATATGATAGAAGAGTATGGAAGGAGAAAACATGTTGCGCCGACCCCAGGTGACTGGGAGAAGGGCAGGAGAATGATGATGAATTTTTTCTGTTGCTTACTAGTTGAGCAGGACGAGATCAAGTCAAAGAATTGGTCGGAGCAGTCCCCGGCGCAGAGGGAGAGAGCTACCCACAACAGATTTTAACAAGGCTCAAATCTGAAACTAAGACGGTCATTATGTGTACGGAGTCAGCTGGCAGTAAGTATTCGGGAATCCCTTTTCAGGAACAAGAGCAGACTTCTTCAGACAATTTTACAGATTCTAAATCTGACTAGACGCGAGCAACAGATAGCGAGTACCGAAGATCTTAAACATGGGCGCTTTTTCCGACCGGGATCGAGTTGATCAGCTCTGCAGCACTCTATTACCACGACTACTCGTACCTTTCGAACACTTATAAGGCTAACAAGGAGATTTGTGATAAAGTGTGGTCACGAGTGCTCACGGCTGGAAGAAACATAAAACCGATATACCTATAATATTTAACACAGGTGTCCGTTCTAAGACAAAATGGAGGCTTTATTAAATTACTAAAGCTCGCTATAGTTTTACTGACTGCGACCCTTGAAAAGACATCAACGCGTGACCTCGTCACTAAGTTAAATTTATTGAAATGTGTGACTTTTCTATAAACTTACGGGCTTATTACTGTCTGACCCACACACTGAGGAGACGCGCGTGTCTCTATAAACATTTACATAAAGACACACCTAGTATATTGTATACATAAGTGTACGGTAGTTATTGGAGCCATTATTGGTCTAGCGGACCGGAGTGGCTCGCGTTATGTTAATTATCAACACATAAATAAAACATATGTGAACACATAAACGGACATATAATAAAGTGAAGACGATATTCGAGGAACAGTTGTACGAGCATAATGTGGCAGCCTCGTTGTCAGTTACTCAACTAGTGTTGTAGGTAGAATGTTAGCACGCAATCTTTGTGACATTAACACTGTCAATCAATTGCCCAACAGGCTGCGCCTAGCTCGGCCGACCGTGACACTGACAGGGTTGATTGTGTCAGATGTAATCGCGCTCAGCTTGGCGCCTACTAACGAGTTAGTGTATCCCGGTAATGAAGACTTAGGTGGGACTTGGAAATACCATTGCTGTCATTAAAAGCTAGGTAGGTATTCAGAGATAATAAAGCAGATTAGGGGCAGTACCCCATCACCGGGGCCACAGTTGGTACACGTGCATCAGAGTAATGCACGGCACCGGACCTCGTGTGGTCACTGGACAATGTGCATGTCGCCGCCCGTCTTAACACATGAGGTCTACATCTGACTTTCTTCAGGTAGCTTGCTGCACTTAACAGTATATTATAGAATAATATGATATTTTTGGTAGCACCCGATGTGTGCAAACCTGTCTGCCAATGTGTCGATACAACACACACACACATACACACATAACCCTTAATTATTATATGTTCTGTGACTCGTCTTCAGTTGCCCCTTTCTATTATGATTATTTTCTTATTGAAGTTTGTTTCTATTGTTATTATATCGAGGGATGACAGGCTATTTGGTTTAAGTGACATTTATACAACTTTACAGGAGAGCCACTCAACCCTTAATTTGGCTTAGTCCGCTGCAACGAACAATCAAATAAATAAAATCTGGTGGGTCTATGAAAACTTCTATACGGCTTAAATATCTAACAAAAACTTTAAAATATATTTCTATTATGGTAAAAAAAATAAAATTCTTATTTGCTAATCTTGTATCTGTGATTTTGAGACAAAATGTCGACGAAGCACAAGCCATTAGTTTTACTCAAAGTATTTATACATTTTTATAAAGGTTTTACTAATAAATGTGCACGTTTGTTTACTGAAATAACTTTGTAATATTGTAATTTATTGAATCACTTATAGATCTTGTAATTTTGTATGGTTTTGGTGACTTTTTTTACTAAAAACAATGTCTGCCACAGCGAACAAAATCAATTTTATAAATATTTAGTGTTTGATTGATTTGTCCGCCACAACGAACATTGCCAAAGTTATTGCGGGCTTAACATGTATTGGGGTGATTACTAATATTTTACCTAATTATTAAATTTACATATTTATTTATACTTATTTGCAAGAAATTGATGCAGGTAAGGAAAAGGAAATGTAGAAGAAGGAGAGAGGTGCATTTTCAGAATCGACATGCGATAATAACTGCCTACCTGTTGTTCGGTGGAACGATAATAAGGCTGTTACGTTTATAAACACATGCGTAGCTAGTGACCTCATCGAAAAAATTCAAAGATATTTTAAGGACTCACGAAAAAAGGTTGACGTGCAATGACCTCAAAGTATGTCAATATAACAGGCATACCTATGGGAGTTGTAGATCTTGCAGACATGCTGATATCATTGTACAAAATAGCTTTCAAAAGTAGAAGGTAGTACTTAGGTATTTTTGCACAAATAGTTGATATTTGCCTAAATAATGCTTGGCTTGTTTATCGAGTCCAGCGCGGGCTTGGAAGTAAAATTTCCCTAAAGGTATTTAGACATCAGGTATATGAAAACCTATTTTTGGCCAATCGAGGTGCCAAAAGAATGAAAGAGAACACTCAAAAATAAACAAACCTTACGCAGCAAGACCATCAAGTCCTGTAAAATATGATGATGTAGGTCATTTCCCGTCAATTATGGATGAAAGACGTTGCAGATATTGCCAGAAAAATGTTTTTTTTTGTATTTATATCTATCTCTTAGGTTTGTGATGTTTCCATTTAGATTTCGCCAATTTTTGTATTTATACATTTTGTATTTATACACATTACTGACATTGCGTTAAAATGCAATGTCAGACTTTGTTTTGTAACTGGCAAAAATGCCAGAAACTGTTTTCTAAATTTTCGTACTAAATTAGATGTGTAAATGTCATAACTAAATACTTTTTTATTATATCTGTCCACAAAATACTTCAACTTTTTATTTACCGCATATTTAGTACTGGCCGCTACACCGGACATGTGTATTTATGACTCCTTTATAACATAATTGTCAATGTTCGCCACAGCGGACGATGATTATCTCAAAAATGGGAAATTATTTATTTTATTTATTTATTTTACAGAGATCCTAATGTCTATACAGACATAGGAAAAAAATAGAAATAAAAAAAAAATAGAAATAAATTCTTGCCAAGGTTAAAATTTGGAAAAAATACCTTACAAAAAAACTTCTGCAATTTGAATGGGGTAAAATAAATTCAAGCTCAATTAAAAACATCGAACTGTTGATGTTAATAGCAAATAAAACGCACCTTTAATTACAAAGATAAATGTCGCGTATTAAGCGAAATGTCACTTAAACCAAATAGCATTTCACCCCTCGATATATTTATATATTCCAGAAAGCTGTTCCTTCATTGACATAATATAGAAATGTAAGCCTAGAATTATAGTGTCTACTAAAATTAGAAATAATAAATTATTCAATTTAAAAATACCTAATAGTTCATTTATATAATACTACTCTATCACTATTGCAGTGCACAGTGATTCTACAATTAAATAACAACAATGTATAGTATATGTACACTCGATATGTCAGTATGTCAACTGTATACAGCACAGTGTCAGTATACACATACTGTCTGTGCTACAGATATACCTACTGCTGTTACGCCTATCGGTGACGCGAACTAAGAAGATTTCATGCTCAGATATATACGATGTGTTATATTATATTTGTTATCTGAGCATGAAACGTCTTACGTGTATACGGATGTATATGTATTCGTGTACACAGGTCACCGCATTAGCATTAGCTACATTAGCATGTCTGTGATGCGGACCCATGAGGTTTTTCCCTACCAAAGTGCTCAACGCGACTAAAGAAGTCTTCTCTTAAAAAATTTGTGGTTGCGGGATTCGAGCACCCTGTCGCTTCATACGAATGCACTGAGCCTCTTATCCTTTTAGGTGACGGCGCCGCGACGTAGCGTCGATAACTTAGCGTAAATACAAGGAGTAGCTCAGTGTTTATTTAAAAGTAAAATCAATTTTATTTGTAACATATCTGGAAGTGAGAGGACGACTGCAACAACTAATGTAATAAAAGTGCGGTCCATCGAGTCGACCTCCGACACAAGCGCGCCGAGCCTCACCAGCCTTCAGAACTGATATCACATTCTCTCTCTATTGTTTATTTTATGTATGTCTCATACTTCACTATATACCTATACTTTGTTTCACATAGGTATACAGGTCGGCAACCTTAAGCAAGCCCTTCACATATTACATTTTCTATTATATGTGCTGTTGTTTACTTAACCAATAGATTTAATCTTGTTTATGATCAGAAGACACACAACTCTACCGCTACCCTACCGGCGCGGCGGCGGGAGCCGTTAAATACAATATTGTTGTTATTCATAATTTTAACAATTTTGTAGTTTTCTTGATGTTGAATTGAACTTTGTTTTATACACAACAACAAAAAATACTTAAATACAGGCGTTATAAGAGTGAGTGAACTATCTCACTATCTCTTTCGCACGCTTGCACCATAAGAACGATGACATCATGAAACTGAATTCTTTCTAATATTCGACAATTGAGTATTAAAACTGAAAAGGTTTTTAAACTTTTAATTCAGCCTTTTTGGAACTAATTCATAAATTTATTTTTACCTTACATGCTGCCGGTAATAGGTTTTAAAGTAGAAACAAAAAGCTCTAATTTTCGTTGGTGGCCTCACGCAGCGCCAGTGGACCAACAGGAACCTGGACCTGGAAGGGAGCTGGTCGACGCGTCTAGACCAGAGCGGAGCACTCGCCCGCGCCTGACAGTCGAGACTAAGGAATGCTTTGAACTGATAACGTACTTAGAAACTCACTGATAGCTCACCACAACAGGTAGTAAATACCACTTCAATTACAATAGAACAATAGCTCTTAAGTCTGTTGTACTAAAGGTTTTGTTCAATAACCGTGGGAACACATTGGTCTAATACCTGGAAATAATTTGTTATGATTTTAGCAAAAATTTTAGTCCTTTGTGAGGATTAATGAGAAACTATAAGAGCGCGGGTGGTCTTGGGAGTAGGTTTTGTTTAGTTATCCCTACCATTATGATGTGAAAGTTTTATATTCAGTATTAGAAGTTCCCAAGACTTAACCAGAGGTTTTAGTTATTTTCGGTAAAATGTAAAAAACAACTGGTGTGTCATTCGAAACGGGCGCAATGTCTTGTTCTTTGGGTCTCGAAATGTTTCCACGTCCATAACTAAGCTGTCTGGCTCTAGCACAAGTCGCCACCAATACTTAATATATACATACAAGCAGTAGCGACAACAGTGGTAGGCTTAAAAAGCCATCAGCGGTAGCCTGCAGTATGGTCCTTAGTGTTGATGATATCAGTGAGCTACGGTGACCCTATTCCATCCAGCGTCATGTCTCGTTAGCCTAAAGTCAAAATAAAATAAACTCAAATCGGCCTACAGAATACGGGTTCCAGCCGTCTTACTCAGTTACGATATTAAGTTAATTTAATTCAACAAAAAGCATAACTACTAAAAGGTCTGAGCTAATCCACTTTTTTAAGTCTACAAAAACAGCAAGGGAACGTTATGATAGGTGCAGGGGACGCGCACGAGCCATCGTTTTGCGCAAACCCTTCGAAGCGTCCTTCTTAACTTGATACATTATTCCCTAAACATTGTTATTGAGCCATGACAGGCGAGGCCGACTAATTGTTTGTCAACATGAGACAGATGGATGAGTTATCCACACGCCAGAGGGAGACGCAGCACACTGAGTCCGCTATAAATAACTTGGTATCTAACGCACAGGCGCCACGTTTTTTTTTTCGTAAATGACGACTAACGTTTTTGATACTTTATATTATTACAACTGTGAGTCATTTGCGAATCTTTTTAGGTCACTTTTAGTAAGTTTTAGTTTTTAAATAAAAAAATTAAATTCGTAACATTAATTTTCTATTTGACTCATTCAAAAGAAATTCCAAGATAGAACAGTCATGGCAACAATAAATCTTATAGTAATGTATAGTAATAAATTTTGACACTTTGCGATCATAAATTAGTAATATTAAAATTATAACTCTGAATCACATGGTTTAATACGACAAAATAAATTTGCAAGTCAAACGAAGAAGACACAACCACTTAGATTGTTAAATATGAAAACTTTTCTAATTAAAGTACACGTCTCATAATAATATGAAAATATAAGCATTTATATTTCTGTATAATGGAGCGGTAAGTGGTATTGGTGTAATAGTGTAGTTTATTTACAGCGCAGTCTGCAGTACGTCGCATGTCCCCTCGTCGCCGGCAGCTGCGGTCCGCACCGACTCTACACCAGTCTTCCACCACTAGTCTACAGGAGGCTTTAAAAGCTTCATGTAGATTATGTAACTAGTTCTTCTGCATTTTATATTAAGCATTTTATATTAAGCATGTATAGATTTAAAATCTATACACCCAACTGTAATGCATAATGTATTATTTTTATAGATTTGTTTCAGATATACTTCTTTTAGGGCAACTGTTTATAAAACTAACAACAAAAGAAAAAAGTAGATAATAAAATTAAGTGAGAAGAGTAAAGCCAAGAGTAGTCAATAGACTAGAAGGAAGTCGAGGTCGGCAAAACGTCACCACAACTGTTCCACCGGACGAGTCGAGGCGCCGCGCCGAGCCACTAGACACGGTGGAACCATTGGAACATCCGTCTGCACTCAAAATAATCTACTTTTGCGAAATTAAAATCAAGTCTCAAATAATTTAATCTGAGTATACATTATATTTTGCATCGTCGCGACTCAAAGGGTCCGGACACTAAGTGCGAAATATTTTCGAACTTCGCCACACCTCGCCCCTACCCCTCCTCACCCCGCACACCCCCGTAACCCAAACCGTCTACAATTTTTTGTAAGTTTCACAATTTTTTAATCCCATGATGACAGATAAAGGGAAAAAACTGCACTAAAACCTTTCTTTTTAGGGTTGGAACGATCTTGAGTAGCTTTTGCCATAAATTGTTTAGTTGACTAACAGTTTCGGAATTTTTTCGAGAGAAAAAATTAGGTTTGACTTTAAATGTAACTATAAGGCAGGACAACTGATGTTTGTTTCCGTGTCATATTTACGCACAGCTTCGTGAGTTCCAGCAGCAATAGTAGGTACCCAACAGAGTAATCAACGCCAGTCTAAATGTAGGTCATCAACCTGACGACCGGTATGAACTTGGATGTAAAAAGATATAAAATATTGGTTGAAATTACTTTTACAATTTAATCTTGATCTTTTTGTCATAATATTTCTGAAATTTCGAATGCTTTGCAGACTAGTGGTCGGCGATGAGTAAGGCGTTCGTCGATATTTGAATAATTTCATAACTACCTACCATTCATTTTTCTTTATAAAGAAATCGAGTTAAAATTTATTTTCTTTGGAATACGTTTCACTCGCCACCAAACGAATTAATTACTTACACAAACCTACATACACAAACCATAGAAGGTACTGTATGTGTTTATTCTAAATTAATTTGCGTAGTAAATTGTGGTAAGAATTATTTTTTTATTTTATTTTTTTCTTAGATGGGTAGACGAGTTCACAGCCCAACTGGTGTAAGTGGTTACTGGAGCCAATAGACATCTACAACTTAAATGCGCCACCCACCTTGATATATAAGTTCTAAGGTTTCAGTATAGTTACAACGGCTGCCCCACACTTCAAACCGAAACGCATTATTGCTTGACGGCAGAGATAGGCAGGGTGGTGGTACCTAGCCGTGCGAACTCACAGGACGTTCTACCATCAGTAATTACGCAAATTATAATTTTGAGGGTTTGATTTTAATTATACGATGCTATTTCTTCACCGTGGAAGTCAATTGTGAACATTTGTTAAGTACGTATTTCATTAGAAAAATTGGTACCCGCCTCCTGCGGGATCCGAACACCGGTGCATCGCTCGATACGAATGCACCGGACGTCTTATCCTTTAGGCCACGACGACTTAAAACTGTTACTGTGAGCGTGCGCAGATAACTACCACCACCGTGCATATTCAGATTGTGAAACAATAGCGACTCCTAGTTTGACTGACCACAATTAAAAGCCATACACGTTGTGGACACTAATGCGTATTGAACCACTCAACACTAATTATACTGTGCCACATCCACGCATCCATGCTAGGATAATGGTAAGTATTTAGCTAATAGGATAATAGATAGGCAGCGACCTGGCTCTGTCCCTGGCATTGCTGAAGTCCATGAGCGATGGTAACCAATCACCATCAGGTGGGCCGTATGCTCGTCTGCCTACAAGAGCAATAAAAACAATTAAAAACATATATGCATATAAGCTCTATAGGCTAGAAGTCTTAAAATTAAAATGTACTACTTATTAAAGTGCTTTTAAAACTAGACGCAACATTTTTGACAATAAAACTATTTATTTAATTCTATTAACTAATGATTTTTACGAGTCCGTCCTCCGTTCCGTTCCCACGCTCGGCATTTCCAATACGAACGAGCGGGACGTAATATGGAATTATTTAGGCAGGCTATAGTGTGAAGCATTCGTTATGGCTATGTATATTTGGTGGGATTAGTTCACTTAAGGCGCGTGTACCGGCCTCTTTGATCGGAGCGCGGCCCGGTCCGTATCAACCTTTAATTGAAAACGATGCGTCATTGCTTTTTATTTTACAATTCTTTAATAGTTTTAACTAATTAAAGTATGATGATAAGTTACACGTCGGCGGAGTGCACACACACCGGGAGAGCGGACAAACAAGGAGACATCGTTATTAATGCAAACACAAACACTGATCTATTGTTTCAAGAAGTAAGGGCCGTCCCTACAGACGTCCTCACTCGTCTCCCGGCCCTGCCCGAGGCTGTTCTCACGTTCTCGTTTCACAGATATACGCAGTTCCATGATCGACCTACGTAGTTTTAATACATTTGCATTTCGGTTAATAAGGATTTTTCCTTAAAACTTGCCACGTCGACCGGTAAACCACCCCGCTAGGATCTACATTCTACTATGGCTTCTGACGTTATTGCAATTTTGTTCTTTATAAATATATACATTAGACAGCAAATAGCTTTTCTGCAAGGTTGTCTTTCAAAAATGATAAAAATAGCCTCATCAGATTAGTGTAATTGAAGTGTTTCCTTGAGAAGTTTTACTTAATACATATGTAATCTGACAGATATTATTTATACTATAGTAAACTAAATTTTAGCATTAATCATATAAGATGTTGACTATCTGTCTGTTTGTTTGTTCAGATACATCTTTTCTTGAATAGCTAAACCTATTCTGACGAGACTTCCATCGACAGGTGGAGGTTTGTCATATTTTTTAGGTTTTTTTAATTCTACTCCGGTAAATAATGCATACTAATAGAAACAAGAAAATGTGAATACTGCTTGATGATGATACTGCGGCTTAGCTCACAGAATCACAGAACTGAATGTGACGCATATTCGTAGGGTTGCACGTTTGAGACGGAGCACGTGCCTACTACTAATATTTTACATCCGAATGGTTAGTTATGTGGGCCAGACAGCGACGGCTTTCCGGACTGCCTGTTCTTCCCACAGCGCGGACAATTCAATAAACTGTTCGCGGGACGCGGGTGACCAGCAGAGCCGTTAGTGTAGTAAAGTCAACAAGAACACTAAATCAGTTCGGAGTTAAGTAGCGGTACCTGCGCTGCGCCACACGGAAGCGACACGGCGCCGACACGACACGTTTATTGCATCGCTCCGGCTCCGACCCAGGTACATTTTATGGCCCCGTACTCAAATGCCTTACCGATGTTTTTATTGATTTAAAGGGAATTTAATCGACCACTGGAAGTGACACACGCTGAGCTTGTACACGTCACGTCACGAATATTCCTCACTAGTATGGAGCTCACTCCTTCACCTCATGTTCAAGATAATATGTGAGCGCGCACCGCTTCTAAAAGTTCTTGTTTTGCGTTTGAGTTTAGAAGGTGATAGAGACGTGTCCGCGGTGCATGCGACCGGCTAGTCATTCGAACCTGCGACTGTACCGCACAAAACATATTATTTCTATGTTGTCACGTTTGCCGTGATTGTATAATTTATATTTTGAAGATTCAATTGCTACAATAAAAATTAATGAAATATATATTGTAGTAAAGCTACATGCTCTATTTTTTATTTCTTACTTGGGTCGACGAGCTCACAGCCCACCTGGTGTTAAGTAGTTACTGGAGCCCATAGACATCTACGACGTAAATGCGCTACCCACCTTGAGATATAAGTTCTAAGGTCTGAAGTATAATTACAACGGCTGCCCCACCCTTCAAACCGAAACGCATTACTGCTTCACGGCAGAAATAGGCAGGGCAGTGGTACCTACCCGTGCGGACTCACAAGAGGTCTTACCACCAGTAAACGCATTAGCACAGCAGCCCGCCCAACGACGGATAGAAGTAGCAGGTGTGCGACGCCGGCCGCCTCCGTATCTTCCAAACATTATCATGTATCTGATAGCAACATGAGCAGATCCACACAATCAAATTAATTTCAAAACATAATTTTTAAATTACCAAACGACATTTTTTATAATGTTCTGTCTACATCGTGTCATCAAACAAGAATTCAGCTATTTGGCAGTGGAATGCAAAATATTCTCTATCCCGCTTAGACATCTCTACATTGGTTAGAGTAGGCAAGACAATAGAATATCCAAAGTACACTTTGAATGTCTTTTGTTTTACTTATCGTGTCCTTTTTGTGTTTTGTCTGTGCATAGCGAGCACGAGCGAGAAGTAAATACCTACGCAAGACAATGGCCCGGGCTCCGTGGCGCCTCCGAGACCGACCCTACAGCGACGTCGCGCCCTCCACTACTACATGTCTGCTCTGAATGTGTCACAGACTTACAATTTACACTTCACTTTATTATTATCATGTAAGTTAGAACTTCAGTTGCTCTAGATCAGCAGGTGGGTCACTCGGTATGAAGTGGTTACCGAAGCGAATAAACATTACAACGTGAGTGCTGCTACTCATCCTCATTTTAGTCCAACGACTAGCCGCGCTGGAGGCCTTAGCGATTATTATTCAAGTACCTAATAATTAACGATGCAAGCTGGCTGATCGTCCGTGGAAACATTTCTTTCGGCTTGACCGACGGCCTTTTGCTGGAAGTTTACTGGTGGTAGGACCTTTTGTGAGTCCGCACTGGTAAGTACCTACCACCGCCCTGCCCATTTCTGCCGTGAAGCAGCATTGCGTTTCGGTTTGAAGGGTGGCGCGGCCGTTGTAACTATACTGAGACCCTTAAAACTTAAATCTCAAGGTGGGTGATGCATTTACCTACGTTGTAGATGTCTATGGGCTTCAGTAACCACTCTAAGATCAGGTGGGCTGCGAGCCCGTCCACCCATCTAAGCAATAAAGAAAAACGTTGTTGAAGGAGGAAGCATATACGTCACAATAATCTTGATCGACTCCACATCTCTGATTAAAGCAGCGACTGAAATAGACACGACTGTTGTGCGTGTAGCGGTCGACGCCTCGCAGGCCGAGTGTGTGGATTCAAAACCGAGAAAGGCATTTCGAAGAAATTTAATAAATCTGCTTCCGTAATTAACTTCTTCTGCTTTCAAATTTGTACTTTCATACATGTGTTAAGCAAACTATATTCATTATACGCAGGCCGCGCCTTCTCCGCGACGAGGGAACGGAAGACAGAGGATCCAGCGCGCCCTTAATCATACTTGAACTAATGTGAAATATCAACTGCAACCCACAGACTCATGTTATTCTTCACGACTAGGTACTTACTGCTCTCAAATCATCTCTACTCTACAATTGACGTATTTGAGTATTTTTAATTTAGAATTAGGTAAATATTAATGTTTATTTATTTAAATCTATGCAAGGATTGCAATGTTTTTAGAGTTTCACGACTCTTAGACATGAGTAGGGAAAAGATTTATGTCTTATTTTATTTATCAGTTAGTCCGATCATTTTATAATAATAATTTATATTAGTCAATATGTGTTTGAGGTGGATTCCGTTTGTATTATATATTATTTAGACAGATTTAATTATCATAACTGCATCTGCATCTAATCCCATATTAAGATAAATACAGAAGCTCAATTATCAATTGGTGGTGATCGAACAGGTCGCAATTCTGTGCTCGTTACAAATTAAAATCACACTTCTTCTAGTCTGCCAAAGTCTATTTTCATTTTATTGCGTTCATTAGGTACGTGGAAAAAGAGAACTTTTCTTATTCTTGTTGTAGTCATTTTTTAGATATTTACCAAAAGAGCTTACTTAGCTTATGTTAAATATAAGAAATAGTAACAAATGCAGATAATACAGTTGAGTTTGAGTCATCGATTATACCTATGGGTCGGTGAGTTGCGCTGGAATGTGCCTACACCACGAGGTACTTACGCGACACCGCTGCACCGCGACATCTCATTGTACTCTGATGTAATAGAACAGGATAGGATAATAACAATCATTTTGTTGCACAATATTTTAACTGCGAAGAGTGCGGGGGGTCCCAAGTAGCACTTACTGGGACAAAATCGTTAACAATCTCGAATTATTTAGAACCAGAGCACCAGCTAAATGCTTAGGCGTCTTGTTAATTTCGATGCATATGTCGTCATTCAGCCGCGACCAAATGGTACTGAATTTGAAATTTGGAGACAACGACTGCATAAGTAAATTGAATAAATTTGATTAAATCGCGATGGAGAGATAAAGAACACTTAAGAATCCAGTCGCGTCGTTATTAAAGCACATCATCTTTATGTTGATGTACAGAGACACCGATATGAACGGATACAAAACTGGATCTTATCTAGCCTCGTCCAGTGTGTTACCGAGAATTACGAAACTGAGAAAGAGATATGAGATGCATCGATCCAAGATGACCGAGATAGATAACTTACTTGAAACAGACTGGCCGGTCGTTATCGCGAACGTTTATCACAGAGTCACAGTCACAGATATCACTGGTCAGGAGATAACGATCTCGCGATAGAGACGTGCGTTGGTAGCGGCGCGCGCGGCAGCACTACCGAGCGACGGTGCAACCTCCACCGTCGGGACCCCGCCCCGGGACTCCGCCCCCCCAGCCCCGCCTCTGATCGGCCGGTTGAGGGTAAAGAAAGTTCTTTTTCGTAAACCGAAGGAAGTTCACGGAAGCGCGTCGAGGCACGTGTGCAGGGCGGGGCCCGGGCGGCGGCGGCGACGGTTCTTTATGGAGCGGGCCGGTAATCGATCGCCGCCCCGCACTCGCTCCTCGCTCTCTAATTAATTGCCTCCACAACTGCCAGAACTAACGCTAATTGAACATTTACTATCGATCGGCCTTTGTTATTGAAACTATATCCGAACGAACCTACTCCGACATTCACTTACAATTACACCGACTAAATTAATAATGTTATTATTTTCAGTGACAACGTTTGTTTATACCTAATTAACAAATACTTTTTAAGAATATTAATGGATAGTATAATTTTATAAATACTTTCTCAGATTTTCAAGCGTTGGAGATTAAGGAGGTTAAGGGCCAATTGTTTCTTTTAATTCTATTTCGGGCTTCTTCACTATTCGTTGTTAGAGTACGGCGGCATGTCGACTACTGCACAGCTCTCGTGGTCGCAGGCAAAAATCTGAATTTCATTCGCGAAGCAACTGCTCTTGAGTTGTTAGGTCTCCTTCGAAGACGCTCGGGCATCTGTTAGCAAATCCCACCCCTCCTGGCTGAGCCTTTACTCGCCCACCTGTCCTGGTGAAACTGGAAAGGATTCAGGGCCACCAGTAATCCTTCAATCATAAAAAAAGTTCATTTTCTTTTTATTTATTTATA
Organism: Bombyx mori; assembly: GCF_030269925.1. NCBI lineage: Eukaryota > Metazoa > Arthropoda > Insecta > Lepidoptera > Bombycidae > Bombyx > Bombyx mori. The sequence goes on from NC_085121.1 coordinate 18,357,046, forward strand.
AGGCCCACAATACACATTGCAAGTTAAAAAAGATATACAATAAAGAACAACAGGTAAAAATCTGTCTTGTAATATAAGCCATGGCTCATCCATGAATATACTGTCCATAGTATGTTGTTATTTTATTTTATGCCGGTACTTTCTTTCTTTTTGCGTGATGAGAAGGAGCCGATCTATCTACATCGACTTGTGTATCGGATGCACAGGTGCAGCAGGTTTTATTGGTTAGATGGGTTGAGTAGCTCACGGTCCACCTGAGATATAAATTCTAAGATTTCAGTTTTTACAGTACAATGGCTGCCGCGCCCTTCAAACCGCATTGCAATGCATTACTGTTTCACGGCAGAAATAGGCGGGGTGGTGGTACCTACCGACTTATAAGACGCTCTGCCACCAGTAATAAAAAAATTGCGGGTTTTATTTACATTACACGATATACCTAATTACTTGATCGTGGAAGTTCTTCGTGAACATTTGTTAAGAAAGTATTTCATTAGGAAAATTGGTAGCCGATTCGAACACCGTTACATCGCTCGATACGAATGTACCGGACCTCTCATCCTTTAGGCCACGACGACCTCAGAATTGACTTGACATGGGATTTCATGCTGATTGATATTCGTATGATTTTATGTTAATACGCGGATACAACGACTATAAATTCTCATAGCTCCCAAACTCACAAGTGTCACTATTTTCGAAAATGTTTGTTTCTTCCGCAGAGGTTTTAAGTTGGAAAATATAGTAATATGAGATCTCAGTTTCAAAGATATAATAAGTTTGAATTTCGATTTGATTTATTTTTCCACCTTCTTCCACCTGTCCGTTGAAAGGCCCGTCTCTCTCGGCAGCGAGCCGCCGTCGGACAGAGAGACCAGGGGAGCTCCGGGAGCACCGGGGCAGAGCGCCGCGCCCCTCGCCCGCCCCGCGTTGTACGTGACTCAAGGAGCACTGTATTGTATTTTTGTTGTTGTAGGTAATACTTCCGTGTACAATAATAAATATACGAAACGAATACTTTTACAAGATAAGATAAGAAACAAGAGCATCTAGGGTCTGTGCTAAGAGTCATAAAGATTTTTTAGTATTTCAAAACTAAAATAACTATCTATAGCTGTTCGAAGTGCACTGTGCGACGGATATGTGGTATAGCTTAGCTTTTTCTTTTATGGCTTAGGTGGGTGGACGAGCTCACAGCCCACCTGGTGTTGACTGGTTACTGGAGCCCATAGACATTTACAACGTAAATGCGCCACCTTGAGATATAAGTTCTAAGGTCTTAGTATAGTTACAACGGCTGCCCTACCCTTCAAGCCGAAACACATTAATGCTTCACGGCAGAAATAGACAGGGCGGTAGTACCTACCCGTGCGGACTCACAAGAGGTCCTGCCGCCAGTAATTACGCAAATTAAAGTTTACGAGTTTGATTTTTATTACACGATGTTATTCCTTTACCGTGGAAGTCAATCGAGAACATTTGTTGAGTACGTATTTCTTTACAAAAATTTGTACCCGCCTGGGATTCGAACACCGATGCATCGCTCAACAAGAATGCACCGGACGTCTTATCCGTTAGGCCACGACGACTTCAAATAGCTTCCATACTGTGCCCCTCTTATCTCATGATTGGAGAGGTTACAAAAGTGATCCTCACCTTATCTAAAGGCATAACGAGGAGTGTAGGATTGTATGAAACTAGGCTAAATATATATTTATTACATAGATGGATGAACTAGCTTATGACCCATCTGGAGCTAAGTGATTACTAGAAACCATACCAATCACAGCGAGCATGCCACCCTCCACCATGACGCATAAGGGTCATGTGCCGGACCAGCCAGAGTTGCGCTTCCCTGTAGTCTGTACCTACAGTACCTACGCGCTACGAGCACTTGGATTTTAATCATGATTTGAGTCGCCGTCTTTGTCTAATATTAACTTAGGTAACTTCATTAAAATTATTTACAATCATCACTGCCTAAACTTATTACGCATTAATTAAAATATCATTAATTATATATTATTAAAATAAAGAACAAAACAATGGAATTTATAAAAAAAAAAAACAATTTAAAATGTAGGTTGGTGCTGGTTTGCTATCATCCTCTATGCCACAAGCCCCCAGCGATTAAGGTTTCACAGTGAGAAATCTCCTCATGTTAAGAATGACTGCTTTCAGCAATGGGCACATAATGCTGCTAGACAACGAAAGCTTCTTAAAGTCGAAACTTTTCGCTATCAAACCGTGCACCGACACAACTCAACATGCGACATGGGGGAAGTCTCCTCGCGCAGCTCTAAAAAAAATTTTTTTTATTGCCCTTGTAGGCAGACGAGCATACGGCCCACCTGATGGTGAGTGGTTACCGTCGCCCGTGGACTTCAACAAAGCCAGGGGCAGAGCCAAGCCGCGCTTTAATTATCTGTCCTTCAACTAACACTGCTCGACGCGCAGAGCGATCTGTTATCACAATATCAGACTTACTGGCGGCAATAGATCTGATCCGTGATAATAAATCGGTCCCAGCAGAGTGTAACATGAGCACTTTCAAGAAGTGGTCGTGGTTGCTATTGTTAAGGTAACCGAAGATACACCGAAGATGACAAGGACCACTTGTCACAGGAAGCTGTCGGTCGATAAACGTAGCCTTTTGTGTTTTCATGTAAGTACTTACCGTTTCCACGCTAGTGCCGGTGATATAACGAGAACAACCAGATCCAATGGACTCTCCCGGACGGTGGCACGTGCGAAAGATACATATATTATACCTATAGTCCCGCTAGTTTTTAGTCACGGTAATTTTATCTATAATTGCAAAGACGAAGCCTTCATTTTCCCCAAAAATATTACTGATACGTACCCAGGCCGCTGATGGAATGATCTAGATGAGGTCCTGTGAGAATCCGGTCGATCATACCGCGCTGCTCCGTGCTCCGTGCTCAGTGCAATGCGATCCGCAACACTCAACATCTCTAGCTCACGTCAATTCTCGTTAGCCAAGAGTTAATGGAATACCTACACCCCAAAGCTGCATATCTTCAGGTTAAGTAGATACTTACCATTTAACATTTCATTACGGATGAACGTGGAAGATGTATTCTGTATGCAGTGAGCCATCGCGAAATTTTCTGTTCAGTGCTGATAAATCGCTTACTATAAAGCATCCATAAGGCGACCGAAGAATCGATCTTTTAATTTTTGTTTCATATCCTCATGTTCAATATTCAAAGTTTTGAACATTTCAAGGTACTTATTAGGTATCCGTTTTGCAGAGATATGTGAGAACCACACTCTGGGCTATAGGTACATATGGACGCACAATGGTATCATTAGTCTTAGGTACTAAAATGATCGGTTTAATTAACGTTTCAATTATCCTTCTACTGCATGAGGTCGCTAAGCGACGAATGCGAGCTCATCCAAGCTTAAATAAAGTCCGAGTCTCAGCAGACACGCTGGTGGCGCGGCGGAGCATTAGCATGTTTCTAATTTTATTTGACACATCAATATTCTTGTGCTTTTGAACTATGTGTGATGCCGCTGACTTAAATGTGTCATGTCATAAATATGCAGCAGGTACATATTTAATAAGTGTTTATGTATACGAGGAGGGATCGATATTTAATATGAGTGTCTCAAGTATACGAGGAGAGATAAAAAAATAGTGAGAACGACATACTCCTTGGTAAGAAAAAAAAAATCGATTCTGTTTTGTTTTTTCTGAACGTAGTCATTTGTTTGCCTCCTGTCGGAATGTGTTCTCGAAAATGGAGAAAAACAAAGTGGGAGCCGTTATTAAATACCTGTGTTTAAAAAAGTTAACGACGCAAGAGATTCATTGCGATTTGGAGGCAACCTTAGGAGAGTCTGCTCCGCCATATTTCCACTGTCGCTAGGTGGGCTCCTTAATTTCGAGTAGGGAGAACGAGCACGGAAGTTGAACATCGTCGCGGCCGTCCATCGACTTCAGTCAACCAAGAAAATGATGCGAAAGTCGAGAAAATTGAATTGGGATATGGAATTATTCAATCCATATTGAAATAATCTTTGAATATGAGAAAAGTCTTCGCAGGATGGGTGCCGAGAATGTTAACCGACAGTCAGAAACAAAATCGACTTGACATTTCGAAGATATTGTTGGATAAGTTTCAAGAAGATTCTGAAATTTTTTGTCTCGTTTCGTAACAATGGACGAAACATGGTTCCATCATTTTGATCCCGAGACAAAACAGCAATCTTCGTAGTGGAAACGGCCATCATCACCGACCTCGAGGAAGTTTCGTGTTGTCGCATCGGCTGGCAAGATTATGGCCTCAATATTTTGGGACTCAGATGGGATATTGTTGATTGATTATCTGGAGCGTGGAACCACTATTACAGGCCAATATTATGCTTCTTTAATTTCCAAGTCGAAGAATGCCATCAAAGAGAAAAGGAGAGGGAAACTTCGAAGGGGCGTGCTGTTTCATCACGACAATGCACCCGCGCACAGGTCGGCAGTTGCAATGGTTGCCATTCAGCAAGCTGGCTTCGAATTGGTTGACCACCCCCCTTATTCACCAGATCTGGCGCCTAGCGATTTTTTATCTGTTACCCAAATTTAAAGAATACTTAAGGCGAAACAGGTACAAAGACGATAACGATAACAAACTTTTTTTTTTGAAGTGAAACTTCATTATCGGCGTTGGAAAAAAATTTACCGTCACGTTTTTCGGTTACGCGTCACATTTTTCCGTTACGCGCCATCTGTTTTGTATTCATGTCTATGATAATAAAATCCTTTTGTTTAAACTTTATCTAATTTAACTTTTTTGTATTCATGTCTATGATAATAAAATCCTTTTGTTTAAACTTTATCTAATTTAACTTTATTTAACCAATTTCTAGAAAGTTGCATGTAGATCATTTTTCGAAAAATAAGGCCATAAATAAGTTTCACTTCTTACGTGAGTACACTAGTACACGCACACATTTTTTTTTTTTTTTTTAAGGTGATTGAAGCCTTGGAAGAGCGCTGGATTTGGTGTAAGAGACTCGGAGACTAGACTAGACTAGAAAAAGAAATTATTAAGTTATCAATAGTCATTATATTCTATCTCATTCTCACTACTTTTTGATCCTCCTAGTAGTTACAACGGCTGCTCCATCTTTCAAACCGAAACGCATTACTGCTTTACGGCAGAAAAGAGCAGGTACCTACCCGCGCGAACTTACAAAATGTCTTACCACCAATAAGAAGTATTAAACGATATCTTCCTCACGAACGAGGTTTCCCAAACCAAGTCACTAGTTGTTATGCAAATGCGATTTTTTTTAAAAAGCTATGTCCTTAGTCTTTTATTACCGTGTTCTTGGGAAAGGAACCTATATTTTGTCATCTACTTTAAGGTCGAACTAATTATTTAGATATATATCAAATCAATTGTGAGAGCAGTAGTCCAAGTGTGGTGTGATCTGCGCCTAATAGAATGCATGCCGTTGACTAGGTATGGTGAACTTTGTCAAGGACTCTCGATTATCTAGAGAACGGTTTGATCTTGGATTACAAATTACTCTAATGCTGAACGTCGTTCTAGATAGACCTCGATCTATACCGGTGCCTTCGGAGATCTCCGGAGCACCCTTTGGAGCTTGGCCACCATGAAAGGTAAATATTTCTTCGAGCGCCCAGGAACGATGCTCTGAAAATATTGAGAACGCATCGCTTCTTTGCGTCAGATACATGCAGGGCAGTGGTACCTACCTACTCGTTCGGACCCGATAGGCTTATCCATGAAGACCGAGCCAGTAAACCTACTTCATTTTCGTTGTTCATGGAAATTAAAAGCAAGTTTTTAGTCTTCTGTCGTGGATATAATCTGCATTCCTCAATCCGACCTCTCGAATACATAAAGTGTTGGTGGTCACAGAAGCTTGCGTTGAACTGTTTTTAATTATTCAACTTATCATTAAAGTTACTATATTTTTATTGGTGTGAAACCAATGATCAGTAAGGAAATAAACGAGCGAGATGTAGATTTAGATTAAGATATTTAATTAAATCTTTCGATAACGAAATTAGAAGAGATTTTTTTCCGATTATAAAGTGTTAAGTGTTTAATTTTGCAAATAGAAGTACCTCCAGTGAACTATGGATCTGTTCGCAAAGCAGCCATGTGTCGAGCAGAGGTCCGAGTAGACAAGGCAGGGCTGCCATTGTGTTGTGATCCAGAACTAGAATCAAGCTCGAAAGAAATATTTTTTTATATAAAAAATCATTTGATTTTCAGGAAGCTCTTTACATTGAGATAAATAAGTAATGATCATGTTATTTTCATTTTATTAATTCCAACCGTTGTGAAACGGCGGGGGACTCGTGTAATAAAAATCAAACCGCAAAATTTTAATTTGCGTAATCACTGGTGGTAGGACCTCTTGGGAGTCCGCACGGGTGAGTACCACCACCCCGCCTATTTCCGCCGTGAAGCAGTAATGCGTTTCGGTTCGAAGGGTGGGGTAGCCGTTGTAACTATACTGAGATCATAGAACTTATATCTCGAGGTGGGTGGCGCATTTACGTTGTAGATGTCTATGGGCTCCAGTAACCACTTAACACCAGGTGGGCTGTGAGCTCGTCCATCCATCAATAAAAATAAAAAAAACCTACCTAGTATTTAAGAAAAATTTAATAAAAAAGTAAAGTTTTAAATTTCGTATCGATAAATTTAATTAACTCTTATATGATACCGATACCGGAGAGCAATAAAATGACTTGTAGTGTAGTAGAGCACGTTTATCCAGAGTTTCAGTTGCATAACAACAAACAGCTTAGACAATAGTTGTGTATCGAGAATACGGACATCACCGCTCTTGCTAGGGCCAGTGCTAGCAACACTTCGGCTTGAGCCCCCGTGAGCTCACCTACACGTCAAGGCGAAGCTGAAATAGCCTCTCAAGGCTATCAGCGTAGGCAGGAAAAAAACGGACATCACTAGGAACGCGCGAGCCGGCGGAACCTCCCGGGCCCGGCCCATGGCGCCTGAGACCAGGTCTACTCATCTCTCATGCGGATAGAGGCGAGCACGCTTCGAGCTCCTGTAGCCCGCTATGTGTAACATTTCTTTCAAAATAATATTGGACTTTATTGTGTCATTAAGATGCGAAGTACCTGCAGTGAGCCACTTGTCTGTCTGTATTTTTCGGAGCAGTCAGAATTAAGAATTTGTTTTGATAGACACATGTATCACAAGGTCCGCATGCAAAATATAACCTTTATCATTAATTTTAAATTTCGCATTAACATTAATTAACTCGTCAAAGAAAGCCGCCCTGCTATTTAACGGACTCAGTGTATATATTATAAGTATGTGTGTAAGTGACGTAACGTACCCAATGAGTTCGGGAACTACGAGGGCGGCACTGAACATTTCGGGAATTAACGAAGTGACACAACATTACTATTTAAAAATGTATTTATTGTTTTTCGAAGTATTTTCCGCGAAATTTGACACATTTTTCCATACGATGGAACCAATCATTGAAGCAACCATTCCATTCGGAAGTTGGGGTCTCCAAAATGGCCGTTTTGTAGGCGTCCACAGCTTCTTCAGGTGATGAAAATCTCTGTCCACGCAATTTATTCTTTATTTTAGGGAAAGTATAAAAATCATTAGGGCTTAGGTCGGGGCTGTACGGCGGATGGTCTAATAATTCTATGTTTTCTTGCTCTAAAAACTCTTTTGTTCTGTGCGCGGTGTGAGAACTCGCATTGTCGTGATGGAGGATGATGCGGCGGTTGCAGTTCTCTTTACGGAGTTCAGAAACGACCTGTGGCAAACAAATGCTAGCATACCATTCTGCATTAACCGTTCTTTGTCCCTCAAGAGGAATAATCGTAACATGGCCGGTTTTGGAGACAAACGTGGCCACCATTTTTTTTGCAACACTCCGTGAACGAACAATTTTTGTTGACTTTAACTCATTTTCGAACAGCCAAACTCGTGGCTGGTTTTTTGTTTCGGGTTCGTACGCATATATCCAGGATTCGTCACCTGATACAATGTTGTATACAGCATTTGAGGATCCTGCGTGGAATCTTTCGAGAGTTCTAAGGCACCAAGTAACGCGAGCCGCTTTTTGCTCTTCACAGAGCGAATGCGGTATCCATCGGGAAAACAACTTTTTTACACCTAATTGTTCATGCAAGATTATTTGTATTTGACTTATGCGAATGTCTAAAGTTGCCTGAATTTCGCGGTATGTCACATGTCGATCTTCCTCGATCAGCTTACGCACAGCATCAACGTTTTCTTGGGTGACTGCAGTTTTGGACGACCTTGACGGGGATCATCACTGAGCTTGACACGTCCACGTTGAAACTCAGCAAACCAGCGATAAATTGTACTTTTGGATGGGGCTTCATCACCAAATGCAGAAATTATCCGGTCAACACACTGTTTTTGTGTTAAACCACTTCGAAAGTCATAATAAATCATCGCTCTTGAATTTTCTCGAGTCAATTCCATTTTCTCAACGACTAAACAAGTTTGACAAAACCTCGTGACAAGACCGAGAATCTTTTTTTAAATAAATAAATGGTATTCGATTTTTAAAACCAAGGAGTTTTCAATTAAAAATAATATAAAATATGACAGGAACAGTGGAAATATTCCATTCCCGATACTTTTAGTGCAGTCTAGTATATACATCGTGAGTTGTTCTTGTGGGCTCAGCATCTGATGGGGAAGGTTTACTGCGGATTGAAGTCGATCTTATGTGTAGTACAGTTTGGATCCGGTAAATCTTATTTAAATGTGCTTTGAACTATTGCCGTACTGTAAAATAGGCTAGAGGAAGTAGTGATACTCACCGGGGTCGTAAGTGGTCCGAGTGTAGCCCGCACTCCTCCAGCTTCACAGCTTCATGTGCTTGCTCCCGACCTTATATAGCTCATCTATCTTAATAAAGATATATCACAGCGCTTGGGAAACGGTAAGTGTAACGCAGTTTGTAGGTACATATGTATGTTAGTCTAAAGTTTTTAATGATTTTGGTTATTGACAACTCATCATTTCTTGGTATTAAATTATTCCGCGTGAAAAGAAAAACATCATCTAAATTTTATTACCGGTGGTAGGACCTCTAGTGAGTCCGCGCGGGTGGGTACCACCGCCCTGCCTATTTCTGCCGTGAAGCAGTAATGCGTTTAGGTTTGAAGGGTGGGGCAGCCGTTGTAACTATACTGAGACCTTAGAACTTACATCTCAAGGTGGGTGGCGCATTTACGTTGTGGATGTTTATGGGCTCCAGTAACCACTTAACACCAGGTGGGCTGTGAGCTCGTCCATCCATCTAAGCAATAAAAAAAAAACGCATTGTGTTAATTGCACGTTAGGTAAGTCGAGTCAGACGCCTGTGATGCGGTCCTTTGTCGTCGTTGTTGTCATCGCCGATGTACTATGGAAGAGGAACCCGATCGGCGATGTATTGTGTTCCGACCCAGGGTATCCCGGAACACCAGCGGCATCGCCCGGGCGGCCTGGTAGGGCGGAGACCGGATCGTTGGTCGTCGACTATCGCCTCGACGACCTGTCGGTCGGGCGCCTTGTAGTGTTGACCACGGGAACCCCCTATTCTGACCGGGTTCTCACCTCGGGCGGAGATCGGACGTCGGGTGTAAGAATGCAGGCGAGTCCTTTAGTACGGTATGGCCCTAGGCGCGGGGACCTCGTAGGAGGTTCGAACGCGGCCCGAAAAACAAAAAAAAAACGAAAAAGTCGAGTCAGACAGAATTAGAAATTAGCTTTGTTCTGATGTCGCCGCGGTGGTAGAATGGAAACGGTGTCATCTTGATCTGTTATTATTTATTAATTACAGAGGAATAACATTATAGTTTTTCTTGATTTCTGTATCTACTGTTTTATTTCCCTTAAGTCATAACTACACGATTTTCTGCTTTTTTACACTGTGAATAATACATATCAGTATGTTCACGTCACGATACTTTGTTACTGTCACTCTCCGTAAAAACGCGTAGTGAGCTTTCGGTTACTATATCTTAATTCATTAGTTCTCATTTAGAAGTTAGATCTTTTTTGGAAATGAACACATGATCAAGCAAATGAGGCCTGTAGCGCGACACTTACCGTCAGGCGAGCCCTGTACCTATCCACGAGCGACGGTCGCCATTTATAAAACCAAGTATATCATCTTCATGCTCGATGGTGCTTTGGTCTGCAAAATAAGAAAATGCATAAAAATAAACTTGCTTTTCTTCAACGTACAGACGTATGAACCAGCTCACAGTCTACTAGGTGTTAAGTGTTTACCGAACCCCGTCGATATTACCACATGGAAACCGTCACCTACCTTGAGAAATGAGTTTTGTCTAAGCCTCTATTGTGTAGTGTAACGGCTTTACCCTGAAATACCGAAACACACTACAGCTTCGCGTTAAAAATAGTTGGGGTGTTGAGGCCCACTTGTAAGGGCCCATAAGACGCCCCATCACCAATGAATTTTCTCTATACAGTAAGGTAATAAACTGATTTTTCGTGATGTAAATTATCGATATTTGTATCAGTACACATCCATAGGAACAACATTATCGGATAGAAGAGAGAGAGAGAAAGGCTGATTGTGTAGGGAGTCGAGCGTTCCGAAGGACGCGGCTGCTTTGTACCGATTCTATTCATGATCCGATAAAAAACGAATAAAGGCCTAAACGCAGGAATGTTGTAGATTTTTGTTTTAAGCGCCGGCGCCGGCCGCATTAGTGATCGCCGCGGCACGACATCGGTTACACATTAGTCCTTCGTGTACCGACGCACAGACACCAGACATCACAACTCTAGCACGACCGTAAAGAAAATTCGGCCTTAACTCTGCACGATATGGTTAAGTTTATTTTGTCACGATATGGAATTGATTACTCTTCGCGTTTACTCACGTCAATTGATACATGACGCAAAACGTCGATAATCCATTCGACGTTAACGTAAACTTCACTTAATACTATTCAGAATAAGATTGATTTTTGCTTCTGCAATTATAGTCTGAAGCGGATGGAGCATTACGAGTCTCCCGCCCACTTATCAAGCGGTCAATTTAGCCGGTCGCGTGTACGTGCAATATATCAATAGCGGGTGCCGTCAGTCTGGTCGCTGTCGCCGACTGCCTCTCCTCATCCGCCGAGACAACGCCAACACAACGTCAGCCACGTCGAACCCAGTGGCATAGCTAGTTAATACACAAATACAGAACGAAAGATTTGAAAATATACTTAAAATCAAATGTCAGAATAAAGGCGAAGCAAATAACGACATTAAGGTATCATCGTGGAAGGGCCTGTTCTGTAGTGACCGTGGTCTAATAAGTAAGACGTCTGATGTAGGTGCTCGTATCGTCTTGATGGTACCTACGGATGGGCTAATGGAATGTAGTAACAGTAGCTAGCCGTGGCCAGGGTCGCATCAACATGGACGTTGGCATGATTCAACTAACTCAAAACACGACGCGGGTAACAGTAGATGGTCAGTGCTCTCGAACGCTCGTTGGTGAGTTTGACACGCTTGGTCAACTGTCATGCCATGCCGTCAGTCCAGCTGCAGACTGTACACACACATGCTACACAGGATGCAGATGAGCCGGCAACCATCGCTTTGTGATTCCTTTGAAGTTCGGATACAGTAATGGTGGGCAATAGCTGGGCCGTGCTCGCGACCACGAGCGACACTGGTCGCATAATATGGAACGACCTTATCAAGTGCAGTGAGTGGCTAGCTTCACATTGGAAGCCGAGTTGCCTTTGGAAGGCTGAAGCAGTACCTAAGTATGGATGTAGTTAATGTAGATTTATGATTAAGAAACATAAAAAAAGGTATAAAATTGTATGTAAAATGAACATGTCATATTAAATAAAATTATGCATAGTGGAACTTTGGAAAAATTAGAATTTAACCATACGCTCAACTGATTATTTAACGATAATAGAGTCTAAATTCAAAATTCAAAAAGTAAACAATACGCTTTAATAGCAAACCGAACCAACAATTATTTTCGGATGCCCCGGATCCACTCTCGGTGCTCGTAGGCCGTCGAGCAGCGGTCACCGTCCTCATCGAACTCGTCGATTACGACGAAGAGTTCCACGAGCGAACTAACCCATAGACACAGGCCACTGAGTTTCTCGCCTCTCAGGTTGAGTCCATGAGGTCATCTACCCGCCCGGACGTAGCTGGAACAGCCCCTTAGGCTACCAGCGACTAGGTAGGAAGAAAAAAACAAATAGGTACTTATACTAAGCTACTGATAGCGTGTTAAAAAACCCGAACCAGTGTGAGTAAAACTTACCCCCTGAGGATTCCTAGTGCAGGGTAAGGCTCTTCGTTCAGAACACAACGCAACCAACACGCTTGCGTATCTTAGTAAAATTGTTTGAATCTACGGAAAATACATAGACACATTGGCAGAGAATTAGTGAAGTTGTGTTCTGCAATTTTATTGGATTTTCCTACATATGTGAACTATGTATATCTATATTATGTGTATGTATAAAACAAAGTCGGGCTTATTCGAACACTTATAACTCGAGAACGGCTGGACCGATTTTCATGATTTTAGATTTGTTGTATTTGTCTCCGTGCCGAATAGCAGATTAGTTATTAAAATATTAAAAGATTTACAAAAAAAAAAATGCATTTTCCAATACAAAATGTTCATATGGGTTTTGTAGCTGTCAAACATTTAATGTTCATCCCGTCGATACGGTAAGCTCTCCTCCCCTCAAATTAAATAAACTTTTAAAATAACGGTTTCGAATCAACATAATATGTCCACAATATTCGTCGTCGCCGAGCATCGATGCCACAACACTCGGCAACGACAAGTCGTTTCCTATTTTTGCGACGAGGACACGGCGCCACCCCTCCCATGCGGGGCAGGCGACGAGCGTATGCTCTGCCGTGTCCAAGTCGCAACCACAATGGTGGCACTCTGCCGTCGGCTCGGCTGTGATCCGGTGCAGGAACTCACCGAAGCAACCATGCCCAGTGAGCACCTGCGTGAGCCGGAAAGTGAGGCGTCCTCTGTCACGATTCACCCAATCCACAAGGACCGGGCGAATCGCCTCGACGGTCCTACGACCAGCCGAAGGATCAGCCAGCCGTCTGGACCATGACTCCAGCACGGACCGCCGAGATTGGGCCCTCCGCGCTCTGACCACACTGGGGCTGGGACGCGCCACGTCCCGGGCACGAAGGTCAGCCCGCCACTGATAGTCAGCGGCGAGCGCCTCCGCTTCCAGAACCCAAGGCGGCGTCCCAGCCAGTAAACACGCCGCCTCAAAGGAGATGGTGCGATAACCACGGATGACCCTGACCGCGATGGTGCGTTGCGGCCGTTGCAGCAGCTTCGCCACCCCCGCGGTCAGGGACTGGCCCCACACAGGTGCCCCGTATAGGGCCATTGATCGCACCACCCCCGTATAGAGACGGCGCGTCACCTGGTCAGGCCCCGCGACGTTGGGCAGAAGCCGGCTTAACGCGCCGGCCACCCCCAACAAACGAGGGACCAGGCTCTGAAAGTGAGCACGAAAGGTCCAACGACTGTCCAGAATGAGGCCGAGGTACTTCAACTGCACCCCGACCCCGATACGGACGCCTCCAACCACGATATGGGCATCGACAGGTGGCACTCTCCGGGGCCTGTGGAACCACATGGCCTCGGATTTACTGAGCGCCACGTCGAGGCCCAATCTCCTGATTTTGCCGACGACATGCGCCACCACAGCGGTAGCAAGACGGGCAGACTCGGCAAAACTACCCCCCCCGGGCCACGACCAACGTGTCGTCTGCGTAACAGATTACGCTCAGGCCCGGGAGGAGGGAAACTAAGGAAAACATATCAAGCTACTTAAATATAGAACATATAATTATGTAACTTAATTAAAAAAATCAAATCAATTGCTCTCATTCAATCACTACAGATTATTCTGTCAATCCAGTCAGACTCATTAAATACTTAGTCTGGCCATAAATACTGTTACAATTAAAAATAAACAAAATATTACATTTGAATTTGGAATCTGTCATTTTTATATGATTGCTCATTGAGTTTTCTCATTTTGGCGCCAATACATTGTACAATATTTTGCGATATTAAAATGGAGTGGGGTAATAAAGAGAACCGAATCGCTGTGATTGCATTACACAAGGTAGGCATGGAGCCAAATACAATTTTTAAAACTCTCCATACGCTTGGTATTAGTAAAATGTTTGTGTACCGGGCTATTAATAGGTCCAATGAGACCTCCTCTGTTTGTGACAGAAAAAGATCTGGCCGTCCACGAAGTGTTCGTACGAAAAAGGTGGTCAAAGCAGTAAGGGAAATAATTCGAAGAAATCCTGTCCGAAAGCAAAAGATTTTATCTCGGGAGATGAAGATAGCACCTAGAACCATGTCGCGTATTTTAAAAGATGACTTAGGACTTGCAGCCTATAAGAGACGTACTGGTCATTTCTTAACTGATAATTTAAAAGAGAATAGGGTGGTAAAATCGACACAACTACTGAAGCGGTACGCAAAGGAAGGTCATAGAAAATTTATGTTTACGGATGAGAATTTTTTTACAATTGAGCAACATTTTAACAAACAAAATCACCGTATTTATGCTCAAAGCTCTAAGGAAGCTTCCCAATTAGTCGACAGAGTGCAACGTGGACACTATCCGACTTCAGTAATGGTTTGGTGGGGTATTACCTATGAAGGAGTGACTAAGGCATACTTTTGTGAAAAAGGTATCAAAACATCAGCACAACTGTATCAAGATACCATTCTTGAGAAGGTAGTGAAGCCCCTTAACAACACCATGTTCAATAATCAAGAATGGTCCTTCCAGCAAGACTCGGCGCCAGGTCATAAAGCTCGGTCTACGCAGTCTTGGTTGGAAACGAACGTTTCGGACTTCATCAGAGCTGAAGACTGGCCGTCGTCTAGTCCCGATCTTAATCTGCTGGATTATGATTTATGGTCAGTTTTAGAGAGTACGGCTTGCTCTAAACGCCATGATAATTTGGAGTCCCTAAAACAATCCGTACGATTGGCAGTGAACATTTTTCCCATGGAAAGAGTGCGTGCTTCTATTGATAGCTGGCCTCAACGTTTAAAGGACTGTATTGCAGCCAATGGAGACCACTTCGAATAAGCTTTTTATACTTTAAATTGTTTTATATTTATGTATTAAACTAACACACTGTAAAAGTAATAAATGTTATTTGCTATAGATTTTTTTTTTGTTTTCCTTTGTAACATATTTATGGCCAGACTAAGTATATACACACACACACACACATCTATATATATATATATATATATATGAATTACTGTTCGTTTGTCTCGCTAAAACTCAAAAATGACTAAACCGATTTACCTAACTTTGATCTGTAAATGTTTATGGATGTTCAGGGACGCTTTAAGCGGTGAGAAACAGAAATAATAATTAAAGGTAAATACTAAAAACGACAATTTCATTTTCCACTACAAATAGCCAAAACTAACTGTGAAATATTTGAATTATTTTATTACTTGGTTGTCAAACATATATGGGTACGTCTAGAGTTTGATTCCTAGTTGTAGCGTGTCGATAACTTTGGTCAGCTTATACAGTTCTGTTTCAGAAGTAATAAAAGTGTAAAAGTGTCAGTTAACTGTCAGGGAAAATCTAAAAACTAATAATAAAAAACTGAAAAATAATTATAAAACTCTATCATTAATTTCTTAGTACGCGAAAACTTTATTTACTGTTAAATTGTTTTAAAATGTCAAGGAAAAGAAGACTGGAAGAAGATGGAATTTACTTCTTAATGCTTCTGAGGGTATGGAAAAGCGTTCCTAATTTCGTTACTGTTGGCAAAGATCAAATAGCGAAATGAAGTAGTCCTAGGCTTCATCAGGAATAGCTGCAACATTGGTAGAAGGTGGACGAACTGTACATTCTGCCTTGAAATTACCAGTAGCATGCTTGAATCAACGAAGCACTAGTTGGCAACATCGCCAAAATAAATGTAGGTACGATGGTGAGGTCACGTGGTGCCATGATTATGTTGTCAGGTCATTTTCGTCAGATTCTTTGAATCATTCCCCGATCAATTGTTGCTGACAAACTAAAGGCATTTTTGGAGGCATGTAAAGACACTCCAATTAACGACGTGTTTTTGCAATAAGATTAAACTGCAATTATGTTTTCGAAGCAGTTATTAGATATTGGAAATGGTAAGTAAAGGTCGCAGTTGATTAATGACACTACCAACGGATTATTGTCAGCCTATTCAGTGGTGTGTTTACAGACATAGAACAACAGTTCAGAAACTATAACTAGCAGTTTTTTCGCTACCTATTTGCTGATAGTCTGAGAGGCAGAAGGAAACGAGCAATATTGGCCAAA
This sequence comes from Bombyx mori, assembly GCF_030269925.1. Classification (NCBI taxonomy): domain Eukaryota; kingdom Metazoa; phylum Arthropoda; class Insecta; order Lepidoptera; family Bombycidae; genus Bombyx; species Bombyx mori. The sequence goes on from NC_085121.1 coordinate 18,373,469, forward strand.
AACAAAGATGTTGATGATCGCAATGCGACCAACAGAACTTTCTTCCAGGAGAGTTCTTTTCTTACAAATGAGCCGACACAGTTTCAAACCAAGATAACGTAGTCAACTATCCCACAGACCTTTTAAATTTCCTGGATTTGCCTGAACTACCTCCACGCAAATTATAGTCAAAAGTAGGATCAGTTGTGATTATACTGCGTAACATTAATCACCCTCGACTGTGCAATGAACGAGACTACGTCATCGAGGTCGTGTTCATCAAGGGATGCCTTGATCACGCCTATACCGATGATTCCAAGAGATTTGTTTTTTCAGTTTAAGTGTCTACAATTTCCCGTGCGTCCAGTCTTTGCGATGACCATAAATAAATCACAAGACTAGTCGCTGCAAGTTTGCGGAATCAACTTGGAGTTTCCCTGTTTCGCCCATGGGCATTCATACGTCGCGTGTTCTCGAGTCGGAAAACCATCATATTTATATATTTACGCAAAAAAAGACAAAAATATAGTATATCAGAAAGCTTTAGATTGATTAAGTGTAGAGCAGTGTTGCATTTAATAATGTAGGTAAAAAAGTTATATGAAATTTTGACCACATTTATACAAAATATATGTAGGTGATACGAAGTTCACCGGGCTATCTACTATCTAGTATATGTAGATATGTATATGAACATATATACCTAGTCTTGCCATAAATACTGAGACAAAGGAAAAAATATATTTCTATTGCAAATAACATTTATTACTTTTACAGTGTGTTAGTTTAATACATAAATATAAAACAATTTAAAGTATAAAAAGCTTATTCGAAGTGGTCTCCATTGGCTGCAATACAGTCCTTTAAACGTTGAGGCCAGTTATCAATAGAAGCACGCACTCTTTCCATAGGAAAATTTTTCACTGCCAATCATACGGATTGTTTTAGGGACTCATGTAATATTTTGTTTATTTTTAATTGTAACAGTATTTATGGCCAGACTAAGTACATACCTACTATTTCGTAGTAGCTGTAACAACCGCTAGACTAGCCAGTATTCGAAATACAGTACAGTATACAACATCGTTAATAATATATAAATACATAAAAAAGTATAAATATATATACAATATAAATTAAATATATATAAATATATATACAATAAGTATAAATATATATACAATATATCGTAAATATATTTTTAATAACTAACTTTTGGCCGATTTTCATGTATATTTCATATGTTTCAAATACCTTTTGATGGGCTAAAAATTTTCGTTGGTCACTCAGGTACATAGGTTATCTAAAAATAGTTATAAATAGGCATCTACGCATATACCTAATTTAAAGAAGATTCGACAACTTTCTCCAAATATTGTAGATGTCTTATTAAATATTAATTTTATTAACTTACTAGCTGACCCGGCAGACTTCGTAGTGCCTCAATCGATAAATAAAAGACATAAGCTTTTGTATAAAATAAACTTAAAACAAACAAAACGGGGGACTCATCAAAGGGAAAACAAAATTGTTATTTTTATTTAATTCCGAGCATTTAAATATTTATTTACCTTTTAAATCTTCTCTGGACTTCCACAAATAATTCAAGACCAAAATTAGCCAAATCGGTCCAGCCGTTCTCGAGTTTTAGCGAGACTAACGAACAGCAATTCATTTTTATACCTATAGGTATATATATTTATTTGTTAATTATAGTAGTATATTTTGATTTGCAATTTTTTTTTTATCAATGTGACATGTAATCTTATGTGTTTTGAGTAATTAAAGTGTAAGTTTTAAAATTAAAAATTGTATATAAATAATAAAAAAAATATCGAATTCGTGTTTTTTCGATTTTTTGCATTTTCTGAGAAGATTTACTATAGTAACATATTTCTTTTTTCACCATCGGAAAGTAGAGATTTCAACGAACAGAAAACATACCAACTCTTTGAAAAAAGCTGATATTTTGAAGGGTGAATTTTCGATTGAAAATTAGGGTGTCTTTTCGATATTAATTCAAAATAAGATGAAAAAATAAATATTTCTAATCAAATAAATTACAGCGTATTTGGGACATAAAAAGGTCAGTCTTCACAAAATTTCGTGAAAAAAGATTTTTTTTTGAAAAGGATAAAAATAAAAAACCAAAAACTTGTTTTTTTTTATTTTTCACATAAATTTTGAGGTTATGTGAAAAAATTGTAAATACAAAAGTTTTAGATCTTTTTATTACCTACAACTTTGCCATTTGACTTATTCCATAGAACTTTTAGTTTTGCCGGAAATCGAGAAAAACCGTTTTTTACCCTTAACCCCCCATCCCCTTCCCAACCTCAGATCGCCCGTAAATTAATTATTTTTCCTTTCATTTTTATAATATTCCCCTCCTTTTCTAATGGGTTTCATCCTACTATTATTTTTTTTTGTTTTAAAAATTGGCGACCCTGGTCTACATCGGATTGAGACAGAGGACGGAAATTCATACATCAGATCAATTTCATCTAGGGCCAAGATGCGACTTCCATGAACCACCACTACTTTAGTATATTACCACTACTACTACTACTCGTACTAGCCTGTCTTAGTTACTAATTTATCTCTCGCATTAATACCTACCTACCAATCGTAAACCTGGTAATGGTAGACCCAAAAACAAGAGGCTGATTATATATAAGCGAAAATCAAAAGTAATTATGTACTTTAGATATTAAATTTTCTCATCTTTTTCTCCCACACGATTAGATTTTATTAAAAAATTAAATTTTGTAATTTAGCGCCATCTAAAATGTATCTTTAAATTACAACAATACTGTACAGCGCCATCTATCAAAATCATTAAACAGCACCAACACAACACAAGTGTGAAAACAGTTTTCGATAATTAAACTCACAAAATATTCTATCCAATATCAATAATCGAGTATAAATCAATGATTTAAATGAATATAGGGTTCTGAATAAGTTAATATGCATTTTGTTTAAAGTTAAATTACATTGAGGTTTTATTTTATTATTAGCGCTGTCTTGCGTTAATAAAAGTAATTCATTTAGTTTACCTCGTCGGTAACAGATGGCAGATCCTTCCATTAATCCAAAGTTGTTAAACTAATATCAATGAGCAAAGTAGTCTTTGTTCCAACAAATACAAAGTACTGAATTTATCTGGATATTATGACATTTTATTGAAACTCGAGGTGGAGTCAGAGGATACGTAAGGTGGCCATAGTTCTTACTATCCGATTCGAGGCTGTATGCGTGTTGGACCTGCGAACAGCACAATCTTGCTTTACCAGAGGAACCTCACCGTGAAAACAATACCCTGAGCCAGAAAAGTCAAGCATCTAGGGGTCATCCTGAATAAATCCGTGACCTTCCAACTTTACGTAAGGTCTATGAACAACCGTTCGGAATAAGATAATAATACTCTAGCAAAAAAATACAGAGTTCCAATCATGATTTATGTGAGTTTTATTTTATTTTATATACTTATTGCCATTGATTTAAATATTTTATTGCGTTAATGGGTGAAGGAGCTCACGGCCCACTTAACGTTGAGTGTTTCTTGGACGAGCAAGTCATCACAGTATGAATACCGCCACCTCCTTTGAGACATGAAGTCCAACTCTCCATTGTATAGTACATATAATAACTGTCCTACTCTTCAAACCAAGCGCATTACTACTTCCTGGCCGGAATAGCAAGGTAGTGGTACCTATTTGTGCGGGTTCACAAGACTACCAACAGTAATTACGCAAATTGTAATTTTTGCGTGTCTGATTTTTATTAGGTACACGATGTTACTTGGTCTCTCTCGTTCCATACGAATGTACCGGGCGTCTTATCCTTTAGGCCACGACGACTTTGCGAAGCGAGTTTTGGAAGACTACATCGCCTCAGCAGCGCAGCCAACCACCGTCTACTGCCTAGAGGCCTAGAAACGTCCTCGCGTGTCCTTCTGCTCAACAATCTAGCTCTCCTTCGGGGTACTCGGGCAGTTGCTAGCCAGCCTTCTCCTCCAGCCGAGCCCTCGAGCTACCCGGGTGGTGGTGCCTGTTAGCTGGGACGGCGTCGTAAGTGTCGACATGATGTCCGCAGTGTACAGAGCCAGGTCCCGGGCGTAGCCAGTTAAGCACGACGTAAAAGCTCCGACCTCGGCGAGTCGTGTTACGGTTTTTGGCTGACCGATCCCACGCTGAGGAACTTCTCATTTATCATTCGTTATTATATTAAATATTGTATTTACGTAACTATTAATTTTTATGGTAAAATAACTATGTTTGATGTTTTTTTAATTGGTATTGGTAAGTACATCGTAATTATTACATTTCCTTAGATGATTCTTGTCCTTCTGAATGTTGCCTGGTGGAAATCGCTCTTAACGACAGGATTGGCCATTGCACTTTTTGTATGTAATTTATTTATTTTGTAATTTATGTATTTGGGTTGCTTTTGTTTATTGGTGGAAAATAAAGAATACTCTACAATCTACCCATTACGGTTGTTTTCAGCTCTTTTTTTTTTTGCTTAGATGGGTGGACGATCTCACATCCCACCTGGTGTTAAGTGGTTACTGGAGCCCATAGACATCTACAACGTAAATACGCCACCCATCTTGAGATATAAGTTCTAAGGTCCCAAGTATAGTTACAACGGCTACCCTACCCTTCAAACCGAAACGCATTGCTGCTTCACGGCAGAAACGGGCAGGGTGGTGGTACCTACCCGCGCGGACTCACAAGAGGTCCTACCAGTAATTACGCAAATTATAACTTTGCGGGTTTGATTTTTATTACACGATGTTATTCCTTCACCGTGGAGGTCAATCGTGAACATTTGTTTGTATTTCATTAGAATAATTGGTACCCGCCTCGGATTCGAACACCGATGCATCGCTCAACACGAATGCACTGGATGTGTTATCCTTTAGGCCAAGACGAATACTTTAAAGACGTTTAAAGAAGAAAATCTCAAAGCGCTCCGGAAAGCGTGGACCAGGGCTCATTCCCGGGTCATCTGATTATGACCATCATCCCAGGAACGGTGGTAATAACGAAATACCGAGAGCATTCCAAATAAGACTTTCAGGCACTCCCCTTGAAATTTATGGATCAAAGAGGCAAATTTTGATAATGTTTTAAATATTACCCCGAACTTTCCACCGCGCTGCGTAGGGAGAATGATTTAAAAATAAAACTCAAGGCACACAGGCAACGATTTTATTTCGTCAACCATTTAAAAAAGTCTAACATAACCGTGTACCGTGTACACAACGTTATCAAAATATAAATATGTAGACCCAGATACGGCCGCGATCAAACACATTCACGCAACGCACTCACTAAACCTAGACACACACACACACACACGCTCACATACAGTCGCGCACACTAGTATTAACACTAAACAATTTATATATTAATAAATTCGTCTCTTTGCTACTATTCTTACTATCATAATACTATACACAAGTTAGTTTTATGTCATTTTTAACACGTCAAGAATGTTATGTACAGTGTAGGTAAACTATTCTTATATTTTCTTTGACTCTAATTTGAAAATTGCTACATTTTGAATACATATATTGAACTGGTAACGTAATATTTATTCGGCTCTGATGTACCCAGTCGATACAATTTAATGCGTTATGCTTTCACTGGGTTATGGTGCGGATGATTGTGGTGATGATATAGCTCGCGGCCCACTCACCGGATGCGACGTGTTGTTCTATTTAATATCTACCCAATTCCTATTTTCAAAAATTAGTTTACAAGTGTCGCTTAACAAAGCTCAAAATAAATACTATATCCACCCACTAACTCGGTCCTTAATCATTTCACATCGACTTTCTATAAACGATATCCGTAAAGTAACAATATTTTTAAAATAACATTTACGAATGTTTTTAAAAAAATATTGTTATAGGTGTTCTCCTTTTTTAGCATTACGTCAGCGGCCCTTAGTAGAGGGTTATTTTTAGCCATTTTAATTACATTTTTATTCAGATTAATATTATTTTTATCACTTATGGCTGATTTATTCAAGAAAACTTCTTAATTGCATACAAAATAAACGACTAAAGTTAACTTGAATGAACTGATGACACGATAAGTATTGAAAAGTCAAACATATCGAATGATGACTGAGACCTCGTTAGGGAGCGACGGCTGCCTCTCAGTTGACTTATAGTATTAGCAATTTGTATTCTATCGTGTGTTTACAGAAACTATTCTTGTGTCTTTTTGAAATCGCAGCTTAAAAGAGAAGTCCTATCGAGCGATGCGATTGTATGTTGAAATCTGGCAGATAAACATCAGTTTTTGCCGTCAGCCATCAGTCTATAACGCGTTTTTACGAATAATTTCCGCTATTCAATCAATGATATCGCGCAATAAATTCAGCACTTAATTCCAAAACCGCCTTATAACATAAGCCTTTATTCAGCGGATTAAATATCTTTCTGTCCCTACACGAGTTCTGGTTTATGGCTACGATAAATCGTAATACTATAAGAACAAATATATTTTTAGGCCACACTTGTATTGAATAGAAATCACTAGCGAATATGAATGTGTTTGTTAAGTAGGTGTCTTTGGTCAATAACTATGACGTTGGCACTCGAATTCACCTCATAAATTCTCTTAAAAATACACAATTAAAAGTTAATTCCTTAGTCACTAGTTAAAATATTAAATCTTATAAGAGAGTTTTGTTCTCGCCTGTACTTATTTATAAATTTTTTTGAGTTTCCATTCGGAAACTTGCGTATTATGCCGAGCTTGAGCTTGTAGCATTTAAAATTCCTACTTGAACTATATTCATAATATTAAGTAACTAATACGATATTTTCCGTATTTAATTTTGTCTGAACGCTGATTCAAGTTGTCTCCTTGTTGACAAGTTGCTTCAAAATATTTTATAAAATATGGAAATTATCGTAATAATAACGTTGTTGTATTCCTGTTTGTACATTTGCCACGCTACATGTGTCTACAGTCTACACTAGTCCTGTGTGCAGGTGGTGCCGTGCGGCGTGGTTAGGGTGGTCGGTAGTGGGAGGGAGCGCCCGACGAGCCTCTGTCTAACGTTGGTATCCTATAAATTAAATAAGTAGAGTAATCAAAATATTTCTGTCATAGCGATCTTGACAAGAGTGATGAAATATCAAAGAAGTAAGATTCTTAGGGTTTAGAAATTACAAACTACGGTTAGTACCTTACATGATTATGAAAAAAAGATTAATTAATAAAATAGGTATTGTGAGAAGAAAGAGCCAGCTCATTGTGCAGATATCAAGCGTGATTCAAGTATAGTTCATTTTACATTTGTATGGAGTGGAGCAGTAGGCGCCGCGGCGCTGCACGATTGTGACTCTTCTTCCACATCGACCGAACGTCATACAGAGCGCTCTGAAACTTGCAAGTCGAGACACTAACTACGAACAGAACAAGCCTTCAGATAACGATATAAGAAGCGTGTAAATAATGCGATGACGTCACGAAAAGGAAATATACATAAGCATTAGTTGGCGTGGACATCAGTGGCCGTGCGGTGAGGAGAAGCGAACTCGGAGCGCAAGCCGATATGTAGTACAGGAGCGCGGTGCCGGGGAGGAAGAGACCAGGGAGAAGAGGGGAGTACTCACATATCGGCTTGGTGTCTGGGGGCGGGCAGCAGCAGCAGCGGCGCACTCCCTGCGCCGCCGGCCGCCTCCACCGCCGCGTACAGCGGAGGCAGCACCTTGTGTGCCTCCACTGCGGACACCACACACGTTACACACTGACCACACGCACGCACAGCGGGCACTGCGCCGGGGCTACCTACCGGAGAGCGAGCCGCCCGGAGGCCGCGCCACGCCGCCGTGTGCGCCGCCCATGCTCTTCGGTTTCCGCTTCCGGGTCTGAATGCCGTCCTTCTTCATGCTGAGGGGCCGGTTCACCTGCAACATGACGTGCGCTCAGCACCGCGGACATTCACCGACTCGCAGACACAGAACACCCTGCCGTCTCCTATCATCCTTTAAACAAGCCTATCTGCTAGGTGAAGAGATAATTGATAAAAGATTATTTATCTCATTATGAATATTCGTGACCGCGATGATAATTCTCTATCAGTCGGTAGCCCCACGTTTTATCTCGCGAGATTAGATGAGACCCTGTGTTTTGATTTTTTATACAGGCCCAATATTTGCCGAGGAGTTCCCTGATAACCGGCAGCACCGGTCTCCGATTAGATACCTGCCGCGTGTGTCGCTAATCAGCATAACATTACTATCGATGCACAATCGCTGCGTCGCTGTGATATTCCTCACTATCTAGCGCTCCGCAGATTGCACACTATCACTCCGCTCCTCGTTCATGAGAAGTTCAGTATTGGTGAGGTGAGGTTGATGAGCACAGTGATGCCTTACGTTGTGCAGCTTGAAGTAGAGGCCGCACGCGTTGCAGACCGGCTCGCCGTTGTTGTTCCGTCTCCAGAGCGTGGTGTTGGTGGTGCGGCAGTTCGCGCAGGTCACCCCCATGCGTCGGTTCCCGTTGCTCGGCTGCCATGACACAATTAACCCATAAGCATTTAGATTTAGCACATATTACCATTTGCAAGATATACTGTTATAAACTCACTAAGGCCTGTTGTGGCTTCGCTTTTTGGCCTTTGAGAGGCGGTCGATTAACTCCGTTGATCCTGGTGTAAAGGCCGCACGCGTTGCACAGGTAGTGGCCGGTGCCGTCGCGGCGCCACAGCGGCGTGGTCGCGGCCGCGCAGTTCACGCACTCCTTCACCTCACCCATGCCGGCCATGCCTGAGCAGTCGACAGCTTCATTAGAAAACCAGCAAGAAAAAAAGCTTTGGTAGAAGCGATGTATTACAAAAACTTACTAGGATCGAAGCCGTCATCAATAGGAAGTAAGTTATGTGCGGGCCAAGCCTGGGTCGGGGCCGGGTAGCCTTCTACCAACAACCCACCCTCGTACCCAGACACGGGGACGTATTCCACGCCCCCACTTTGTCCGAGGTAGTGTTCTCCCCCGACTTTGTATTGAACCGTGTTGCCGTGTGTATACAATGTTACCTGTCATCAAAGAGTTTCAATAGAGTTTTATTAAATTTTTAATTCGTAAATTACCAAAACTATTTCACGACACAGTGGTTATAATTTAATGAATAAAAGTCTTACTTGTTGGGAATTAGGGCTGGGCGGGGCTTCATATACAGTCTGTGACTGTGGCACCACGGAGCCGTAGACCACGTGAGCACCGCGCGTCGTCAGCGAGGAGGAGGAGAGCGTCGGGTCGCTGCGGTACAGCAGCTGTCCCGGCGGCGACTCGTCCCCGCGGCCCGCCGGCGCCGACGGTCCCGAGCCTCCCCCGTACAGCGTCAAGAGCTCCTTGTTACTGCCTCCGTAAGCACTGTAGCTGGTGCCGCCGTACTGTGGGCTTTGTCCAGCATATGCATATCCTCCGTGGACGGAGGTAACGGGCTGCAAGCTGGCGTACGTGGTGGGGCGCGGCTCGGGCTCACCGCGCGTTTCGTACTTCACTTGTTGATACGCCACGCCGACCGACTGTTGGTTATTTAATGAAGTCGTTTGGATCATCTCCAGTGCGGTCGAGGCGGCCACTTGTTCGCCAAGCACGGCCGCATATTGTCGGCCGTCTACGGGGCCAGCTTCACTGGTTGCAGCGTAAGCTTGAAGTTCGTTTTTATCTTTGTGAGACAAAAAGGCCTCATGCGCTGGATCTTCTCCTTCCCCCTCTTGAGATACGATCACATGATGGGGCGCTCCGTAACGCAAGGCGAGTCCGCGACCGTAAGCGGGTCTCTGAGGTGCTCGGGTATACTGCACTGGGAGTCGTTTATCTACAGGGATCGGTGACTGCATGGATCTGTAGGGTTCTTGCTTGAAGGCGAGATACCTCGCGGTCTCTGCTTCTGCTAGCCTCAGCCGTTCTTCGTCATAATGCTGCTGTTGCAGCTCTCTGGTTTCTGCGCTCTCCTCCAGCTTGGGCGCGTACTGTTGCATCTGTTGCTCGTGTTCCAGCTGGGAGTGCTCGGGCGGCTCGTCCTTGACGCCGTCGTCGTGTCCGACGTCCCCTGCGTCGTCAGTGGTGATGTGTCCGGCGGCGGTGATGGTGCGCACGGTGCGCCGCGACGTGATCACGGACTGTGCCTGCGGCGAGTGCTCGTGCGTGGCGCCCTGCTGCTCGGGGGCGGCAGACACGACCTCGGCGGCGACGGCCTCGCTGTTCTGTTCGCTCTCGTGTCTCTCTTCGTTCTTGACGAGCTGCAAGGCTTCCACTGCATGGCTGTTTTCTTCCTCTCGACGTTCGTCGCTCGCTCGCACTATTTGACCCACGTTGTCCATGTCGACTGCTAGAATGACAAACGTGTCCTACATAAGTCTGAATAATGATCCGCATAGGAAGTAATGACTATAAATGGCGTAGGATCTTTAAATGTTCGCTGGGTTTTTGAGCTATTGTGTAAGCAAACTAAAGGTTACATTTATGGAGCGGAAGAGTCGGGCCGACAGCCCGACGCGGATGCGGCGAGCAAATAGGAACAAGTCCGTTCGTAGAGGACGGGCGGCGCCGCGGCGCGTGCCTCGACACAAACATATTACTGCTCTGTTACAACCTAGTTGTTCGTTACACAATACACGTCGTGGAGCTATGAACTCTGCTTGTGTGGATTCAAATACTGCCTGAACTGCCTGAAGTAAATCTTTGTTTTGTATGACCGTTCAGGGTAGAGACTCTTAATAATAATGCTCTATCAATCCAATAACACAATATTTAGCGTCCCTCATTGCTGGACCAAGGGTCGTAGGTTCAATTCCCACACCTGGCAAATATTCGTGTAACGAACGGATTTGGTTGCTCTGTTTCTATGTGTACCTATATATTTAAACGTATATAAGTACATGTCGTTGGGTCCTCGGTGCCTATAGTACCTACAGGAAATCCGGCGCGAGGTGCCCGTGTGTGATTTGTCTTCGATTATGGAATTTAGTTTAAACTTTTAATGTAGCCGTTTATCCTTTACATTTAGCTAATAATTTATTTAGCTACCTACATTTACTTTTTTGCCACTTGAATTTTTGAGTACGCCATTATTATTTTTTGCTTATGTTTGTGGATGAGCTCACGGCCCACCTGGTGTTAAGCGGTTACCGGAGCCCATAGAAATCTACCATGTAAATGCCGTCACGTACCTTGAGATATAAGTTCTAAGGTCTCAGTATAGTTACAACGGCTGCCCCACCCTTCAAACCGAAACGCATTACTGCTTTACGGTAGAAATAGGCAGAGTGGTACTTACCCGTGTGGATTCACAAGAGGTCCTACCACCAGTAATTACGCAAACTATAATTTTGCGGTTTTTACTACAAGATGTTATTCCTTAAGCATAAGCAGTCTATTAATAATACGCCACTCCGACCACTAACTGAAACTATTACTAATGACACCTCACATGTTGCAACCTGGCGAAAGACTTAGGTTGTAAATAGTGTCAAATAATGAGACTTATATACGCTAGGGAAATACCAATAAAAACGAATAGGGTAGTTAAATTAAACCGTCTTTTTAGCCTAACGGATGGGCAAGTGTATGATGGAGTGTCACTGCAAACAGATATTATTGAACAATAATTCATGAACCAGAATGACTAAGCGCACGTTCAAAGCTCTGCAAAACTTCTCAAAAAACCAACAACAACGAAGTTTTCATTTTCCTGCTGGGGATTGACAGAGTGATATCTTGGCGACAAGGAGTGAAATTATCAGCTCCAATGTATCAAGATACAATTTTCAAGAAAGCATTTAAGTTAATAGAAGGTAGTTAGCGACAATGTGTTCCGTAACCAAGAATAGTCCTTCCGCCAAAACTCGGCACCGGGTCGCAAAGCTCGATGCACACAAACGTGACCCGAAGGTAATATTCGTGACTTCGACAAAGCTAAAGACTGGCCGTCGTCTAGCCCTAGCACTTAGCCAGGACAAACAAACATAACACCAAACAAAAAGGATTGTGTGTCTCTTGTGTTTTAGTTAAGTGCAAATAGCCAAATGAGCACAAATAAGCTTTCCTTTAGAAAAATAATATTTATACCAAAGCTATCTACTGTTGTCGAACGTCTGGTGCCCGTGGTAGGCAGGACGATCACGGTGCGCCACGATTGTAACTACGACGATTTTACGATATTAAAAGCTGTAGATCACACTAGCAAGTTGAACACGAGAACTGAATGGGACATGAGCAGACATTTGCAAACAAACTACTCAGAGGCGGGGGTCGTTAGTCCTCCGACCCCGCGACCTCCGCCCCGCCGCCAACAACAACATTATACCGATAAACCTCGGTGTGGAGTGTCGGAGTGCGCGCCTCGAGGGCCGCCACGCTTTTACTAAACTTTGGAATCCAGCTGCTGCTCCTGCGGAACACAGCTTGCCGACGCGACGCACTGGAAGCGTCAGTTCTGAGGTGTGCTCACGAGCCACCTGGTGTTAGATCATGTTAGCTCAGAAGCACATAGGAATCGCAACTTAAATGTCGCCATACACGTTGCGACACGTGTTTATTGTTGTATAAGATCCGAACCTATCAGACCGGGTCGCATAGATTGTTCGCGGCAGTAATAAGCAGAGCACTGGCACCTAAGTATGTTGAATCACAATATGTTTAAATCTAAAATAGCGAGACACCTGTTATACTATTTCGAGAATTTGTGTATATCAGACGACACGGTTAAATCTTTTGTGACCTGTTAATTGTTGTAGATTATAGCAGAGCCCTTAATGGTTAGGAAGATTATTTAAGAATTCTGACTCGAGTCTTGTTTGTTCTCTATATTACATTTCTCTATTAGGCTATGAAGTTAGACCAGATGTCCTAAACAGAAACTTAATTTACTCGTCAAGGGAACAGTTAGCTGTTATCTGCCGCCGATATTTTTTTTTCGAATTTTTCGATAGAAAAAGTAACTAGCCTTTCACCACAACTCCGTCCGCGAATACTACGTTATATTATGTCGCATTAGCAGACACCCGTGTTTAGCGGTAGAATTAAAAATAACTAATATTCTTTCCATACCAGTAAATGTTATGAGTCTGTTCAGTACTTTATGCGCGAAAGCGTAATGGAAAGACAGAGTGACATTGTATTAATAACATTGACTGCCATGTTACTTATAAAATGTAATACAGTATAGAAATAAATTCCAAAAATCCTTAAAACACGATATTTTTATGATAAATTAGTACATTCGGCTCTAAACTAATCTGTCTAACTAACCTGTAGGTATGTGTAAAAACTACCTGAGAATCCGTTCATTAGTTCCGGAGATGTGCGCAAACAAACAAACAGACTGACCGAAGTCTTCGAGTTTAAAACTCGCTAAATTTTTATGTTATTGTTCTTAAGCTACCGTTTTCGTTTTTAATTACGTATGTTCGATGTACAGACGGACCGTTACTGTTACTACTGTTGTATAATATGCTTTGAATGTTGATAATGTTGATTAAAATATGCCGTCTCATTAAAACTCATTAAATCATTCAGAAGGCCGCGTTGAGTAAAGTGGATTTACTGTAAGTGATATCAGTCACATAAACGATGCACAGCAATTAATTATTAGAGAGAAGGTCTCGCGCTGCGCCGCCTCCGCTCCGTCGCGCCGCCGGCCCTCTCATCGTAAGTACGGTGGAGCACGTCAGCTGTCAACGGTGTGTACCTACAATACATACATCTAGCAACAGTTATACGGAGCGTGTTTCAGCACCGAATTAACGATCTTCTGTTGACGAGGCACGAGCGACGCGACGCTGCTACAAGACGAGGCTAATGTTCACAACAAACGTGTAATTTACTTAAATTAATAATTATCAAATAATTTCATTGTTATCAGTGTCAGTTCACTTAAAGAATATCACGTACGAGGTGTTTGACACACCTGGGGCTCTAATTCTATTGGACACTAATTAATATTTTAGTTACAAAGTTTACATCATTGTTATAATATCCTTAAACGTTTAGACATCAAAAAGAGCTTTAAGTTACTATAATAGCTTAGTAAGTTACTTAGTAACTAAATTATACAAGTAGAGAAGCTATACAAATTATAAGCTATACAAAATATCTCTCGTCTCTGGGGTAAATTAGACGTTCAATAAAACTATGAACACTATTATGCATAAGCTCTTCCATATAGGTAGGTATTTTTTATCATATTTTTTTCGCTTAGTTGGGTGGATGAGCTCACAGCCCATCTGGTGTTAAGTGGTTACTGGAGCCCATAGACATCTACAACGTAAATGCGCCACCTACTTTGAGATATAAGTTCTAAGATCTCAGTATAGTTACAACGGCTGCCCTACCCTTCAGACCAAAACACATTACTGCTTCACGGCAGAAATAGGTAAGGCGGTGGTACCTACCCGCGTGGACTCACAAGAGGTCCTACCACCAGGTATATACCTACATTCTATCTGTAATGCACTATTGAGGTCGACAAACATCGGTCGGAGCTGACGGAGATCGCGACCTAAATCCGGTCCGTCACTCTGTGACACACAGACTGAGTCTCTCTTCCGTGGCGATGTTCAGGATTTCCCTTGAAGTACATGATTACTTCGTGACAAATACATATCTAGAAACCCGAAATTATTCTATTACCACGTAAGACTGCAGTCATCCACAATGAGGCAGTTGTGAAAGCGAGCTATACAAAAATAAGTAATTTCACAAGGAGAGAGAGATGATCCAACCCTCGCGCTTCGTGTGCTGTACTGTCCGGGAGCTACTGAGTGGAGGCGGCGTGTCCACGTGTCGTCACCACGACCTCTCACTGGAGCAGTCTGTGCCGCCCCGCGAGCATCTTCACTATAGCTAAATACTGACAAACGGATGGACATATAGACAATTCTTTTTGATAATCGCAATAGTCATCATGTTGATTAGACCCGGGTTCAGCACCTAGGCATAAATTCCCATAAAAAACAAAAAAATACCTATAAAAAAAGTAATGTGCGTTTGGGGGTAGTGGTGGTATAATCAAAGCTTCCTACTAAATGTCACCAGCGTTACTGCGGATGTGTACTGTGAGGAACTGGGCACAATGATGGAGTAGCTCGCCAATATCCATCCAGCCGTGGTGACTGGCTCGTCGCAGCTGCTACTACGCGACAAAATTCCTTCTCTTACGGCACAACGGACGGCTTCTAACGGTTGCGTCATCCACTGTACTCGTCATACCCTACTTCGAGATACTTCTACTTTTTCCATAGCTTGGACAACTTATTGGCAGGGGAAAAATTCAATACCCGAGAGGAAGTACAAAATACCTTTGAAGAGTTTGTTGGCTCCCATATACATGACTTCTTCAAGAAGGGAATTGACAAATTACCATTACGCTGACATAATTTGAATTACGCTGAAATAAAACATATTTAAAATAATTATTATTAAGCGGTAGGCAGCGGCTCTGCCCCTGGCATTGCTGAAGTCCATAGGCTACGGTAACCACTCACCATCAAGTAGGCCGTATGCTCGTTTTGCATACAAGAGCAATAAAAAAAAGACTAACTAATCAGTGATGCTATGATCATGTCGCATGCGAATAATCATGTCTTGTCATGCATGCTTAATTTTATATATTTTTGTTCCTTTTCTTTCTTATGTTTCTTTCACTGCTAAATGGCTCAGCCGGTGCTAAACTTCTACCCAACCACATAGACGTGACCGGGCTACTTGAGACGTGAGGTTCGCATCTCGGTTGTATTGTATTATAACTGCTGCCCCAGTCTTCGAGCCAGAGGTAATGACGGCTTCGTGACAGAAATGGGCATCAAAAATTCGGTTAGATATTATTTAATTTAAATTTCGAAAACTAATCGAAAACCCAAATTGATTTGAATAAAGAACTCTTATTCTATTTGAAAATAGAGAGATATTATGTTGGCCGTACTACCAAATAGGTAATTACATTTCTTCAAGACGTGGTTTTATTCACACATTTAGGATAGGATGGATATCAAAGAGATGGCGGCGGCTCGTTGAGCCAGCAGGCGGCATGCACATGAAGCGAGGTCATTTTTTCAAATAATATTTTAAATGCTTAATGTTGTTACAAAAAACCATAAGCAGTGGTCATCATTCTTGGTTTAGTTTGGATAGAGTTTTTATGAATGTGATGTTAAAATGAAGTGTTGCTGTTTATAAAATACAATGAATCACCGGTCACCGGCCTCCTCGAACTCGTCGTTTACGACGAAAGTGTTTGAGGAGCGAACTAACCTATAGACACAGCTCATTGAGTTTCGGAATCGGGATCCGGTGAGAAACACAAAGTGAATTTTGCGCAGCACTGCTTTTGCTAGGGCTAGTGTTAACAAATTCTCTCAGGTTGAGCACGTGAGCTCACCTACCCGTCCGGGGGTAACTGGAATAGCCCCTTAGGGTACCAGCGAATAGGTAGGGGGAAAAGAAATTAATACGTGTACAAGCTGAGCGCCACCGGCCCGACCCGGATGACACTTTAGTCAGTTGATAGCGACAGAGGCTGGAAGACTCTTTCCACGAAAGACTACGTTTCGTTGCATTTATTTGAATACGTAATTTATGTCTTATGGTGCGTTACGCGCACAGGTTCTGTGCCCTACTCTGGCACCAAAATAGAATTGTTTAAAGTTGTAAAGAGGATTTAAAGTTCAGTAAAAAAAGTTAACATAATAGAAATCTTGAATTCCCCTGTATTCATTGTAAATCACTGAAAATGGTCTAACTTAATGAAAAATGTGCTCTAAGTACAAACACGCTGAAGCAAGCGCCGGTCGCAGCTCGCTGGAGGGTCGGCTCCGACGAGGACGGACCAACGGAGGCGGTTGTTACCATATCGTCACTTAAAATTATCTCATTTAAATAAGTACACTTTAAGAATAGTCAATTGTCTTACCCCGGACTGCGGGTTAGAGTGATTCTAAATAACTCACCTGCGTACCAGCGCGCGTTGCGTTTTCAAGGGTTACACAGAGTATCAGCGGCAGGTTCCAAGCACGTTTGTATCATTTAATCCAGAAGGCACTAGCGCATTTCGAAACGAAGCTACAAGAACGATCGGCGAAAATAAAAAAAAAAATAGAGTTGAGAGTGCGATATGATGTGTGCGCCGGTATCGCGGACTGAATCTACTGTTATCAGATAGCGGCGACGGCGGAGGAGTGGTGCGGGGCGGTGCGGGGCGCGGCGGGGTGAGCGCGGCGGGCGAGCGCTCATTGGCGGCGCCGCCCCACGTGCGCGCCCGCCTCGACCTCGAGCGCCTACACGCTGCAGCGCTGGCCCGTGTCCGCCGGCGCTGGACACAATGGGGAATTTCTATTAATTGCTTTACACGATCCAACTAATCTTAGATAGTTACTTGAAGCACATAAACATCACAGCCGCTCGCTTTGAGATCTCAGGTCAATTCTTTATAATAATAATAATAATAAAGCCTTTATTCAGACAATTACATTTTTTTTTTTTTTTACATATACAATAATTTTTTTTTTTTTTACTATGTTTTAAGTAAGTAGTGGTATTAATATTAGTTAAAAAAAAATTTGGAAGCTTTTTTTTTTTTTTACCTATGTTATTATTAGTTATTGTCTGTTTGTCTATTATAGACATAGGCCTCCTCCAACTGCCTCCATAAGCTTCTATTTTCAGCTGTTCTGGTCCATGTGCTTCCCGCAACTGCCTTAATGTCGTCCACCCATCTCCTAAATGGTCTACCTCGGTTTCTTTTTCTGTCTCTCGGATACCAGTACATTATAGTTTTACACCATTTCTCCTGTCCTCTTATAGTATGCCCCGTCCACTTCCATTTAAGTTTCCTTATTGTAACTGAGACATCCTTTAATTGAGTTTGTTTTTTAATTGTTGATGTTCTTATTTTGTCTGATAATCTTTTCCCCGTCATGCTCCTCTCTATAGCGTTTTGACAAACTTCTAATTTTCGAGCATGTGCCTTTGTTAGGGCCCATGTTTGACATCCGTATGTAAGGACAGGGAGGATGCAGGTGTTGAAGAGTTTCCTTTTAATGGTCATGCTTGTTTCATTGTTTTTCATCACTTCTTTTAGATTCCAGTACCTTTTCCATGCATTGGCTATTCGTCTTTCTATTTCTTTTGAAGTGAGGTCTGACGGCGATATTATTTGGCCTAAGTAAACGTATTCATCAACATATTCAATAGTGTTGCTGTTAATAGTTATGGGGTATTTTATATCGTTAGTCATAGCTTTAGTCTTCTGAGTGTTCATAATCAGTCCTACCTTCCGACTTTCCTCGACTAATTCTCCAAGCATTGCTTGAAGTTCATTTTTTGTTGGTGAAAAGATTAATATATCATCTGCAAATCTTAATTGGGTTAAGTTGTCTCCATCTATTGATAGCCCTCTTGTTTCCCAGTTTAGTTGACGAAAAACGTTCTCCAGAACCGCAGTAAACAACTTCGGTGACAAAGGATCTCCTTGGCGGACTCCTCTTTGAATTTTTATTTCTTCACCTTCTCTTTCTGTTTTTATTTTAGCTGTGCTACTGTTGTATACATTGCTTATGATTCTGATATATTTATTTTCAATTCCCTGGATCTTAAGAGCTTGCCAAATCATTTGATGTTCAAGCGAATCAAAAGCTTTGCAATAATCCACGAAACAGCAGTAAAAGCTCACATTAAATTCCTTGCCTTTCTCGAAAAGTTGCTTGACTACGTGTATGTGGTCTAATGTTGAATACCCACTCCGGAATCCCGCTTGTTCTCTAGGCTGGTTTTCATCGAGCTTTTTACTTATTCGACCTAGGATCACTTTAGCAAAAACTTTATAAATATTAGACATCAGGCTGATTGGCCTGTAGTTGTTGATGTCATTTTTGTTCCCTTTCTTGTGTAGTAATATTATTGTCGACGTACTCCACTGATGCGGAATATGCTCGCTCTTTAGGATTTCATTGAATATGTGTACTAATATCGGTGCCATGGTGTCTTTGTTTTCCATAAGGAATTCGTTAGTGATGCCATCAGAACCAGAAGCTTTATCTTTCTTTTGTGTTGATATCGCTTTTTGTACCTCTGCCATCATTATTAGTGGTACTTCTTCCTGTCCAGATAAATCTATTTTTGGTGTAGTGATTTGGCTTGAGTATAATTTTTTAAAGAAGTCTGTTGCTGTTGTAATTATTTCTGATCTTCTGGTCGTGTTTCTATCGTTTCTGTCTTTCATGTTGGGTATCCAGTCTCGCTTTCCTGATAGTTCTTTTAATGCTTTCCTTACTCCGCCTGTTTTCTGGATACATTTTTCTAGTTTTTCTAACCTAAATTTTTGTCTTTCTTTCCTCATATTGATGTTTATTTGTTTGCTAATTACTGTTATTTTCTTTCTTATATCTTTTGTTTTATTAGATGTTGAGAAAAGGTTAGCTCGATCTTCTAGTAGCTGCTTTGTTTTGTCTGATAACCATGATATTTTATTCTTTCTAGTATCCGAAGCTTTTCCTGGGGCCTTTTCATTTATAATTTCTTGCAGTTTGTTGTATGTGTCTTGTATGTGTAGGTCTTTTGTGTTTTCTATGAAGTTTATTAGCTTTTCTTTAAGTCCACTGACATTCAGGCTTGTGGTTTTGTTTGTTAGATTTGCTTTAAAAGGTCTTTTCTTAGAGGTGTTTAGTTTTAGCTTGGCTCTGACAGGTCTATGGTTACTGTTAAAGTTTAAATTATTTATAACTCGACAATCTTGAAAAGCTGTACTTCGATTCGAGAGAATGTAATCTATCTCATTTTTGTAACGACCGTCTGGAGATGTCCACGTCCACCTATTCCTTGGTCGATTTTTATAATAGCTGTTCAATATTTTCAGATTATTCTCGTATGCTAAATGAATCAATTTCTCGCCGTTTCGTGTCCTTTTTCCTGTACTGTATGGCCCCAGCACTATATCTTCACCCTCTACTCTGTATCCTGTTCGCGCATTAAAGTCTCCCATCACTATGAGGTTGCTGCATGAATAAGTTTTTATTGTTTCTGTTAGCTGCAAATAGAAAGAGTCGATTTCTGTGCTGGTCGCTTGCTCTGTCGGGGAGTAGATTTGCACTATGGACCACATCTCGTCTAAAGGTGGTAACTTTAAATTTAATAAAATGATTCGCTCTGATATGCCTATGAATTCATCTATACATTCTTTTAATTCTTTTTTCACTAAGAAACCTACACCGTATTGGCCCGGTGTGTAACCGTTGTGGTAAAAAGTAAATTCACCGAAGTCTTCTATGTTTTCTCCTATACGTCTCACTTCACTTAAACCAACGATAGACCAGTTTATATTATCTAATGCGAACACAAGTTCTGTCAATTTTTCTTCTGATCGTAGTGAAAGTGTATTATATGTAACGATGTGTAAGGTGCTAGTCCGATGGCGGGATTCTTTGAATAGTTTTTGTGTTGAGTTGGGCAGATTATTTGGAGGGTAGTAGTCATCTTCCCCCACGGTGACTAGCCGGCTTGGGGGGTTTATCTTCAATGTTGATTTATATAAGGAGCTTATTTTTCTTTTTGTTTGGTTCCGGGTGCCTATGTTAGTTCCTGGTTTTTTGGGATCTCAGATAAAGAAGATGACCTTCCTCGTGCTATATAATTTAAAATGTTAGGTTTGATTATTTCTTTTGAACCGGTATTAGACGGGTTTCTTCCTGGAATTTTGTTTGTGTTCGACTTCTTTTGTGATGACCAATTTGGTGAACCAGACTGATCTCTTTTCCTTTTTTCTCGGCCGACCTCGTATGGTTTCTTTACTACCAATTTGTCGTGCTTCAAATATGCGATGTTTCCCTTTTTACGCTCTTCTTCTACTTTCGGTTGTAGTTGTTTCCTCGTTTCAAGGACGCTTTTTGAATAATCTTCTTTCACGTAGATGCCTTGTGGAAGGTTAGGTTTGTTTTTTAGTATAAGATTCTTTTTCCATGTAGTCGTAAAGGTCACTATTATCGGGCGGCTTTTAGTGGATGACGCACCGATTCTATAAATATTACTTACTTCTTGACAGTCCAGAGGGGTGCCTGCTTCTACGATAATCTTCTTTATGTATTCTACAAGATCTATTTCTCTTTTTCCATTTTCTTCGACACCGAAAAAGACTAAATTATTCTTTCGTTTATCTTTATCCAAATACTGTAGCTTTTGTTCTAATTCAGAAATTTTTAATTTGAGGTTTTTATTTTCTTCAGTAAGCGATTCCAATTTTTCATTTAACACCTCCGTAACATTTATTGTGACTGTATTAGTTATTATTAGAGTTTGTTGATTTAGCTTATCTTCTAATTTTGACCATAATATTTCCATATTTTTATCCATTTTCTAGGGTAATTTGGGTTTGTGCAAATGGTAACAGCAAATGATAGAATTTATAATTTTAATGCTTGCCACACTATTGAATATTTCGCTGTCATTCGGCTATTCTTCTTAGTCTATGATTCGGTGTATAGGTTGGCACTATTGTAATAAATATGGCTGATCTAATTTACTTGTTGATGATCTTCCTTGTTTAGTTGTGCACACTTCGATCAAATTTGACGACGAAGAAACTGATTTCGCGCTACTACTTCTATATATTTGAACTTCTTGTGAATGTTCAGGTGAAATAAACACTTGTTTGTACTCGTATGTCACTTAATTGCACTGTTTTGTAATTATTTTATAAGACAATCACTCGATACGTGTTCACCATTAAGCAACCGGAACCGGAAAAGCTATAAAAATTCTTTATAGCTTTGAACTAAATAACTACTCCACTCTCGATAGGAATCAGGGAGTAACAGAAGGAACCGGGTGGATCGGGCCCGTCTGCTCATATTCATAAGTCATCCAACAACATAATTAAAGTTTCTTTATTAGTATTCAAATTAGTTATATTTAATCTTAATGTGTATTTTTCAATCAACACTGATAAAATCACGGCGATGAATGACAACGTCGCGTTCAACTCTTGAATGTAGACTTGATTATGTTTGTACTGGTACGTCGCCGGGGTCAGGCCGAGGAGTCTCCGGCTGCGTGCGAGTCGTGCGACCTGTGCGTTCGGGACGCGCCCGCCCGCTCAGTGCATACGTTACAAATGCTGACACCGACCAACCATCGATCCGGCACTATTATATTTAACTAACAAGGGTAAGTGTACAGGTAGAGTAGTAAGTAGCCTAGAGTAGTGCAGCATAGACCGGAGTCGAGCCGCCGCGCTGCCCGCTGGAGCGTCCGTATTGCGAACGATCAGTATCACTACATCGCTTACCTTATCTATCCGCCTACACTCTTCACTCAATACTCTACACGAATGAAAATAAATAAGCTAGGATAAAAGTTATTTATTATTGAGAAGGTAATTTCAGTGCTGAAGATGAACTGCGGTTTACTGATCTTTAAGTCACTTTTTGTTTGTTGTAATCGAACGGAGGGTCCCGCGGAGCGAGCCGGTGTCGAGCAGCTAGAAAACGTCGAAATACAAACGCCGCCATCTTGTGTATATTGCGATACGAGGTCGAAGTCTAGCCTTGCATACAGAGCGTCGCGGACGGAGTACCTGCTGCGCGGTAGTGTCCACCCGGGCTACCCCGGAACACCACCACTAATGAAACTGAATAAAATTGGCACGTTCCATTTTATTACATAATGTTCTTTTTCTTATTGCTTAGATGGGTGGACGAGCTCACAGCCCACTAGGTGTTAAGTGGTTACTGAAGCCCATATACATCTACAACGTAAATGCGCCACCCACCTTGAGATATAAGTTCTAAAGTCTCAGTATAGTTACAACGTCTGCCCCACCCTTCAAACCGAAACGCATTACTGCTTCACGGCAGAAATAGGCAGGGTGGTAGTACCTAGCCACGCGGACCCACAAGAAGTCCTACCACCAGTGTTCTTTGTCTGGCGCGGAAGTGACTACACCTAGCTCCGTAAATAACATCAACAGGGCTTTGGTGATGTCCATGGACGTGTCACTATCACTAATTTTTTTCAGAAACATAATATTTCGACCCTGTGCGTCGATGTCGTAGAGCGTTCGCTGCAATACACTACGTACATAATGACACAAACGTAAAGTACAAAAACCCAAGGTAGTTGTTGTTCGGTAGATAATATTATATTAGTGATGTGATCGGGCAGTACGCATGCGCTGATCGGATATTATGCAAGATAACCCTAATCAACGGAGATTTGATCAATAAAGTTAGTGAGGGCGCGCTGATAGCGGACGCCCTTATCGACGGATACCTGTATATTGTTACTGTTAGCAAGCTCCTACCAACAGTCGACACCTGTAGGTATTCCTCATGCTTCTACTATACAATGTGTTCAATGTTAGGAGACAAATATGTTCCGTTTACATGTCGAGTAATGTACCTGATGCTGAGGGTGCAATCTCTCACAATAGTTCGACATGGAAGTCAGAGCTGTAAGATTGCGTCTCTACTGAAACTACTACGACTCCTACGACTACGTCTACTTTGTCGCGGTGCGCCTGCGCAGATACTAGAATGCATTTATAAAGCTGCCACTTGCAATACCATTCAGATACCGAATTGTTTGTTCTCGTTATTTTGTCTGACTCATTATGTTAAAGAGATAGATAAGAGCAGTGAGGTGAGTTTGCAAAAATGATCTCTGAAAACTCGTCATGGCTGGGCGCAGCGTTTCCTTCCAGATAGTAAACACGAATTGTGTGCCGATGGTACAATCCAAGTGGAACGATGTTAAAAAGAAGTTGATGGAATCATCTCTATCTCATCTTACTCAAATTATTTAAATGAAAGTCAAATATCATGTTTAGTTTACTTTCAATCTATCGTAAAACGAAAAAGGTAAAATATAGTAAAGAATAATTAGTCCTGGCTTATACGACATATCTACGACTATATCTCTGTATTTCCATGAGTGGCAGCAGTGCAGCTCGCGGTGTGTCGTGAGACTAATACACAAAGATAAACGAACTCTGACGACCCTAAAAATATTGCGACTTTAAGTTTGTCAATGCTGGGTAAAGTAAACGACGAAGCTCACGCCAGATGTGTGTATGTACTTGTATTTAGCCACTGTTTATTATATTTTAATGATTATATAGATTCTTAAATTACAATCAACACGCGATTTTTTTTAAAATTCTAATGTGTTTGTTTAGTATCGTTGTGCCAAGTTGTATGTGCAGTGAAGGTGACAGTTTATAAGAATGTGAACACTCGAACACATTGGAACAATAAACAGGTCGATAAGCCGTAATGCGAGTTCGATATCTTATCGGTTCAGCTTACTTGAGACATCGATCATCGCTCTAATTACTCGCCACGACACCGCTGATCGCGGGATTACATTTGGCAATAAACATAATGACGCTTACAAAATACACGTTGTATTTCCCGATTACCCTGTACTCCTAGCTTCTCAAACCTACTTCACAGCGCTCTTACATACTGCGCGGGCCTTACTTGACTCGACCGTACGTTTCAATTTTTTAATATTACAAAAAACGCATTATAGCTTCTTAAAGTCTCTGATCTTAGTGACTGAGTTCCTCAAGTGATAATAGAATATCAAAGAACCGACGCACAGCAACCCCAGCCTCATCGAGCCATGACTCTGTCGTTTCTGATCTTCGGTCCCCAGTAACAAAGGCGTGACGAGCATTTGTGTTGCTGCTTAGCTGCTGTTTTACAAGCTGGTGGTAGAGCGGGCCCGCCCACGCCGTCTAAAGTGAGCAAGTGAGCACGTGAAGCAAGAATTATTTTTTTCTTTAGTGAATAGAGTTCGTAGGCGATGTGTAAACGCTCAGTGTCCTATAAAAGTAATATTTCTAACTCAATTCAATAGCCAGAATTGTCTGTCCCGACCGTGACGAGACGAGGGGAGCGTGCAGCGGCCCGAGGTCGGCAGGCCCGGTGCTGCTCCACGCACACTCCCGGTGTCGACACGTGACGCAGCCGCTGTCGTCGCTCATATACCTATTACATATCTATGTATTTAACTGATCACCGTCACATATTGTTATAGCCAGTATGATTTTGGGAAAATGACCAACAGCAATCAGTACGGCAGTTAACATAGTGTATTGTAAATGTTCAATTGTCTTTATTCTCGTAAGCTCGCATGTCTCGTTGGCAAGTGTGCAAGTTCAGGCAGCCCTGAGTCGCCTGCTACGCGTGCCGTGTGCCGCGTATAACAACGTCAAGATGTATGTAATGCGTGGAGAGACCGCGGCGCGACACCGGCGTCGTCCCTAAACCAGGCCACCTCGCACCGTACTTTATCTACAGTTTATGAGTGTACACTGATAACGTGATATACCAAACGTAAGCCCGAATCATTATGTTTCGTTCGTGAGGGACGTGGGAATGACTCCCCTCGAGTCCGGTTCACAGACCTCGGACTTTATGAAGTGATCTTTGTGTTCTTCATGTCTTGTACTTGTTCCTCGGCAAGTGCTCTGGAAATATGTAATAGTTTTAAATGTAAAGGATTGGAAAAAATGAGAGTTTTAATATGTACATACAGAAATATTCACATAATATTATTGAGTCCGTCAAATCCTTTGTCACACCGCACCAACCGTCTTCGGATCAGTGTTCATCTCGACATCTTGGTCTTTGACTGTGAATAAATGCAGCGGTCAAAGGCGTCATATAATATGTATGATACCATCCGTGTCTGTAATGAACACTTCTTCCGGATTTCTGAATGTCATAAAATATAATTTATCTTTATTCAAACAAAGCTTTAAAAGGGAGGATTTTTAGCGACAAACGTCGGCTTGACCGTAGCCTAGAATTTGTGATGCGCATGGGCGACAGTCACAGCTCATCCATCAGTAGGCGCAGTGAGCACCCACTCTGCTGTGTGCTGCTGAACATGAACAAACATCATATCAAGACCAGAAGCTTAATTGTTAATGGTCTTATGGTAAATGAAAACTGCCGGGCTGTGGTTGGTGTCCGGTACTTCGGCAATAAAAACTCTCATCGTGTAATAGCCGCGGTGTTGCAATCACTTAGATAAGCTTAGGACCTGAAGTTCTGAAGCCCTCCAGGCACTTAGACTGATAAAAATCCTTTCCTACTCAACTTCAAAAAAAGGCATATTAAGTATTTATTCTGTGACTCTTGTAGGTATAGGCACAAAGCGACGACCGCATGACAACACTCAGCTACGAGGCTGCGGTGACACGAAGGCTTGTTTGTAACTAATATAAGCGGAAGACAATATGGTGAAAACGTTTGTTGGCATGGATGTTTCCGTCAGTTACCTTGATCTTTATATATTGAAATGTCACCAGATTCGATGCTTCAAGAATTCAGCATATCAGCGCGCTCATCCTGCCAGAGATAGCGCTCGCACAGTACGCGGAAGGTCTATTCGCACTGTGCTCGTGTCTCAAACTGCCGCAGTTAGGTGGCTCCATCAGCCTCAATGAGAATGACATATTCGTAAAGTTGCTATGTTCGTCAGAATCTTTATCATTAATCTTGACATTCTTCAAGTAATCTTTGTTCCACATACAGGGTAGGAACGCACAACCTTTCCGTCTACCGTCCCGTAATTCATTCACTATAAATCTCAATAAATGGGTTATAACGTCTCCGCATCGTGCAATGGTCTCACGATCATAAATAAATATTAGCGGATATTTGCAACTACAAACAGCAACGCCACCAGCCAACGGTGGTACTGGCCCATTGCTTTCGTCTATGCATGCATATTCCCGAATGTATGCCTGACGCGGGAATATGCATGTTCGAACCCTGATCACAATAACATGTGAGCTCTGCGCTGGACGCGGGTGAGCTATCAGCGCACTTGTCGATAGCGTGTCTCAGTTATCTCGCCACTTGTTGCTTGTCATGTGTGATTCACTCGATTGACAACGTCGCCTCGCCTCGCCTCGCCTCGCCTCGCCTCGCCTTGTTCTCGTCCTCGTCCTCGCTTCCTTTGTTTACTTTTCAAATTTTGCTTTAACTTCGGTTGTAATTTTAGTTAACAACAAGAAAGCTTCGTCAAAATTTTACGTAATGTGGTGAAAAAATAAAATTTATGTATATTATCTTTTTTCTAGCACTGTTATCGAGAGGGTCTACTCGCCTTACAGAAGTCATTTTTATCCCGTAACATCCAGCTCTTGAATCCTTCTCGGTGTTTTCTGAGCCCAATCGCAAAACCATCCTCGAGATTGAGAAGTTCCTCAGTGGCAGGCAGCATCTATGTGTATGAGTGCGCCTGTGACAGCTCAATGCCGTGGGCGCGTCTGAATTGAAGCCTTTTCTTTTGGTGGTTTTCTTAGTTTTCTTTCGATGACAGAGTAGGCGGTCTGCAGCAACAGCAGCAGCAGTAGATCGCAAAGATCTGCACACGTCGTTGTCGATGTTGTCAAGTGGCTGACATGTTGGAGAGCGTCATGTCTGTTATCTGATCGTCTGTCACCGGTGACAGCTCGCGAACTCAGATAAAGAATGAGATGTTCTCACTACGAGGATATTGATATCTGCCATTTACAGATACAGAATATGGAGGCCTCAAGATTTACATCATCATCTGGTAAATCCGAATGTTTTTTCAGATGTTCTTTTTATTCATTTAATATAATTGCATTTTAAATTATTTCTCTAAAGAAACCGGTTCTATCATTTAAGAGATTAAAAATAGAGAGAGATGATACGAAGTGGAGCTCGTCATATCAAATCAACTAAGAATAGATTCTGAGGGAAGATTGAAGCCGAGAGCTGTGCGTAGTCCTGAATGCTACTGGTATGATAATGTTATGTTAATATCGTCTATCCCTTTCAATCACATGAGTGGGACCGACGAGCCACAGTGAGAACACAATATGCCCTCAAGACAGTTCCTGTTACGGTCCTGCATCCGTGGGCTTATTAATTTACACAAAGCTTAAATCATTATTCAATTAATTATCTTATCTTAAATTATTGCAAAGTAAGATTAGTTGTACTTTTTCGGGACTTTATCTATGTATAGTTTCTAAAACATGATTGTTAATTTTGGGTGTGTGGTGACGGCCTAGCGCGGCCGCACCACACCTCTCTCATGGGCATGGTTAGAGTAGTCCAGTTCAGAAAGTCACCGCCGCATCACATCCCACCACACTCACTCGTCTAGTTTCAGTTGCGAGTCATGTTTCTCGTCATGTCATGCTTCTCGGTTTGAAACGTAAGACTTCGGCCTTACGTTTGAAAGCAAGTGGTGGCCAGCACGAAGCGGTCCATGGGCTCCGGTGACCGCTGCTAGCACTCCGCACGGATGTGAGGAGTAGGTGCGTCGCGGACTCGTCCACCGTCCACGCTGCACGATGCAAACAAATGTTTCAGCGCATGATTTAGGAGCGCGATGTTGCAACCGCCCCGCGCGGCACCCGGCGCGGCACCCGGCGCGGCACCCGGCGCGGCACCCGGCGCGGCACCCGGCGCGGCACCCGGCACGGCATCCACAGCGCACCACACACACGCGCACGATGTTACCTACACGCTGCGACCACATCGCTTCACATTGTTTGTTTAAACTCATTCTGAGATTGCTTAAACTACTTCAAGTGGAACTTAATATCATTTCTGTGGAAGGTATTTTTAGGAACATATCTAAACACGGAACTGACTATGCCAATGTGATGTATTTTGAATCGGTTCAACCAAACGTGCTCTCTAAAGGCGATTACTAATGTGAATACATTAGAAAGTCCGTAATGATCGTGACCTGATCAGCAGGGTACCTAGCAGGGTCGTCGTCTCGTCCTCCACGTCCACTCTTCGTTCATGTTGTTGTGTTGCTGATGTTTTTTTGTATGTAATATATTTATTCATAAGAAGTTACACTTACATTCAAAACATGCCCCGCAAAACTGCTTATGCAGTTTGACTGCAGGTAACTCGCTTTATACAAACATAGCGTTGTTGTTTATATTGAGTGATAGCCGTGAACAGTAATTGATAAAATACTCATAATGAGATAATAGAGAGGTACGAGATGAGCGATAAGGATTACTCTCAGACGAGCGGTTATCTAATTATAATTATTTGAACGAGAGGCGATAAAGTAGTGGTGATGGAGGACGATGACCCGGCCGATACAGTGCTCTATCGCGGGTTCCTTCAGATATGCAAAACGTTATCTCATTTATCTTAACTAGGCGCTAATATTGTGACGGTTATCTTAGAACATTGATAATCGTATCTGTCAGATACTGTATCTAGTCGAACAGCTGTCGCTCTGATGAGCGCGGGGTGAGTGCGGGAGTGAGTGCGGGAGTGAGTCGCGGGGCTGACCGACCGGCGCGATAACCAGAACAAACAGCGCCGACGAGCGCTCTGCAAATATTTGTAGGGATCGTCGGCACCGGCTTCCCCCCTCAGCCGACTATCTGCCAGCCCCGAGATACCGCGATATCATCCCCGATACCGAGTAATTATCAGATAGAGCGCCTCCAGATTTGATTAGGAGAGCGCGTATCTGCAGCGTCGGCTCATTACAGTCGACACGCCGTCACCGCTGCAGACAGACCATCGGGGTGAAGTGGTCGTGTCCGTCCTGGCCGCCGGAGCCGGGAGGAGTCGCACGGGGCCCGCGCCTTGGCCCCTGTCTGCAGTCCTCGCGCCGGATCTGATAGTCGATACATCGACGGATTATTGATGGGCGCCGCGCGACCTCATCGTGATCTTATCGGTTGTTTTTTTCGTCGAATATTTTCCGTGAAAAGCTAATAAAGAGGAGCGGCCCGGGTCGCGGGGAGGGTGGGTGCGCACGTGACGCGCGATGGCCGCCGATAAGCCGCCATATTGTTTCAGCACGGCTTCCTCTGGCCCCTCACCCCGTGCCCCGCGCCCCGTCCGCGTCACGCGCTGAAACGTTTCAACAACAGCACGGCCCGATCACGTACACACCAAAGTGCGGACGCGTACTGCACTACACTACGGTACACACACGCATCTCCGGCACGGTGTCAGGAGTGGTCATGTTCTAGATGAGATCGAGCAACTGTATACAAACTGTATACCGTGTATACAATTATAATTAGTACATAGGTATCAGTAAAACACAAGCAACGCTAGTGAGAGGAAAATTCCCTCGAAATCATTTATTGTTATTTGCGAAGATTGCGAGTAGGTATTAAGCCGGCTTAAAGTCGAGATAACATCACATTCAAAATGTACATGTATTGTTATTTCAGTGTACGTATGTACTACCTATATCTATACACTTACTTGTATACTTACGCGTACGTACCTACCCGGCGCATGCGTACATGTTGGGCGCGCAGTAGGTACCAGGATTTCTAGTGTCTTATCTATCTATCTGAGTTCATCCTGTTGACGTCTACATCTACATTTGTCTAGTTCTGGCTCGTAGCTGCCAGAGAACCAATGCCCAGCTCACGGTAGCTCCAGTACCGTGCGATTAACTCTAGTATGATGAAATAGTAATAGATTTAACTTTCATATGAAGGTCTTTGAAAGAGATAGGTACTGGTTCAGTTTAAATCGCATGTTTAAATTGTATATACAATAAGAAGCTGAGAAGTGCGCGTTTGGGATGGTATGGACATGTGATGAGACGAAATGAAAATGAGGTTGGTAAGAGAGTGTTAACTATCAATGTGGAAGGATATAGAGGAAGAGGTAGACCTAAGAAGAAATGGATGGATTGCGTGAAAGACGATATGGGTAAGAGGGGAGTGAGCAAATAAATAAATAAATAAATAAATATTTACTAACAATCACGCCACGTCTGGTCCCGTGCTAAGTTCGTAAAGAACTTGTGTTACAGGTACCAGATAACGGATATAAATGTAAGATTTTTATTATACACATACATATATTTAATATACATTCATAACCCTGGAAAAGACATTTATATTTATCATACAAATATCTTCCCTTGGCGGGATTCGAACCCGCAACCCCCTTGTGTAGTGACCATGTCACTTACCACTACACCAGACGGCCGTTTAATGGTATATGATAGAAGAGTATGGAAGGAGAAAACATGTTGCGCCGACCCCAGGTGACTGGGAGAAGGGCAGGAGAATGATGATGTATATACAGTAAGAGCGAAGCAGTGCCATGAATGGGCGAGACTTAAATACCGAGCGGCCGTCAGGAAACTACGTAGCTAAGCTATTAATGTCCGCGGTAGGGCTCCCGATGAACTAATGACACCGGGCTGTGGACCTTGCACAACGAAACTCGGCATAAACATGTAGGTGCATGGGGCGCGGGGCGGCGGGGGCCAGCTCAAGAGTTAGACTCACCTTATGTATTATAACTCTTTGCGGTTTAAAAAAAACGGACTTATTCGAAATTAATTTGTTTATGACCATCATTAAAAATTGACAATCTACGAAACTAACTCAAAAAATACGATAGTAATTAATTGTTTTTGCGAATACATATAAGAGTTAAAAAGGTTATCCACTCACAGCCCCTCAAAGTCTCACTCTTCAGAACTACTATATTGAGATGGTACAATTACTTTTAATTTATTTAGTTTATCCCTCAGCTGCCAGTTAGACCCTCTTCTGCTAAACGGAAACTGATCGGCAGCGGCGGCTGCATTCCGTAGCATATATCTACCATAAGCCATGCCACTCTGACAAAATCTAACATGGACTGAATACTTAGTTACACGGCAGTTTCTTGCTATGTATTCAATTTCTATGAGGGGCGTCTACGACTCGCCCAGTGGCAAATACTCACCGACGATCAACGATACCTGTAACGCCAGACTCAGACAATTCACTGCTTAACGCCATTTCATTTATGCCTCTCGCCAACATACAAGGCGTTAGTACAAGTAGTAGTAGTAGTAGTAGTGAGTTATTACCGTCAATAAATTATTAATTTCGTACATAGGTGAGTGTGACCGAGCTGTGAAGATGTTTAGCATGACAATCGCTGTGACGACATCTGTACCACCGCACTCGCAACGTAGATAAGATAATGTAAATAGGTACACGTCTAAATTAATTAATTGCAGTAGGTGCTGAAGATCTCACAAACATCTTACTAATTGTACCTAAGCCGCTGCGTAGTCTGTGAGCTTAACGTACGATTTATATTATGTTTGTATTACACTAGAGCCCGAGGTTCGCAGGGGACAGACAGCGGCTTCGCTTCCTTCCCACTTCTGACGGCAAATATGACACACGTAACATATTATCCACTTCATTATATTCCTGTTTTTTGTTTTTTCTTGAAAATTATTTATAAAGTATGACACTGAACATCTAATGGTTTCTATTTTGAAGAAACCAAGTCACCTTATGTAAATAAAATGGAAGATCTTTCACGAAGTAAGTCACTACTCCTCAGTGGTCTGCCCGAATGTTACTGGAGCCTGGGGCTTGCGGAGAGACGTCGGTGACATCTGTATTTAGTTACATATTATATGAGTTACACGGGGAGTACTCTTGGAGTTTATTTAGGGCATTTTACTTTTTTCTGGCGTATTGTTACGATGAAATATCTATGAATCAGTACAATCGAAATTTCAAGCTCATGCTTCAATGTGAGCGGTGGCGATCAGATCAGACTGCCGCAACGCACCGGCGCCGATAACAATCTCTCCCTCACCAAACTCATTTGGATATAATGTACTTTTTTCACAAATAAATAAATAAATAACCTGTGCGTGGGCTCTGGCAGCCGCCTACCACCTGCCACCGCTGCTAGCGAAATGAGAAAGAGCCCAGCACATTTCCAGAGTTCGTTATCGCCATATCCCATGTGGATTTCCAACAAGTTTACCGAGCGCTATGACGTCTTGTCCTTCAAGCCAAGGAAGGCATCGGGTCGGCTGTGCCCCTGGCGCTGTTCATGTCTATTGAGAGTCACCGCTTACCATTAGTTGGATTGTATACTTGTTTTATGGACGTTAGCAATGCCAGGTGTAGGGCCAAGTTGCTGTCTACGTACTTGGAGAAGGACATTTTCATCGTCGCCTCTAACGATTCCGTCAAACATTTAAGAGCAAGCGTCCTTGTCTGCCGAGAGAATATTAAAAGTATTAAGTTTCTACTGATCGATAGATGTCGCTTTCTGGATAGAGAAATGTATGTCGATGTATTTGGTGTACTTTAGTCGATAGATGGCGCTCAGATATATTTTTCTGGCATCTGCAAATGTGTGTTGTATCTGATTTACAAGGCGGGGTTGTACATACCGCCGCAACCGAGGGTGGGGATATCATAAAAGAAGATGAAAGAACCATTAATAATCTCTCATAACATTTCCCAAGGAACATAAACCACAAAACGCAAATAGAACCAATGTCCCTTCACAGATTCAGATTTTAGGCTGACATTTTAGTCAAAAGAGTCATAACGGATGATAGTGTTTTATTCATAGATTGATAATTGATCTCACCGTCCCCCCGGTGTTAAGTGGTTACCGATGCTACTGCCTATCTTTGTTCACACGATACACGTTCGTCCGTCGTTATCCGTGCAAGGCGTTCGTAACCTCATTTGAAGAAGAACTCGCCATAACGTTCAAGAGCGCCCCTAGAGGAGGAGTTCATTCCAAAGCCAAGTGGTGGTACGTGGCAGGAAAGATCTCTGGAAGGAAGTGCCTCTAGGTAGTATGGGTAAATTCCGCTCTAATAACGGGCGGTGCGATGACAAAAGTCAAAATAATTCCTTAGAGCACTCCAGAGCATTTCCTTAGAATGATTGGTATCTGCATGAGCGATTTGAACACTGGCACACATCGAGCGTCTTATCCTTTAGACCACGACGATTTCACTTACTTAAGTAGCAAATAAGTAGAACTCATTTAACTAAATTGCCAGTTTAAACTTTATTTTTTATTTTTTATTGCCCTTGTAGGTAGACGAGCATGCGGCCCACCTGATGGTGAGTGGTTACCGTCGCCCATGGACTTCAGCAATGCCAGGGGCAGAGCCAAGCCGCTGCCTACCGCTAAACTGGCAATTTTACAAATTTCTGTTGAACTTGCAATGTTAGTGCTTGCTTAGATCGAATCTGGCAAAGCACCCGTACATTAGGACTGCAGCCCCATATCTTACGTTGGTTCAGTCCGATGGAAAGAATTCGTATGGTGAGCATGGTCTGCATCATCGTTCCGGAGTGGCTTCAGGTAAAGGACCTCTGGCTCGACAGCACAGACACTCAACTTTCGGTACGCAAAGATGGCCATTTTAAGACGAGTCTTGACTGGGGAGCTTTTCAAGGACTGTAGTAGTAGTAGCACATGTAGGAAATGCTGTATACGCGTTATAATACAACGAACTTATCTTCGATCCACTGCTCATATGCTCATTGCTATAGGTGGTAGGTCATGACGGCGGAGGGTGAGGCGGAATTACTGCATTAGGCTGTCGAACATGAAGCACGGAAGTGAAACACAAAGCTGTTTTATAATAGAACTTTAATAGAATGTACTTTGACACCTTAACTAATATGTACAGATCGCGATCGACGTAGACTCGAGTCGTCCCTACGGCGCGGCGGCGCGGGCGTCCACAGCCTACACGTACCTACTATTTGGCGAAGCTTCTTTAAATAAACCTACGACTTCATTAAAATTAAATATATCTTTGCGCGTCCGTGTCTCAGAATCTATTTAACATAACATAACATATAAATCTGTTGCGGTGATCATAATTTAAATGCATCTATCGTATAAAATTTTAAGAGTAAACAGTGTGGAACAATTTCATCTCAATCACCAGCAGAACGCGAAGAACATATTATCTTATCCGAGTCCAACATTTGGTACAAAATGACATAATATTATGTTTTAATTTATTCTCTAAAAAGTATAACTAAGGCACTTAGTGAGAAACTTGGGTAATATTAATAATTCGGTCCACCTTGGTTAAGAGAGGAAATAATTATATTAATATAATTTTAAATGCATAGTCTCTAAATATATAAAATATGATAATAATAATTAAAAAGTATTGTATTTAAACATGTCGTGTAGCTTACCGTACACATATTGATAATATAATAACAGAACAATATCAATACAATGATGGCTTCAATATTATATATTGAGTAGTTTGTTTGTTTGTTTGTATGTTACTTACTTAATGGTAATTAGAGAGCGTGGTAAATAAGACAATTTTGAAAATACAATCATAAAAAAACACATCTAATCAAATAGGTATTATGATAACGGATACGAGTACACGATGCGACACTGCACGGCGAGGGACGCTGCGCGCGAGTGCGAGTGCGAGTGCCAGTGCGAGTGCGAGTGCGAGTGCGAGTGCATACTCGTACGAGTTCTACGAACTAATTGAATCGATTCATGGAATGTTTCTGCAAGTCATGGAGTTCATACAAGTCATCAACACTTGAAAGTGAAGACCGAATCTACTACAACAGCGGGTTTTAAAACGTCTTAAATCTAATTAAAATTGTATATATTTATTTAAATAGCTATCTATTTAGGAATGCACGTTAGGAATGGTTAATGCACAGTCTCATAGGTTTAATGATATCGGTAACAAGTAACAGGACCCTAATCGAACCTTTCATTAAAACAACATTTAGCGTCGCCCGACCAGCCGCCGCTCCCCGCGCAAACTTATTGTTATTATTATGTTACAGTAACGTTATAATACGAGTATACACCTATGTATATTCATATTTCATTAATATATAGATTTTAGGCTAAATGTAATCATGTCTAGTGAACGTGTATTTGGGCGGCGAGCGGCGAGCGGCGGGCGGCGAGCGGCGGTCCGAGCGAGGGAGCTCTATCACGCACGTACAAATATACACAACAAACGTACTAATTATTATGATGATGTTTGGAGTTGGTCGCGAGGCTCAGCTGGCGAGCGACACGGCGGAGTGGTCGTGGTGCGGCGCGGCCTTGTGCGGGCCCAGCTCCGGCACTCCGATGTACATGACGTGGTGCTGCGGCTCCTCCAGCTTCATGCCCTCCGCCGACTGCACGTAGTAGCCCAGGCGCGGCGGAGAGCGGCGCGCCGACTCCACTGTCACACGAACAGATCATTGTATTTCACTACGACTAGAAACTGTCACACTTCTCAGAAATTAAGTGAATGAATAACGTGTGTGCCACAAGTGTAGCTCTGTAACCCGACGCCGGAGTCGAGGGCCGTGTTTACGTTACGAGTTCCATTGATCGCGGCGGAGGGAGGAGGAGTGCGGAGGGAGGAGGAGTGCGGAGGCAGCGGGAGCGTGGCCCTGACCGCGACGGCCGATGTCAGCGAGTTCCTCGCGCGTCGGGTTGCATGCGTGAACTCATTGGTACTGCGACTCACATATGCTCTCCATCTTGATGCCCGCGGAGACGGCTCGCTGTACTGCCTTAGCGCTTCTGTCAGCCTTAATATTACTGTTCTTTGGTTTCCGTTTTCTCGTCTGTAACGTCATTCACCGTGATTAGCTGATGAAGGTACCTAAATCCCATTAGTTCTTATTTGGTTTTATCTTCTATTCATAAGTTTGGAAGTATAATAAAAATTGTAATTACAATAGTAGTGACAAAATATAATTAAAATGACTTGATTGACTGATATTACTTGATGTCTTACAAGCTCATTAAAATTTATTTGTGATTTTACTTCGAATTAGGTATTTGTGATATTTGTTTTTGTATAATTAGATTAATGAGAATACACATAATGTATTTACAGAGAGAGAGAGAGCGTAGGGTGTTTATCTGTTCGTGGGACGTGACTATGTCGGTGCTCAAGGGCCGCCAAACTCATCCTGTTTAGAACACTCTGCGCGTCCTTGTACACGAACAGTTTCGGGATGGAGTCTCACTATTTCCTGCCTATTCTCTGGCAGCCTAATAGGCTATTCCAGCTACGCTCAGGCGGGTAGGTGAACTCGCTCAACCTACGATACTTTGCTAACACTAGCCCTAGCATGAGCAGTGCTTACCAGAATCTACCACTGTATGGGAATTGCGACCCACTGAGAAGTTCCGATGAGAAGCCCAGAAGGCTGTATCTATGGGTTAGTTCGTCGAATACGACGAAGAGTTCAACGAGGACTGGAGTCTCACGCAGACGATACCGAGAGGATACGCATACGAAAGATAAGACGCACTACAGGCCCGCACGAGTTGGTACCGCCGCCCCGCCGTCTGGAGGGCTCGTGTCTTAAAGTGGTAACGATCGCGTTGTGATGTCTATGGATCCCGCTAAACACTAAATCCCAAGTGGACCATCTTCCATGCATTCGATCTATGCAACATTTCTTTATATAATCTTTTTACGATTAAAAAAAAAACATTTATTTCGATTTATTTCGATAGAGAATAATGAAAAATGGTAAGTAATTACCAAAATGATAGTGTCTATATTATTATGTTACCTGAATGGAGTCCTTCTTCATGGTGAGAGGTCGGTTGACGTTGTGCAGCTTGAAGTAGAGGCCGCACGCGTTGCAGACCGTCTCGCCCTGCACGTTGCGGCGCCACAGGGACGTCGCCGTGGTCTGGCAGTTGGTGCACATCGTGCCCGGTCTTTTGGCGCCCATCTGCACAGAAGGCGCGGTC
This sequence comes from Bombyx mori, assembly GCF_030269925.1. Taxonomy (NCBI): domain Eukaryota; kingdom Metazoa; phylum Arthropoda; class Insecta; order Lepidoptera; family Bombycidae; genus Bombyx; species Bombyx mori. The sequence continues at coordinate 18,411,027 of NC_085121.1, forward strand.
AGAGAGCGCCACGGGGACGAGCTTCGTCATAGCAACTCGACAGTCCGAAGCGCATGCGTTAGTAATCACATTAGCGAATGAGGAGAGAAGCGATGAGGGTTAGTGGGCGAGTGTTAGTGCGGGGAGACAGCCACCACGTACCCCTTTCTTCTGCTTGTAGTCAGAAGGATTGGGACCCGCGTGCGGCTGCGGCGCGGGCAGAGCGTGCGACGCCTGGATGCCATTTAACAGGAAGCCCTTGTAGAAATCCGCGCCCGACGGGGCCCCCTCCGCGGCCACTGCAACCAACACAACTGTCACTAGAGCCCTTAGCTCGCGGCGGAGCGGACGCTCGGCGGGCGCGGATTCCACGCGGGCTGTGGGCGCGTTCTTCGGGCGAGAGTGAGAGCGAGGGCGAGGTGCGTACATCATGTGGAGGCGCAGCGAGTGCGGCGTGGCGCTGACGTACCAGCCGCCGGGGCTGCTTCAGCGGCCGGTTCATGCCGTTCATCTTGTTGTAGAGGCCGCACGCGTTGCACAGGTAGTGGCCGGTGCCGTCGCGGCGCCACAGCGGCGTGTGGATCGCCCCGCAGTTCACGCACTCGCGCCCCTCAGTGAAAAACTCCGCCAACTCGACTGTGCGCAATAAACGTTAGCTCAACACCTGCTTGCCTTCCACCCTTCACTTTGCCGAGTCCGAAGCCTGCGTGTAATCACGCCGCCGAGCGTCCGCATCGTATAAACATATTGTGTATCCCCATCGCCGCGTAAATATCATTCACAACACGGAAGATGCGACCCGCGACCGCCGATCGTGCTCCGGCTTGAGAGTGTCGAACCTCCTCGACCTTGACAGTGAGCGAGCGCGGACTCAGCGGAGGCACGTCGCGCGACGCGCTGACTCGACGCTTCCATCTTCATTATTATATCACAATCTAACTACTATATTATGTATCGCTTTGTACACGTTAACACTGGCCTGACCTGAATGGCCATGAAGTGTTTTTCCATCACTGTCTAGAGAGATGAGACCTTAATCTATTCAAATGTTGTACTAAAATAAATTAATACGTATTCTAAATCCGCGATTGGATGTAATTATGTAGATGTACAGACGCTGTTTATCATGATTCAATTTAAATTCACATTACACAATGTGAATTCAACAGAGCAGCAAAGTTGCACTTGGTCCGTAGCTGCTCAGATATGTATAATCCACAAAATCACAAAACATTCTATGCCAATTTTCATCAGATTGATAACATAAACTACTGGTGGTAGGACCTCTTATGAGTCCACACAGGTAGGTACCACCACCCTGACTATTTTTGCCGTGAAGCAGTAATGCGTTTCGGTTTGAAGGGTGGGGCAGCCGTTGTAACTATACTTGAGACCTTAGAACGTATATCTCAAAGTGGGTGGCGCATTTACGTTGTAGATGTCTATGGGCTTCAGTAACCATTTAACACCAGGTGGGCTGTGAGCTCGTACACCCATTTAAACAATAAAACAAAACTTAAATGTAATAATGTGTGTGTATAACACTAGTGACCCGGTCGGGCTTCGCAGGGTGCAATGTAGACACTAATATGGAGCAGTGTGGAGTGATTAATAATACGAGTATATGCTTGTGTTTCTGTATCTAACATAAAATAGATTTGCATAAATCAGTGTTGATCGGGATACAGTACTTGCCCTTGAATTTTAAATGTAGCCATAAATCCTCGTTCCATAATTTTATCCACTACTTTTGAAAGAGGTCATTTGAAATATGTTATTATAAGGATGTATATTGCGTATGAATTATTTCTATTTTTGATGATCACCCGTAAGCAGAGCTTGTACTGGTTCGGATGGAAGAAGAAATTCCTCTATCATCGTGGTGTTTCAATTCACTTGTATTATCCATAAATGAGTCTGTGCGCGCAGTTCTCTGGCTCTCTGAACTCGATGTCTCTCTCGAGCCTCACGCTCTTCTAACGATTCTCTGTCTCTACATAAGCGCATTCTTTTTGCAATCCTTGTGCTACCACCTACTACCTTTGAAGTTCGACGTCTTTAAGACATGATTGAGATATCTCTCTATCCGATGATTTGCGAGCGAAGTAAATTGTGCCTTAGAAATAAGGTGACACTACAAAACTTGCATACGCCCCGTCATGACCTATGCAAGTGTAGTGTTTGCTCGAGCGGCCCTCACTAACTTGAAACCCCTTCAAGTCATTCAATCCCGTTTTTGCAGGATAGCCATTGGAGCCCCGTGGTACGTGAGGAACTTCGATTTCCACGACGACCTGGATCTAGAGTCCATCAGTAAGTATCTACAGTCGGCATCAATGCGCCATTTCGCGAAAGTGGCACGACACGAGAACCCTCTCATCATGGCCGCCGATAACAACATTCCCGATCCCGCGGACCGTATGGTAGACAGTCGACGTCGTTCTATCGACGTCATTTCAGATCTTCCCGAACCACTAACGGTGCTTTTAGGTACCCCAAGCACCGGTCATCGTTCTCGTCGAACCCTTTGCTTACGAGGAAGGGCTCGGCGAGTAAATTAACCCACAGACAGCCTACTGAGTTTCTGGCCGGTTCTTTTTTTTATTGCTTAGATGGGTGGACGAGTTCACAGCCCACCTGGTGTTAAGTGGTTACTGGAGCCGTCGAAGCCGGCTCGGAGCCGTTTCGAAGTCGTCGTGGCCAAAGGATAAGAGGTCCGGTGCATTCGAATCGAGCGATGCACCGGTGTTCGAATCCCGCAGGCGGATACCAATTTTTCTAATGAAATATATAACGTGCCGTCAGTTTTGAGCTCCGCGAGCTCACCTACTAGTTCGGTGAATCTAGAATAACCCCTCGAGGTTAGTAGAATAGGTGGGGAAAAAAGTAATTAAATACCTATTGCTTTCTGTACAGAAAAAAATAAACCATCATCAATAACAAATAAACTCAGTTCTTTTTTGAACTGTGATATTTAAATACCTTAGAATTATGATAATTAAAAAATATTAATTTCTTTGAAACTGATCTTGCCTAAGTAGGTAAAGAGATAAATTAACGAATTATACAATGTTATAGAGCGAGCGCGCCTCACCCAATATGTCATTGTATATCCTTCATCCATCGGTCCTCGGCATACGGCACTTGCCGCGCCCGCCGATCCTTGCCCACCGAGACTAAGCGTACGGCCCGCCAGCCGCTTTGCCTCCGATATTTAAATCTCGGATGTCTTCTAAGATTCATCCATTTTAATGGAATGTTTTTAAGAGTTTTTATTTTATTTTATTTCATTTTCTTCAGTTTTGATCTTAATGAATTTTATGTATTATATACAATGGAAAAAGGAATAACCCTTTATTGTATAAAATAGCTGCTAAATAACACACTTTTTTATGTACAAAAAAAATGGTTTACTATGGGCTATCCTTTAGAAATAAATATATACCTTTTTCATTGATCTTTTAAAGATATACCTATACAATTCTATAGTACATTCATTTAATATAAGAGGTAAGAAGACTTTCAAATTAGGGCTACCTCACGCGATATTCCGTAATAATATGCTACAAAATATAAAGTATCTGTCTTTAAGACCGCAGAGGTTCACTGCTGGTCATGGGCTTTCCCCAACCCTCGCCACAACGACCCTTTAGTTCTGCGGTTAATCTAATCAGTTTTATAATATACGAGTACAATGCAATTCATATCACAATGGTGAACAAAATATCATAAATGTTCAGTGACGTGTTCAGATCCTGACGGCCCTGACTTGCGGCGTAGGCACAAAGCTCCGTTGGAGGTGACCGGAGGCTGAGACCGTTACGTCACTCGCGCGTCCTCCGCCCCCCGTCCCGCCACACGGCCGCCACTGGCACCTGTGAGCCCGGAGTTACGGTTCTCGGAAGTCTGTACTATCGAGAAGAACTATATATACGGGAGCTCCCATTCATGTGAGGTAACACATTGTGTTATTCGACCCGACTTGCGCGGTACAGTTGCGTGTTTTGCCGACGCCGCGACCCGGGCCCGCGAGAGCCAACGGTCATCCGGTGAATGACTCGTACATGTAAACTAACCAACTCACATCCTGGTAATCTATAACAATACCAACACTAGTACTACAGTTACTAGTGTCAGAGAACTTCTTATTTTAAGTATCTAAAATGTTACCGCAGTCTGTCTACGTACGTACTCACAACACAGATGTGAATACCTCTTGTCGATACAGAGTATATTTGGTGTAATTTTAGATCTGTGACGCAGGCGATAGCTGCGACAAATAAACTGACGAGCCCACTGCCTACTTTGTACTAAGTGGTCATCGCAGCCCATAGTCATCACAACTGCCACGACCGCGGCAGGGCATGTTTGGACCGGATGGTGATAGCCCGCGCGGACTGACAGTACGCTCTAGGCCGGCATACTGTCGGACGGATAATGCCGTTGTCCGCTCTCCGGTGGAAACCTTGGTCATCGTTAAGGACAGTCAGCGATTGCCAGAGCCACCGATCTTTGAAACTTCGTCTTCTATCGAATTTTTTCCAACCCTACTCTTAACTTCCTATTTCCTTACCGACCACTAGATAATGCATGTTGTCATTAGCAACCGCTTAGGGCCGCTATCCTAAGTATAGTTATGTACCTTGAAGCTATTCGATATGTATTCCGGTTTAATGCCGACGAGACTTCAAAATCGTCAAGTAATGGCTCGGGAGGGGGCAGCCCGGTAGACGGTCAGCTGTCGGTCGTGAGATCGGCTTCAAAAATGACCGTTTCACTTGTATAGTACTTGTTTTGTAATAGAACCGTAGAACAGTTGCCATTTGAAAACTTACACCCGCTTCAGGATCGGCACAGCTACACGGCAACCGGTGGTGCGCCTTGCGTATTAGCTAGCGATTGTTCCCTTCTACTAGTAAGTGTACATTTGTATCGAATGATTACATGAATGCGTACAGATGTGATGACACGTGTCGAGTTACAGGCAGAGCGCGGCCATGTGGTCCGCAACTCCTCGCCCGGCTCGGCCTGCTCTCCACTGGCTGTACGACGTGTAGCGTGTAACACTATCCACGTCAACAACATAACATGTAGTGTAGCGCGGCTCTGTTGCGCACCATGTGGTTCTATTGCTAAATTAGAAATATTATCTAAATTGTTATATCTTTTCCATTGCTCTTCAATAATGTGATGCGTCGTTTCAATAAATATAATAAAATAGATGTGTATATGCTCGAGACGAGTCACTTAATGATGAATGTTTTAGTCGCAAGAGTAACGCGATTCGAGATCATCAGATGTGCAGGTCCAAACAACGCTGAGTAATATATTGGGGCGCAGATATAGATCTATTCACGTCCAGTGTGTGTGCGTTGTGGTTTCCGTGCTGTTGTTGGTTGGAATATAGAGTTGGTTATCGTTTCGCCATTCCAGAAGACGAGCGTCACCCGCGGCTGCGTCTGGCAGGTCGAGCTGGTCGGTCGGAGTTGCACATTTGGTCCGGCGCCCCGTTATCGGCCGTCGCACGATGTATTTATGAGGCCAATTGTGTCGCAGAGTGGTCGCTGACGTCACTGCGCAACTATGTCCTAATGGCGGTGATGGCGCTCGCTGTGCACGTGGTGCGTCGATAAGGTGCTCCCCGCCGCCGGGACAGGACGCGCCTGTTTGTGCGGCACGTGCCTTATCCGATACCATTTACGGAATGCGATTTTAATGCGCTTAAAAGGGAAAGACTTCATTTGAAATGGACGTAGTTTTTTTGTCGGCGTGTGCCTACGCAAACAGTCCGGGACCGCTCTGCGCTTTATGGCGAGTGCCTCTTCTCGCCTCGTGTTTGCATTGCTTTTTGTGTTGTGTACCAAACAATTGTACAAGACATTGTTGTGTGCGCATCATCAACACGAGCTAGTCAAACAGAGCACGATCCTCCGATGTTGTTCTTACTCTGAAAACCTGATCGAATTCATAGTTTCGAACGTCTGTAAAGTTAGAAATCTCTATTTTATTTCTCTGCATCTCGAGCACTTCTTCCATTGAAACTTATGAATGTAAAAAGATACGTTCATATTTAATAATGTAAACAGCCGAGGTACGCACGTACCTACATATGTATATGTATATGTATGTATGTATCGTATAGACAACAAGTGAGTAAAAAATGCCGGCTCTATACATGTGTCCCGAGATGGTAGTACGGTTCATAGAAAGTATTAATTTGTTTTACGGGTCACAAAACAGAAATAAAAATTAACAGCCGCTCTCGAGGATAGATAAAGGTTTGAGAACAGAAATATAAAAAAAAGCGGGCCGCGTCGTCCGCGAGCGATCGTAAATAATACCGGAACTTCTCTTATCGGAGTTGTCTACTAAAATTATCGCAGTAAAAAATAATATGAGCGGAGCTGAGAGGCTATCTCGTCGAGAGCTGACCCCGCGCTATCTGCGAGCATCTCCCTCGCAGCCCTCGCCGCCCTCGCCGCCCTCGCTAGGCTGCGGTTGCATTTTTTGTGGCGACGCAAACTGAGACACGATGAGCATGCAGAGCATTACTCCGAACAACTCATCGTAGCCGACACGGATCTCTATTTGTCTGCTTTATTCTCTTAGCGAAGAATTTGAAAGATTATCTTTTTTTAACACAAAATCCAACTCAAAAAATGAGTTTCTTTCGAGGGACGAAAAACGGAAGATCTTCCACCGAACGAGTGTCACTGCTCGTAAATGGAGGGTTCAATTTTTATTTATTTATTGCTTACGTGGTTGTACGAGCTCACGGCCCAATTGATGATAAGTGGTTACCGCAGCCCATAGACTTCTACAACGCAAATGCCCCCACCGATCTTGAGATATCAGTTCTAACGTCTTAATATAGGTAATCACAACGGCTGCCACAGTCGGCAGTCACAAACTTTCAAACTGAAACGCATTACGGCTTCACGGCAGAAACAGGCAGGGGTGTGCTACCTACCCGTACGGACTCACAAGACTTCTTACCACCAGTAAAAAAATCAAATTAATTCTTTTTCAGAATCAGAGCTTGTAACTATGTAGTTTCAAAGCTGACCTTGAAAATATTATCAGCACGATTCAGGTTTTTATAAAATCTCTTGTATTCGGTGATAGTTATTATGATCCTATATTTAAAAAAAAAAAAACAGAAATCGAAACATGATACACGAACGTAGTGATAAAACTACATAATTACATAATTTAGGTATTTGTGTAGTAAAGTGCGGTACATACTTGCAGAGAGTCGGTCGGCTGCGGAGAGCTGCGGCCGGCGGTTGCTCTCCAGGCTCCACCCCTCCTGGAACATTCAGCCGGTGCTCACTTACGACTCGGTACACACGCACGGCGCGGCGCCAGCGGCCCGCTGCCAGTTTAGTGGATTTGAATTGAGACTCTACTGAACCGCCACTATACATGGCACCACTTCTCGTCGAATTGCGATGCCTTTATAGCTCTGAAGGTAGTGTTGCGATATTCGCGATAAAGACGACCGTCGTACTGTTTGTCCCTTGACATTTGTTCATTTCACGAGTGTGGGGTCCGTACCTGGTGTGCGTACGCGTTGGAGGCCAGAGCTGGCGCTCCGTAGACGGTGGAGGGCCGCGAGGTGGCGCAGGCGAAGGCGCCGCCGAACCGCGTGTTGAAAGACGGCAGGGACCCCCCGCCCTCCGCGGCGCTCTCGGCGTATTCGTCCGCCAGTATCGCGTTGCTGCCGTAGCTCGGAGACCCTCCTGCTCGCGTCACACATACGTAATAAACTCGTAATGTTGTACAAGTAAACTAATTTCTTCCCAATGCATGTCGGAGAGTTCGCACTTCGGCTCAGAAGGACCGTTCATATGTACGAGTATTGGCTTGAGCGGCATTTTGTTGACAAATTTATATGATTGATGCGCGGCCCGCGGAGCTCACGCAAGCTTTACTGCACTTTCACAATTTATACATCTGTTTCGTCTATACAATATTCATAATAAAATTAATTTTAATATTTTTGTAAACAGTTTAATGTTTGTTTGTATTCGTACCTTTGTATTTGGAAATGACTATATATTATATAGGTACAGAGTGTGAGTGGGAGTACATACCGGACGCGGTCCAGAGCTGCGGCTGGGCGGAGAGGTCGGCTCCGTTGGTGAAGTATGGCGCGGCGCTGTTGAAGGCGCACCGCGTGTACACGCTGCTCGCCGCGCCGTTGCCGCCTCCGCCTCTGTATCACACCGCCAACAAATAGTTACTTTCATCTCTCGCTTCCTAATCCTCAGTCTGATCGGCGTAGCGTAGACGGGCAATACATCTAACGGCCGCCTGATCGAGGGCGATTTCTTTAAAATGTTTAAGTGGACGAACCAGTTCAAATATTTAACATAGACAGGTCCGCGGCCCTTCTTGAGACACGAGATAAACGTCATTATCGCATTCAGTGACGGCTGTATCATCACTGCGTCAGACAGACGGCCGGTTCTATAAGCCTATACAGGCTGTAATAAGGACCAATCCTATTTTGATTATTGGAGGTAAAAGTAAGAGTGGGGAGTATGACGGTAAAGTTAGGTGAGGGCGAAACTACCATGGACGGATGATACTTCATCAACATCCTCATTCGAGGTAGCCCGAAGAGTCCGGGGCCACATGATCGTCGCACCCGCTCTAGTCGTGTACGACCCCCGGACAGAGGCGCTGTGGCAGCAACGTCGAAATCTTAGTAGAATCAGATGTAAGAAGAGAGTTCGCGTTAGCGCATACAGTTTCCAAGATCTAAATTGTATGTGCCTGTAAGACTGTCTGCCTGTTAGCCATTGTTGATGTCCATGTCAGGAATTTTGTTATTTGTAATAAGGATATTATAAGAATGCACGCAAGAATGCTATTCAACAATCCCGTCTAGCGTAGTAGGTACGCACGGCTCGTGTATAGAGCACGGTTCTTGAAACATTTCAGCAACGTTCAGTGGAAGCAAGTCAAGGTAAAACATGCAAATTTTATGTCACAACTTGTTTGTCGTTTTGTTCAAAAATGGCGCTGACAAACTCGGTCATGTTATGTTAATGAGGCCACAGCCGAGCGGTTGCAGTAGGTAATTAAGCAAATTTCCACCGCGGCGAGGTAAAAATCCGCCGCGCGGGCCCTCGCCGGCTGCCATCCAACAATACGGAGCTTAGTCTTTACACAATGCGACGTTACACAGCACGGCAGTGAAGCGCGAGTACACGACATGTGGGGCTGTAGTACGACAAGATCCAATCGTAAATTTGCGCGCCGTGCTTCTGATGCAAGCCGTGAACCGTTTTCAGCGGCCACTGAGCCACAAAATCTATACTAATATTATAAAGCTGAGTTTGTTTGTTTGTTTGTTTGTTTGAACGCACTAAACTCAGGAACTACAGGTTCGATTTGAAAAATTATTTCAGTGTTAAAAAGCTCATTTATTGAGGAAAGCTATATGGGCTATATAACATCACGCTAAACCAATACAAGCGGAGCACCAATAAGGAATGTTTCAAAATCGGGGTTCTTTTTCCTTTTGAAAACTTCCGCTGCGTGCGTTGCGGACATGGTTAAAGTTTCGCTAAAATAACGTATGACAAAATTGTTCCCTTTAAAAGTTTAAAAAAAAGCCCGCCACAACATAATATTATGTCTATATTTTAAGGTTGGCCCATGTTAGGTTTTTTCATGCTAACCAAATTTGTTCTAAAATAAAGCATTATTTGTGAAGATGTTTTTATAAAGATGATTTTAATCCTTATCCAAATAAATACGTTATTCATTACAAGGATGTCATTTTAAAGAAATTTCCCCTCACTTGATTTTAATGAGTATCTCGCTATGAATATTTTAAAGAGTATGAGAAGATATTGCAGTTTTAAAATATCATTGCAGTAACATAATGATCAAGCGCGTAATATTGATGTACAGGGCGCCGGCCGGCCGGTGCGCGGCGGCACAGAATAAGAACAATAACATGAAACAGCCAAATCACTTCGAGATAGGGTTTCAAAATTATAGGTTTTCTGGATATCTCCAGGATCCCATAATCAGATCAAATGATGGTTACAGGACATTCGGGAAGTCTACCCTTTCGTACAAAAAATAAAGAATAAGATTATCAGAATCAGTTCAAGCGTTCTCGAGAAATCGGTAAACATAAATAGATAATAAATAAATAAAAAAAGATAAAAAAATAGTTGTCGAACTGATAACCTCCTCTTTTGAAGTCGATTAAAAAGCATGATTTTGGTACCTTAAATAGCTCCTTAACATTCTATTATTCAAAATTTTTTTAAATTTCTACGTAAATGAAGTCGCGGGTAAAATTTTGCGTTACGCCAAAGAAACTATTCCACGCGGACGAAGTAGAGGGAATAAGCTAGACAATTGCAGTACGTGAGGATCTACGGCTTGAGTGAGGCGCGTGCAAATATTCCACTGAATGGTACTGCTGCTGTACAGTCCCACAGACGCCTCCACTCGAGTGAACAGCTCAAGGACAGGTCTCATCGCGTACGTGGATACGTCACAAGCATATTGTTGTACCTTTCGGCAATTGATGCGTCTCGTCGTTGTTGAAGTAGTTAAATCTTTATAGAAGTCCAGACGACTTCATCGTCAGTTGTCGTTTAGTGGCTACCAGCAACCATTTGTACCTTTTTAAGGCCTTCATAGGCAGCGCAGGGCTCGCCTAATGATAAGGGGTCACGTTCGTGCAGCTTCGTTTAATTACAAAGAATTAAGAGGTGAGCTCAATACGACACATGTATGGTGTTGTTTGTTTGGAAATGGTGCAAAGTGGAGCGTGCGGAGTGCGGTGACTGAGTCTAATGGGCCGGAACGTCTCGGAAGTAGGCGCACGTTATCGCTCGCAGTACCTGCTGGTGCCACCGCGACCCCCTCCCACTCGCTTGGTGCCTTTACTAATCTGACCGCATCATTCACATAATAAAACACCTCATCGATACAAAAGCTTCGAACGATGAGTGTTAACGAATATCAACGGAACCATTAACATCGGATGAATGTCCACTGGACAAGACAGCGCCGCGGCGCCGCTGACACAGCGCTTCGGCAACGATCTTTGTTCGTTTCCACGAGACACCAACCGGCGCGGCGGGGCCGGGCGCGCGTGACGTCACGAGCCTCGTATGGACTACAACACGGAAGCTGCACTCGCGGCGCACGCCTCATGTTAGCGATCGTTTTGTTTCAATCTATTTACGATCGCACGAGTCACGTTATTACGAATGTGGTCCGCGATCTAGCGATGCGACGCAGCGGTCTACAAATGTAGCGGACAGTTTGATATTAAGTACTACTACCATACTGATGTACTTAACGTAAACAAATCGATCGCCTCGTTAGTCAAGTGATGCAATACTTCCGTCAGGGTCACGAGTGACGATGACCGGTGTACGGTGAGTACCGTACCGTAATTCGTTTCCAAATACATAATTAGTTATGATAACATGAATGACCGCCCTGAGACATGAGATTGAGGTAGCGATTTTATTGAAATAAGACTGGATCGCACTGGATTACACGAATAGTCGACACGCTCGTAGTGCAAGAGCGACTCGAGAGCGGCAGACGAGCGGCGCCGGGAGTGCTGTGTGCCGATGCGTGTCTGCATGCGGGCGGCGCTGTGTCGGAAGTGTAGCCCGCAGGCCGCGCCACACGTGCCGCCGACGGACTCGCTCTCACTCGGCACCGTGACGAGGCGACGACCCTCGTTAATGACTGGTCCGGAACTAGTAATCCCTCCGACGATGCGACATCCCAAACGAGCCGACCCAGAGACGAGAGCAGCATGCGTCATAATATCCTGTCCTATACAAACAGCTCATTTGGGACACTTAAACCGTCACTCGAAACTTGACAAAAAAATAATGTGAACAAATTTGGAAACGATCCGAGGGCTCTTAAAACGTGTAAAATAGCGCGTTAGTGAAGAGCACACATCGCATAGCGCCTCACCTGTGCCCGCACAGCCCGCCCACACACCACTGCGACTTGTTTGCCTTCGTGATCACAGCTCGAATTGCTATTTAGCTTAATTACTATTCAAAACAGCGCTTGAAAGTATTTGGAACCTTTGACAGTGATATTACGACAGCAATCGAACACACACAAACAACGAAACAAATATAGTTTAGAAGATAGACCGGTACGAGCCGGGGAGACGACCGGGATCTCCGCCACGCCGCCGCGCCGCCACCAAGCATCTCACACATACACGTACATACAACCTACAACAACATCTTGATACTGGAGACAACAAATCAGAGATGGACTCGGGAAGAGCTTATGAAAATAATACGAGTATAACTTACGTAGGCGTAGAATCCATTCATCATTGGAAAATTAAGAAAGAATTAACCAAGATTCGTTTCAAAAGAACATTTGTATAAGGGCGGTCAAGTGGCCACCGCCGTGGTCTCTAAATGTACTGATAATATTGACTAATTACAATAAACACAAACAAAGCTTACAGCGCCGGTGTCGGTTAACAAGCGTCTTTTGTTTGAATCTGCGTCCTGCGTCCTGCTTAGTGACTAGTGACACATTATTTATATTTTTCCTCGTCTTTATTTGTGAACAATAATTAATTGACTCCAGTCTAGATGTGTGTGTGTGTGTGTACGACTCTAATAAAGAACACATTAGTTGTTATTGTTGAAACAGTGTACAGCGAGGTAAGTGACCGCGCACAGCAGTGGCCCGCTGGGAATATTACGAGTAGGTACTAGTAGATCGTTTCCTCACAGCCGAGACAGGCAACAACGTTGCACTACAGGACAGGAGGAGTCCCGCGCCGTACCGGTTGGTAACAGCGAGAGCACTTGCCGCACTTGTATGTATAAGAATACCGCTTCTCCGTCCTCCGCGCAAGAGGCTGACGAAGCCGAGTTTGACATTGAAGTGTTAGGACTGGACCGACAACATTACCTCAGACTGTACTACACAGTACACTGTTCAAGTATTCACCGTTCAAGTGTGTTCCGGAGAAAGCACGCGGCCTCTCGTATTAATGAACAGGGATGTCGGGGACGTCTAGAGCTGTGGAGCAGCGGCGCGGCGCTCTCTCGCATCATCAAACATTCTAGAACTAATCCGCTCATTGAAAGTGTACAGCGGTTCAGTGCATTCACAAAATGGAAAAGATTTATACAAATTTGCACAATAATTCAACGCTATGACACTTTTAATAATTATTATATGATATTTTTATATTAAACTTTTCAAAAAATTTGCGTAAAGAGCTCCGATGAAATATTGGACATGGAATAACATTTAAACGAAGTAACCGGTTTAGGCAATTTACTTAATTCAAAACTTTGAATTCCGACAATGACTAAACGGTTTGTAACGGCTTGTAAAAGCTTTAACAACAATGTGTCCACAGTTTCAGTGTGTTGTTTGTTAAATTTAAAACTAGAATACCTACACTAAAAGTAAATAAGTTTAATGAATCTACGTCCGCAATCCGCAGTCCGTTAGAACTGCACAGAGGCAGGCTCGTCGCGTCGCTTGTGAGTGTTGAAATACATAGGTATATGTACAATAACAGCGAACTACAATGGAAACTGTTAGTACACTAGCTGCTCGTAAAGAGGTTAACTAGGCTGCGCCCGGCTCCCCGCTGCTTATCGCGGGCTCACCGCGCTGTTGCCTTCCTGCAGCAACTCCCGCACTGCACGCCGTAATCACATTTACAAAAAATACGAGCCTGAGTCCAACTCTTGGACCCTTGCGACTACAGAGCTCTTGCAGAGACTTTTGGGGTATTAGCGCATCTATTTATAACCGATTCCTAATTTCTACTGCTTATTTCAAGCAGCTGTTGGGAATACAGTTCTGACCCCGGCTGGATGGCCTCTGCTGTGGTCTATGGGCTCCGATAACCGCTCTACGTTAAGTGAGCCTTAAGGTTGTCTGCCCATCCAGATTCATAAAAAGCCCTCCAACGACCAGCATCAGGTTCAACTTCCGGATGCTCTCAGGATACGTATCGTGCTCCGACCGGACGTCGCGTCATCACTCATCCACGTAGTTGCGGCGCCATCACTGTCACGAAACAATAATTCCCTATTTTGTTGCATTTAATAATACAGAGTAGAAACTGAGTTATACAAGAACGTAATAAGGCGCAGATAGGTTGGCGAGTTGTGTCAGCGCAGCGACCCCGGCCTAGTGCACCAGACCGATATAAAAACTGGGGTAGTGTAAACGAGCCGAGGGATCGCGCGAGTATTTGCACAAACAATTGGCTGTTCTCTGTTTGCGTTTAGTTTTAGCAGCGTCGTAATACAAAATATAGCTTTAATCCGAGGATTGCGTCGACGTCGGGGGGCAGGAAGCTCGTCCCGGAACACATCTCCATAGTTCCATTCAGAGCATACATTCTTGGGTACGCACAGCACGCACGGAGCACGACCTCAACCCAGAAACAAGTTGGTGTTCGATCATATGACAACAAAGCGACGGAAGCGTCCGTGCTCCGTGTGTAAGGCGCCCGGGGCACTAGTATCGATCGGTCGGTCGGTCGATTAACGTGCTCAAATCATTCAGGCGAGTGTCAATTATTGAGAACAAGTAAATACGTATCTAATTCATATTGTACTCGATATCATGACTCTATGCAGTATGCGACTCATGTCGTCTGTGTTGGTTGGCTTCATCGTATCCGCGACCGGTACGTTTGTGTTAACTAGTTCGCGCAGGGATCTAATCCGACGCTCATAATATAATTTATCCTGAGATTTAGATTCATTTTAATTTTACTTTATCTCTTTTATTGTGTGACTTATTTTAACGGCTGCCAATACGTTTGCAGATATATATGATAGGGACGTATTTTAGGGCGTGCGGGCCAACAGATTGGAGAGTCACCTACTGCTAGGTAACTAACTACCACATACTTCGATATCATTGTAATCATTGACAGATTAGGTATAGATATACAGTGCTGGTCATATAATTAGAAACACTTCTTATGAATAAAGAAACTATAGCTTCAACTACAAATGTTCGTAAAAAAACGTTCGTACTACAAAATATTGAAGTCGTCGCGGCGTCGTGGCCTAAAGGATAAGACGTCCGGTGCATTCGTATGTAGCGATGCACCGGTGTTCGAATCCCGCAGGCGGGTAACAATTTTTCTATTGAAATACGTACTAAACAAATGTTCACGATTGACTTCCACGGTGAAGAAATAACATCGTGTAGTAAAAATCAAACCCGCAAAATTATAATTTGCGTAGTTAATGATGGTAGGACGTTCACTGAGTCCGCACGGGTAGGTACTACCACCCTGCATATTTCTGTCATGAAGCAGTAATGCGTTTCGGTTTTTAAGTGTGGGGCAACCATTGTAACTATACTGAGACCTGAGAACTCATATCTCAAGGTAGGTGGCGGCATTTACGTTTTAGATGTCTATGGGCTCCTGTAGCCACTCAACACCAGGTGGGCCGTGAGCTCGTCAGGATAATCTCTGGTATATTGTTAGATAGCAAGTCTCAAATAAACGTAACACCAGTCAAAACGCACTGTGTGAAGCATTAGTTGTAGCATGGAATTCAATCCCTCCAGAACAATGTATGAAATTGATTGAATCAATAGCACGTCGTTGCAGTGCTGCTATTGAAAATAAGGGATACGCCACTAAATATTAATTATAACTATTGGTATGCTGCGGATAGTAACTATTTCGTAAATAACAATATTATAACTAATAATAGGAGTTCAAGTATGAAATTGTCGTTTTCTTGTAATAGGTACTTCGAATTGACATAATAATAATAATAATGTTTTTATTGCAAGTAACCATGACTCATATAAATTGTTAATAAGACTTAGACCTGTGTTAGTAGTTATATTTACATCACAATGAATTACTGTCGTAACATCCCATGGGAGATGGCACCACAGCGACCCATGTATACACAGTCCCGCCTGCTTGCGATCATGCTCAGGATACTGTTGGAGCTGGCCCTCACTCTGTTTACCAGAGATGCACACCTCTTACGCATCGTAGCGTAAAAACAATCTATGTGCGCGTCTGCAAACATCCCTGATGCGCTACAAAAGCGGGGCAGCACCACCAGCACTCTAAGCGCGTTATTATATTGAACACGGAGAGCATTGTACGATCTTTGAGTATATCCAGCCCACAAGCTGCACGTGTAAAAGTTAGTACAGTAGGCCCTAAAGAGGGTGACCTTGACTTTAAGTGAACACCGTGCAAACCTGCGAGCTATCATGTTTGCTCTAACCGACAACGCTCTCCGCTCTCGTTCAATATCTTCATCATCTTTGAGATCAGGGGTCAACACATGGCCGAGATATTTAAATTTATAAACTCTTATCTATGGCGTTCCGTTGAGTACTACGGGAGGTATCTTATCATGCGTCCCACCCCTGTTCTCAAAGACCATGATCTCCGACTTTTTACAGTTGTACACCAAACCGTGTGATTTGGCGTATCCCTCACACAAAGAAACAAGTTGCCTTAGGCCACAGATAGACGCGCTCAGCAGCACCATATCGTCTGCGTAGCTGATGTTGTTTACGCACACCCCGTCTATGAAACAACCAATCCTGGTCCTACTGAGCTCGCCGATCAGCTCGTTCATATACAGGTTGAAGAGCGTAGGCGAGCTCAACCCCCCTTGTCTCACCCCGCACTCCAACCTATACGAAAGAGACAAAGCCCCAGCCCACTTTGTATGAAAATTATGGTAGGCAGCGGCTCGGCTCTGCCCCTGGTATTGCTGACGTCCATGAGCGACGGTTTTAACTCTAAAAGAACTGCAATTAGAAACCATTCGTCACCCTCCGTATTTGCCAGACCTTGCTCAAACGAATTATAATTTTTTTTGTGATTTAGACAATTTTCTAAGTGATAAAAGTTTTCTTCCCAGGCGGCAATACAAAATACTTTGAAACAGTTTGTAGAATCTAGATCATCAGAGTTCTATCGCAAAGGAATAAATGACCTTCCTATTAGATGGCAGCAATTTATAGATAATAATGGTAGATATTTTGTTTAAATAATAATGTAATTTGAAAAAAAAAAACTAATTTCAATTTTTCAGCACAAATCGGCAATTTCATACTTTAACCCCTAAAACTTAAAAAAATATTGTTATTTATACTTTTTTGTTATTGTTTCTAATTAGTTGACCATTATTATTCATACCTTAAAACTGATTTAAATGTTTGTCCGTTATGTAATATTGAAACTGCACTTGTGTAGTGCGGTTTATATAGTTTTTTTAATAAATGATAAATCGTTGAACATATTATTGTTGTCCTATTTATTGTTTAATTTCAAAATAAAAACGATTACGGTGAAGTATCTTACATAATGTCAAGGGCCGTTGGTAGTGTTTCTAATTATACAACCGCCACTGTATTTATGTACCGTAAAAAATTAGTAAAATTAGATATCGATAAATAAATAGATAGTATTGAGTACCGTCGCCGCGTCGGCTCCACTATCGCCTTTAGTTCGTCCTTGTTGACTTTAGTTTTCAGACGAACACAAGATTTATTTTTGAGATCAAAATTTTCCATATCGGAAGCGTTCAAACCAATAATTTACCGAGTCGTGCGATCGTCTACACGCACCTACTGTAGTTTAGTGTTCACTCGCGTCTCGCACACGTCATTACTGTTGCGAGCGGCGAGCGGCGAGCGGCGAGGGGTTTGTGCGGCCTTGCTACCGCATAGTGGCGCATACGAACTCGCATTCCATAATTACGCGAATTTTGATAGTGTCCGTATTCATGAAAAACAATACAAATGTTATGAAAATAAAACACTGATCAATTAACAAATGAATGAATCTGATAATATCACTCAGTATTTTTTCAAATAAAATTTATTTGATTTTAGAAATTATTGGTTAAGGGTCGTAGAACGAACTTATACAATACTAATTATGTTATTATTTTTAAGATTCATTTTTATCGCTGCTGACGTCACTACTCTAGTGCCCTTGTCTCGTCTGTGCATGTTTGCGACGCCGAGTGGTTCCAGTAGTGCTATGTGTTACCCCCAATGACTTGTGTCACTTGATAGTTTGTGCTCTAGACCAGCCATTCTCGGTAGACGGGATCTGTCCACATGTCGCTTACGAGTGAACAAAAGCTTCTTCGTTCTTTGGGGTACTCGTTGCGCAGCTCCGTACGGTGCTTAGCGAGGCCTCCGTGAGCCGCACTCTGGCGACACCCGCGTGTCCCGCAGTTAGCAGCACTGAGGTGCTCCTCCGCGGTGCAGAAATGATGCTTGTCGAATTTGGTTATTAATCTTGTTACCACAACACCACACAATATTTAGAAGAAGCGGGAGAGCAATCTTCCTTGTGGGCTTGGGCCGTACCTACTCGAACGCAATGATTCCTGAGGGAGGTTTCGATGTGAGTGAGGTTTATCTTGTCGCAGGTTTCTCTGTGTCGTTGAAGGAGCCTGAGCACACTGCCGCCACAGTTGGCTGCGCGGCTCGGCGAGCGCCGAACATGCTTTAGATTTACCGGAACTATGGGAACTATGGGTACGTTAGTTCTTATGCAATTCATGAACACACATTACTTTATTGGTACTTTTATGGCCAAGCGCATTGTGATCGTAAGTGAGACGATAATGATGTCCACACAGCACGGAACAGTAATATAATGCGAGTTGTCGTTAAAACAAGCTCTACAAAACCACAAACTGATGACAGTTATAAATAAAATGAGAAACAACTAACATACGCCGATACTATGCGATTCTAATTGATACTAGACGGTACCTACACCACGGACGGGTCTATATTCACTCACAGTGTGTTGGTGCAGACTTCGGAGAACTAACGAGACAAAATGTCACAGGCCATTCCAGGGCCACATCAAACAGCCAAAATTGAAACAAATACGACTAAGGAAATACACAACTTCGCCTTCCGCAGCGAAGAATCTGTCGAATTGTTCTTGTGGTTCTTACGCTTATGTAAAATAAATAATGACTTTGTAAAAGTGTTATTTACTGCAATCTTGGAGATAAGAGTCACGGGCCCGCCGCGTGGTCCGAGCCGTGAGTAGCCCCGCGGGTCCCGGCAGCCGGCGACACAGGCCGCGCCAGCCCAGGCGCGCGACCTCTACTACACACATTCTTCATACTTATTCCTTTGTTTTATAAGTTTTCGTCTTATCAGAAAAAACACGGCACGTGCCCCGCTACAAAATCAACGGAGCAGCACTACTTACTGGCTACTGTATACTTTAATAAAAACCACGTAGGGACGTGTGTGCGTACATACACACGTACAGTAATAAAGTTGCTTTGTTAAAATATTATAGAGTTATTGTGAACAAGAGATCTATGCACGTGTCGGACACATGACAATACGAATAAAGCGAGTACAATACATTATGGTACGGCGCGGTTGGTCCGGTACACGCTGTGTGGGGCTGATCTTTGCGTGTGGGGATGCGCACTCTCTCTCGTTCCCGCGGTGCATGTATACACCCCCTGCACCCTCTGCACCCTCTGCGACCCGCTCTTAGGTACAAATACAAACACTATGCTTAGCCGCACAATATACGACCGTAACTGTCCGACTAGTTACCGGTTCGCGCTGAAAATGCACACATCATCGGAGTGATAACTGGTTCTTCATCTTCTGCTGGGGCCCGCGGATGAAAAAGATCAATAAAATTTTCGAACTGTTACGACGGATAATACGCGACCTGTTTCAATATATACATATAATAAAAATGTACAAAACGAACGATTCTTTACGCACGACACACGATGCACACACAGACGGAGACCCGTTACACGCGCCTATATAGTTGTGCACGACGCTCACAGGCGCGGGGTCGCCGTGTCGCGTCGTCAATACGTTACGTGACACACGCTCTACTGAACGAGCAACCTTAGTCTTGCTTCAGTGCAACTAAAATATTACATCTATTTGTGGTTAGGGAACTTTTTAGTAATATACATCATTTCGAAATATGTAGGTATATCTATATACCTATGTATAACAAAATAATGAATTTACTTGAAACTGTCCAATAATAACGCGTTTATGTTTATATTTATGTTTATACTGATTGATCCTGAGCAGTACTGAGCACCTATTGATAATACGTAATACATAATAAAACGCAGTTAAAATGAAATTCCCGAGTGCATTATATTTGAGAATCTCATATTATTATTATTATTGTACGACCACCTAGTATTGATTGATCAGAGTTTTCAGAAGCTAGCAGTAGGTATGTAGTTAGGGACATGTCTTGTAACATATTGGTTGGTGGGAGTCCCACAGCGACACACACACACAGGGTACAACGACTGCTGATAAGAGACGAGGACGCGACCACGTGACCGACGCGAGCGCCGAAACCACGAGCACACACACACACCGACGCACGACTCTGCGTGACCACTGTGTATGTACGTTGTAGGTCTGCAAAACGCCATCTAATGTTATTGTTGTTATCGCATTCAATTGATATTTTTCCGTTAACGAGCAGACAAGCTCGCGACCAACGTGACATTAAGCGGTCTCCGTACGCCGCCGGCCCGACGCGACGCCCAGAACGACGCACTCTCTCGAGATCACGTTGTTTTACTGAGCAATAGAAGAAGGGAAGGAAGCACAGCCCCGCGGACTGCAGAGTGGGCGGCGGCGACATCTAGTTCTTTTAATTTTTATCCATCCTAGCTATGCTGATAGCCTTGAGAAGCTATATCAGCGTTACCCTAGCGTAGTTGCTAACACTGGCCCTAGCAAGAGCCGCGCTTCGCAGAATCTACCACTGGATGGGAATTGCGACCCACTGAGAAATTCCGGTGAGAAACTCAGTGGGCTGTGTCTGTGGGTTAATTTACTCGTCGAGTCCTTCGTCATAAGTGACGGGTTCGGCGAGGACGGTGACCGGTGCTTGAGGTACCTAAAAGCACCGTTGATGGATTGGGAGGATCCGTAATGACATGACTTCTAGTCCATACACGACATGAAGTCCTTGATCGCAGCACAAGCTACGAGGGAGCGCGGCGCGGGCTGAGGGCCAGCGGAGTCCTATGCGAGCGCCAGCCTCCAGCGCAGCTACACGTAGCGCCGCGCTGGGTTCGCAAGGGGGCCAGTGCCGTGTGCGCGACAAAAGTCAACTACTGTTTGCACTCATCGCAAAGGGATTGGTCTCTTCCAACGCTTACAAAGCGTCCGTCGTTGGGCGGGCGGGCCCGGAATCAGCGCGTACGTTGTCCTCTGTCGTTAGCGTTTCTGATACTTATTATAATATTATAGAACACTCTGTACATTGTTTGTCGTGTGGCCTCGATATACACTCCAGATGCAGCTTGGCCAGTTGCTTATATAAATGTACACATAATATATTATACAACAATACCGGCTGTACTATGTGTAACACCCGTTGATCTGCTGATCCCAACTTTTTATTTATTGCTTAGATGGGTGGACGAGCTCACAGCCCACCTGGTGTTAAGTGGTTACTGGAGCCCACAAACATCTACAACGAAAATGCGCCACCCACCTTGAGATATAAGTTCTAAGATCTCAGTATAGTTACAACGTCTGCCCCACCCTCCAATACGAAACGCATTACTGCTTCACGGTAGAAGTAGGCGGGAAGTGGTACCTACCTGTGCGGAATCACAGGACATCATGCCACCCGTAATAACGCAAATTATAGTTCTGCGGGTTTGATTTTAATTAACTTAACACCAGGTGGGCTGTTAGCTCGTCCACCCATTTAAGCAATATTTTTTTTTAAATAATAATAATATTTTATTATTGATTAAGCACATTGGTTGAAGCTAGTCCGGTACTCCGCCACCGGTGCTAAGTTGCCTGCATGTTGCCATAAATCGTTACTGTATTGTATTGACGTACCTACACACATAGATACAAGAATTGTACAAAATTTAATGCCGAGCCGGAAAGGGAGCACGAACGCATCAATCACAATAAACCAACAAACATAACACACCCAATAAGTACAAGAAGATGAAAACAAGTCGACCGAGTCCGCGCGGGTGGGTACCACCACCCTGTCTATTTCAGCCGTGAAGCAGTAATGCGTTTCGGTTTGAAGGGTGGGGCAGCCGTTGTAACTTACTTGAGACCTTAGAACTTATATCTCAAGGTGGGTGGCGCATTTACGCTGTGAATGTCTATGGGCTCCAGTAACCACTTAACACCAGGTGGTCCGTGAGCTCGTCCACCCATCTAAGCAATAAATAAATAAATAAAACTTGAAAATGTACAAGTCTTCATAAAAATCTACTTTTTTTTTGTTTATATTTATTTTATTGAATTTTGAATATTATGGTATTCCTGTTTGAGACGGAAGCTAAATTAATCAAATATTGTTGACACACACTCATGCGCGCTCACACACGCTCACGCACACTCGCACTCCGCGATGAAGTCTGAGGTGGAGTTGTTAATGTTATTCTGAGCGGTTCGCACTCAGCGTGCGGTGTGGTTAACCTACACGAAGAATATAAATAGTATATAATAGGGAAGTCAACAGTTCTTGTGCAATAATACAAAGCTGAGAGCAGCATAACAATATAATAAACCTTCAGTACTTGAGTGTGTGTGTGCTTAAATATTTATATTCATTTTATCCTTATTTTAAAAATGTCTTTACATGGATTCGTGTGTGTTCCGGTTGGGATGGCGCGGGGGCCGCTGCACAAGTGAGGTTAAGTCGCAACATGAATCACGCCAATTTACTTTGTTGTGACTCTGGGCTCTGTACCACTTAAAGCCAGATCGACTGGGACTGGGACTGGGACTGTGAATACGTTCACACATCTATTTAAAAGAAGAAGAAAAAAAGCGTGGGGCAGAAACAAAGATAATGGAGTGTTTTTTTGTCTTTTTTTTTATATTCGAGTGTTTGTTGATTTATAGTCTTGTTTGATTGCGCATCACGAAAAAAACTGAATATTTTATTTCTATATTATGTCCACAGTAATCAGAATAATAATTGGATTAATTACGTAGGCAGTTAAATCTATCTAATCTAACATTTATTTGTTGAATATTTTGTTGTTTAAAAAGTTGGAGTCGTGGTGCGACCTTTTGTCCTTGATGTCGAGGTTCGTTAAGGTTTCAACCGAACACTGTCTTTTATTCCAACATTAAGTTAATCCTTATAATGAGCTGTTTTAGGCTACAAGAGACTTAAACCTTACATTATAGTTTTGGTAATGTTGCAACAGAGAAACGTTACGCCTACCACGTAGGTACTACGTCAGCTGCTGAACCGACCCTCGCCATGAGTGAGGTGCCTGCCTATGAGCGCAATTCACATCAGGTACGGTTCATTCGTGTCCCTTGTTGTAATGTGGTAGTAAGCTTTCACAAGTAATAGTCATTAGAGTCCATTAAGATCACAACTACTTGTCTTGAGAACGAACTGCTTGACTGAACGAACACATGACTGCAGCGCGGCAGTGGCAATAGAGATGGCGACACATACCCACCCATGAGGGGTTCATATATTAGAAGATATTACTTCTTTAATATGAAAATCGTTTCAATTGTTAAATAGATCTGTATTTAATTATAAATGATCAGATTCCAATGCACCGAGCGTGTTGTGGATTAGTGTATGTATGTATGTATGTAGGTACGTACGTTCGTTTGTGTGCGGTGGTAGGTAAACACTTGCACATACATGCACCGCACAGTGCACAGTGTGCAGCGGGCGACCCGGGGCCCGGGGGTGAGGCGCGGGGCGCGGGCCGCGGGGCGGCGTGCGTCAGTTAACGAGCGAGCTCGTTAGTGACTGCGTTGATTCACCCCATCGTTTTAGCTATGTTTTGGTAGGTGTACTGTGCAGTGCAATAAATACAGTTCCGTATTACACACTCGCGCGAGTTTTTGTCGACTAACCTAACGATACGTAACGTGAACATAACATAGCGTGAGGCCTTAGATGACGTGCTGCGACGACCTCACGGGCGCACAGGCGGCGCACGTCAGCGCGCTGATAATTTCGAACCATGAATGAATAGGAGTTACGCGAATGTTGTCCGATAACAAGATCGGCAGATAAATATAGCGCATATATAGCGGGGTGGGTGGTGTGTGCTGATAGATGTGCGGAGAGAGATACTCACTGCTCGAGGTGGTGGTGATGGTCGTGCGAGTAGGGAGGCGGCGGCGCGTAGTGCTCGTAGTGGAGGGGCGCCGGCGGGCGGTAGTCGTCGCGGCGCTCCGGCGAGGGGCTGAGCTCGGGACTCCGGCGCAGGTAGACGCCGTCGGTGGAGGCGGCGCCCGGGGTCGGCGGCTTGAAGAGCGCGTCGTCGAGGTGCGCGTAGGGCTGCATGTCGCGCGCGTGTGCGGGCCGCAGCTCCTGGTAGCTGCGCGCCGCCGGCGACAGCCCGCCTCCGGCCCCGGGGGCGTAGCCGCACTCCGCCGCGCCTTCTGCGACACACACGCGCACCAACTCACTCACACGCGAACATTTCTCTCAACCTCAACGCAATCGACGCAATCGACGCTCACTCAGCCTTCTCAGAGACTACACTACACTACGAGTACGAGTATGTAACATCATGAAATTGAATCGTCCAAATGCGAAACGCTCCTCACCGCGGTCCACTATTATATTATTTTGTACAGTAGGTATACATACTGGTGCAGGGTTACATGTGGCGGTTCTTTGCGTCACGTTTCGTTGAGACCGTGTTATTTAGAACAAATGACTTTGCCATTCATTTTGTCATCTAATGGTAATTATCGTTATTCGTTTCAGAAAATTAGATAGAAAGTTTCCGATTGTTATCGCGGGTTCTCATTAATAGCTGTTTGTTGTAAATTAGTAGATGAAAGCAAAGCACGTTAATATTGTTTGGGCACTAATGCGTTGCGGGAGCAGAGAGGCCTAGTGACGAGTGCGTTGACGACGGCCCATTAGCGTTTACTGCCGAGGTACTTACTGCTGCACTGCGCACCGACTCCACGGCAGTCGCCGCGACAATCAGCACTCAGGAGGCTCAGACTCAGTAGGCAGCACATCAAATATTATGAAAGCCGTGCGCCTGTTACTCGGCTAAGGAGACACCTCATCAACGCGTCGGCATCGCATCTGACGAACGTTACGCACCACACGTTGCCACTGACCAACTGACCAGTGAGGAGAACATATGGAGGGCCTATAACTAAACAGTTGACGAACTTTGCGATCAGAGACGGTGCCGCGTCTGATGAACTCTCTCACTGATGGTAAAAGTGCACTAACGTGCAAACGGTTGCTTACCTTTCATACAGTTGTTGTTGATCTCAGCTATGAGTGTTTCCAAGTCGATAGAGAAGGCCTTGTCCCAGGAAGAGGGCCAGGCGTCGTGCAGCATGCTGAGCACGGAGAACAAACACATGCGCTCGGGGCGAGAGTCGCGCGGTAACTAACGGACGACCCGCACCACCGGGCCGCGCCGGCGAGCCCACCCCACGACTACCCCTACGTCCCCTACACACGCACACACTGCCAGACTGCCACATGTACCTACTCACCTACTTACTTACAATCCGTACATGGGTGCATGGGTGCCGTCATCGTGTCCTACCTTTAGTACATAGACGCCGTGCGTTGCTGCGTTGCTGCGTTACTAGACTGGAACGAGCGAGCCCACGACATGTTCGCATTACAAATCACACTTGACATACCTATTTCATTTATTTACGCCTTATACAGTAGAAAATACGACTTGATATTACTTAACGCTACGAGCATATCTACCAGTATTTACGGAAACGAATCCTCCACATGATTACTATACAAATATTATGTGTATGGATGACTTATATTCGTTTGCATTGCCTTGTGCGTTACTGCAGTGCGGACGGATCCGACGCTACGCATGGGTACCATCGGAAGCATTGTGCATTGTGTTCCTTCCTCTGCATTTTGTTTAGGTACTCATTCGCTTTTTGGATATTATGATCAATATTATGAGAACGAGGAGACAGTCAGAGCAATGAGCATCGTGACCGCAAGTAGCCAGCGGTGTGTGAATGCGCGGAGAGGTGCAGCGGTCAATGAGCCCGCTCGCTGGACCGGCGGCGGCCGTCAGCTGACGACGCGGCGGTGGAGATAAGGTATCAGCACGTGCGCGCCTTATCTGATAACATCTCCCGACCTACGCTACTCTCGTCTGCGCTCTAAGCGCAACCTTATCAACGGCACTCTTACGCACACTGTGCTAATCATTCTTATCTGCCATTCTTAAGTTAGAGCCGGTCTTCTTGGTCGACCACGTTCAGCGCGAGAAGTCCGGAGTGGGCGCCGCGAGGAGCGCCGCGGGTACGAGTGACAATGAACTGACACACGCTCCAATATTATATCTAGAGGCCAGACTAATTACCCTGATAAGGTGTTGCGTGGTGCTCAGAGTGTCAAACGTGCCAGGAGTGCGAACAGTGCTCCTGGTAGACTTATATACGTCCAAATAATGGAATACTCAATGGAACGGTGACAAGCCGATCGCTCTCATAGGTTTCACTACAAACAAGTAGAGTGAAAAAACCGTCGTCGCGTCCTCGATGTTACGAGCAGCAATAAATAATTTGGACGTTTTAAGTAGGTGTCGAAGCATCCCGGTCCTTAGAATGTTTCTGTGAAGCGCGGCCGGCGGCCGTGGAGTGTTCCGCCGCGAGCCGGCCGCATGTGCACGGTCGACCTCTCCTGGAAACTATTCATTGTGTCGCGTTAGCGGTAAAACTATTATAAATCACACTAAAGCACGTGTTAAGTCGAGATGTTGGCGCGGTTTGTGCCTGAAAAAAGTGTTGTGACAGCGCGCGGGTCGGGCGCGCTAATCCTCCGCGACCTACGTAAACAAACCCGGGCGACAACTGATGCTCTGTTGCGGCCCGGGCACCATGGGGCCGGCTTTGTTTTTGCTGTCGCATTGTTTCGGCGTCGCTTTCGATTATGTCACAACTAAATAAACACTGACGTACATTATCTGTCCGATGAGGCATTCCCACTCAATCAAACCCAGGGAACCCTTCAGTGCTAAACGGATTATATTTCACTTTAGAATGTGAGAATTGTTTTTGAACAGCTTTTGAGGATGTTTGTCAAAATATTGTGCCAATTTCTGATCCCGATGTGTTCAATGAATGTCAACTAAGCCTGAACGACTGATATGACAAGTGAAAACGGTATACATAAATAAACAATATTCTCCCAAAAGGTATTTAATAAGTGTCGGTGGACAGACAAGCTCAGGGCCCACCTGTTGCTAAGTGACTCTCGGAGGCCAAACGCACCATATTTTAACATGCTATAACTAGTCAGGTCATAAGTATTGTCACACAGTAAAAACTTTTCTTTTAGAATGCTGGCCACAAAAAAGTTTATTGAATTCGAATTTCGAATTGTTCATGACAATAAAAATGTATACTTTTAGAATTTTACTCATTTTTAAATATGGAGTGGACGCTTAAAGAAGACCGTGTTGCAGTTATTGGGTTGCATCGTTGCGGTTACGCGCCAATTCAAATTTTTAACATACTGAAAAATTTGAATATAACCAAAAGATTCGTTTATCGTACCATCAAACGATACAATGAAGACTCTAGTGTAGATGACAGGTCAAGAAGTGGTCGCCCTCGGTCTGTTAGGACTCCAGCAGTGATAAAAGCTGTGAAGGCGCGAATTCAAAGAAATCCCAAACGTAAGCAGAAACTGTTGGCCCTTCAGATGGGGTTAAGCAGAACCACGGTGAAAAGGGTGTTAAATGAAGACTTAGGGCTTCGGGCATATCGAAGAAAAACAGGACATCGTTTGAATGCTCGTCTAATGGACCTGAGACTGAAGAGATGCCGCGCTTTGTTGAAGCGTACGCGGGAAAAAAATATGGGGAAATTCTTTTTTCGGATGAAAATTTTTTTATCGTAAAGGTGTACGCACACAGTAGTGAAGAAGCGAGCAACCGTATTCCGCGTGTCCAACGAGGTCATTTTCCATCCTCGCTCATGGTATGGCTGGGAGTTTCTTATTGGGGCTTAACAGAGGTACATTTTTGTGAGAAAGGTGTAAAAACGAATGCAGTTGTGTATCAAAATACAGTCCTGACGAACCTTGTGGAACCTGTTTCTCATACCATGTTCAATAACAGGCACTGGGTATTCCAACAAGATTCGGCGCCAGCTCATAGAGCGAAGAGCACACAAGACTGGCTGGCGGCGCGTGAAATCGACTTCATCCGTCACGAAGACTGGCCCTCCCCCAGTCCAGATTTGAATCCGTTAGATTACAAGATATGGCAACACTTGGAGGAAAAGGCGTGCTCAAAGTCTCATCCCAATTTGGAGTCACTCAAGACATCCTTGATTAAGGCAGCCGCCGATATTGACATGGACCTCGTTCGTGCTGCGATAGACAACTGGCCGCGCAGATTGAAGGCCTGTATTCAAAATCACGGAGGTCATTTTGAATAAACTTTAGTGTCATAAGAATCTATGTTTTGTTAAGTTCATTTTGGTATATGAATGGTTACATAATGAATAAACTTATTTCAATTATTTTACATTAAACGTGTGACAGAATTTATGACCTGACTAGGTATATAACTCAATAGAAATCTACAGAAGTTTCTTCAAATCGAAGCGCATGTAGCATGCCATACATAACAGTTGCATAGGCTCTCGTCCCGTCTTACTTATTACTACCACTCGTGAGCACCCGCTCCGGGTAGAAATACTAAATGAAATACTGCCGCTGTGGACTGATGGTGGGACGTAGCAAAAGGTGGCCGAAGTCGCGATGTCGCGTACCTGTTGTACGAAACTCTTTTATAAGTTCCCACGCAAGATGAATCAACAATTAAAATGCAACAAAAGGAATACTGAGCCGATTTGTGGTTGCCTTGAACACATCGCTAATGAGTCGTCGTGAGCCGAAGTCGCACCCCAACCCCCGCCCGCCCCGCTGCGCGCTCCCCTTTTGCATTATCCTATTTCTAGAAAGTGAACATTTCTTTGTTTTAGACAATAAGGTGTATTGAATGAATCACTACTTGTACAGTGGAAAAGTATTATCTAGTTAGGCCCTTGCATTGTTTCACTCTTACCTACCGCATCGCTGGACTATTGTTGTTTTGCAACTCTTAGTGCACTCACAATCCACTATGTACAATGTTATGTTAAATTAGTTAATTTCTAGTTGATTGAAGTGTGTCTAACATGAAATGTGTATATTGGTGTACATTGTACTCGATCAGCTTGTACCGCGCAGTGTGCGTGTGGCCTTAGGTGCGTCTCGCGTCTAATTACATACTTTAAATTTATGTTCACAGAAGGCAACATTCGGCCTAGCTGACGGTAAGTGCAACGATCTCGCAACGCGAAATACGAGTAAATGGTCATTTTACGGCTTCCGAAATATCGTAAGTACGATCGGAACCAAAAATCAGACCTGGCAGCTTCCATTTTAATAATTGACGTATTAAGACGAATTAAGAGGAAGCATTTATGCTTTTAAACGACACGCGGCCTTTAGTACTGTACCTGCTCCTGGTCTGTCCGTAGAGCTGACAGCCCACGCGGCGCGGCGCCCCGCCACAACTGACAACATACGAACTTCGATACTTCGATAATGCCACTCGCGCTTTCAAAGAGAACGAGATGTACAGCACACGCCTCGCGCCTCACAGGAATATGCGCTCATAATAAATAATTAGTTATCTGGTGTGTGTGCGTGTGTGTAGCGACGTGGCGTGTCCGTGAGTGGGTGTCCGCGGTGGTTAATCGTTAATTGGCTGCCTTTTAGTTCATTTACTTTATTTTTTTAGCAATCTAATTAATGAATATGATATATTTTGACCTTGTTTAAGACGTCTCTAGTTGTTGTTAAGTGGCAAGATGACGGAGGGTTACATTCTCACTGGGTCCGTTCAACATATGGACTTCTACAAACATTAATTAATGTTGAGAATGCGATAATAATACATTTACTGTCTTATATAAATAAATCTATTATGTACAAAAATACTAATTGGAAATTGGAAAATAGCACGAGAAAGTGAAAAGGGGGTGCCCCTTCACTGAGCTGATGCTGACCGACAACAAATAGTTCAAACAGCGCTGATCCTCGGTCACCCCCGTACCCCCGCGGAGCTTCAAGGGATGTGAGGACCCACGGAGTACCCGCGTAGCTAAATATCATTACATATCAGTAAACTATGGTGATAAACAGCCGTCGTGGCCTAAAGGATAAGACGTCCGGTGCATTCGTGTTGAGCGATGCAGCGGTGTTCGAATCCCAGGCGGGTACTAATTTTTCTAATGAAATACGTACTGAACAAATGTTCACGATTGACTTCCACGGTGAAGGAATGACATAGTGTAATAAAAATCGAACCCGCAAATATAATATATTATAATTTGCGTAATCACTGGTGGTAGGACCTCTTGGGAGTCCGCGCGGGTAGGTACCACCATCCTGCCTATTTCTGCCGTGAAGCAGTAACGCGTTTCGGCTTGAAGGATGGGGCAGCCGTTGTAAGTATACTCAGACCCTAGAACTCATATTTCAAGGTGGGTGGCCGTATTTACGTTGTAGATGTCTATGGGCTTCAGTAATCACTTAACACCAGATGAGCTATAAAAAAGTTGCGTTGTAAAGCTCGCGTTCATAGAGCAGGCACGAACACATTATTTGTAACAAAAAAGAAAAAAAATTACCTTTTAATTTCTTGGAGCCGAACCATCCCTATCCGAAACACACATACAATGAAAGCAACCCCTATATAGTCTCCAGCACAATTGGGTCGTCAAGTCTCAGTGGCGGCGGCGGTGGTGATTCACGAGCCCGGCCTGGACCCAACGTATGAATTTGGAATCTATCTTAAATCAAGTATAGTTACAACGGCTGCCTCAGCGTTGTACTATACTTCAGACCTTAGAACTTATATCTCAAAGTGAGTGGGGCATTTACGTCGTAGATGTCTATGGGCTCCAGTAACCACTTTATACCAGGTGGGCTGTGAGCTCGTCCAACCATCTAAGCAATCAACAAAAATTGAAAAAGAAAGGTTTAAACAAAATTAACTAAAAATGGATACAGTTAATGGAAAGTTACAAAACATATTACGAATCTTTTGTTTACATGTATACATGTAAGGTGTTTGTGTGTGTTTATGTGTGTGTGTGGTCTTCCAGTATATAACTATTTAATTCACACTAGACAAGAGCTTTAGTATGATTAAATATTACTTTTATTTCAATTCCACTGTTATCATTATAAATTTCCATAGAAATTTTCCTCTTGACTAACTTTTAATTAAATTTTATTTTGCCTCAGAAGGACTTTTTCTTAGTTCTATTTTTAAGAGGTAGATGTACAATTTGTTATCCTTATCTATTTTGTTATACGGACTAGCGAGGCCCGTTGATTGCACAGAGATAGCTTAGGAACAGTACATACTATGTAGTTTCTAGAAACATTTCTGAGGCACGGCAGAAAGAAGCAGTCGGCACTGTCGCCCTGCATGTACCGGGTTCTCATTATAAAACTGGCTCAAAATAATATTGTGTAACATTTTTTAATATAATTAAATCAAAATCAATAATAAATATCAACTTCAAATACACGACTAAAGACTAAAGATTTAAAAGCCAGGAATAGAAATATATCAATTCCTAAAATATTGAAAAAAAATATCCACATAGACGCGTTTCAAAACGTTTTAACTTTACTTAATCATGTTTTTCGAATACTTTATAGGATGGTAAATCTAAGTCGCCATGAACCGATGAAACGTTAAGACATATGTATACACATACTTATACTATTTGATATATACCAATGTGTACTTTTGTTCAGAACAGGATGCACTACAGTTTTGGTCGTGGGCCGTATTTCTATTAAAATATCATAGAGTTGCTATGTTATTTCCCTAGTACGACGGACCTAATGCAATCATATTTTGCGAGATATAATGTAACAGCTTGCACAGTAAAATAAATCACTAGACTAGAGTAGGTATACATTCGCTCAGCGACACGTTCCGAAAATATCTGCTCGGTACTTTTCCATGAGATGACGGAGCTAGTTGCCGCTGCTGTATCTCCTCGCTGCTCCGCGACGCGCCGGACGGCAGGCACATACTCACTGCGCCGATCGTACACTACTCAGTTCCGGCTCACAGTGCCCTTAGAACCACTGCTTCGGCAAAAGCAATCCACGCCACGGTGGGAAGTGAAGACTGCGAGGGGAAAACCTATAGGCGGAGTCTCTGAAGTCAGCCTAGATAGAGCCGCCAACTTATACCCCTGAGAGAGTCGTAGGGTAAGAATCAGCGTGGGCCGAGGAGTACTATGTTAGGACGCCCGGTGGCTCTGTTTAATCACGCTTGTAAAACTTCTGTGATAATACGTGCTCTTCTTGAGTCTCCCTCGCCGGTCCCTAAGCTAGCATATGAAATGCTCAAAACCACTTAAGGGGGACCAGGGGTCGGGCAGTAATCCCTTCTTCCTTGCCCGATCAAAGGCTGCGGGTCAAAGCGGAGAGAGAAGAGCTCACTCATGTATTTGTCATTACATGGAGTCGTGATCAAATCATAACTATTATTGGAACTGAATGTATTTTATATTGTTGTTGCGTCGGAGCCGAGAGGGCGCAGAGGGCGGAGAGAGCGGGGGACGGGGTTGAATTTAAACAAATAATGATATTAATAGTTTTAGCGCGGAGGCCGGAGGTCGCCGGTTCAGTCGTTATCAGCGCCGCGCCCCGGCCCCCGGCCCCCGCCCCCTCCCCCCGGCGCTCCACACACACGTTCGTCGGTTCGAGTACGTGCCAACCGCACCGCCATTACTTTATTACAACGAAACTGTCGCAACAACTGCAACTCGCGCTTCGTTCGCGCTCATAACATTACAAACAATCGTTCGACACGTGTCCACACATTACTTTATTACGAGTATATGTATGTATGTGATCGCGGCGTGTTATCGACGAAGCAACTTCAAGGCTGATAAAGTTGATGTGTGGATCTGATCGAGAGCGGAGGCTCGCATCGCTATCTCCCTGATGTTCAGTCCGTGGGACACGCCTCAGACGGGTTCTAGCTAGACGTGGCTCAACCGCACACAATATCATAATATTGTAATACACGCTGCTTTATTGTACATATTTCTCGAAAACCAAATAATATTTAAAATAATGTAAATTAGTTTGAAGAGATAAGAAGTCGAACCGTCGGACTCGCCCTTGACAAACTGTGCCCGGCTTTATCGCCACAACAATAGACAACAATAAGCTTCACAAGTTCTCCACACACTGTAATAGTTCTGTACACACGCGTCTCTCTTGTTTGTAATGCCAATCAATGAAACAGAAGACGATAGACTGATGACATACTGACGGCAGGAGCTGTGGGAGGTCCCTGGACATCAATTGTTTAGCATAACGGAAGCTACGTAATAATATCACGGAGCGTTCGGAAGCAAACAAACGTAGCGGAAATATAATAACCTAACTAATACTAACTGGTTGTCTTTAAGTTTATATACATACGTTCAGATATTCTTCTACGTATAACACACCATGATTCATAAAGTCTAGTTTTGTTCTCTCACATTAAAGTTAAATACAAGCTTTTCCCATTTGTCTATCGTAACTGGATTTTTATGTGTGACATGGACATCGGAAATATACAAGAATGGCTGTGATTGGAAATCCAGACTCTGTGAGATACTAGTTGAAGTCAGTAGTTGTTAGCTGCGTCCAGATGGTGCTAGATTAGATAAAATTAGCAAAGTTTCCGGCTAGAGTCGCTCCCGCGGCGGCAGAGCGCTCTCGCAGCCGCTCTGAATGCGGCGCTGTCCTTCGGACCGAATGGACGATGAGTGAGGGACATCTAAGTTGCAGGTGGTTGCTACGGTACCTGTACTGTCAGCACGTAACTGAACTGAACTAACTATTCCGGCCACGGCCACGCAACCAGTTGGAATTGGAATATTTATAGTTTGATCAATGAGGAGTTGTTACTCCGAGGCTCTCTAATGTTCCATCCACATTCTGCAGACTCACTTAATCGTCTACAAAATGGACTATTGGACAAAAAATAAGGAAATGAAACGCAAAAGGATTAGTGCTCGTCAGCATCATTAGTGTCTGCAGCATCCTGTGGAAAGGATTTCCTCATCGCGGATATTTGTAAACACTACATTTAATTCAGATGACCGCTCCTGGACTGGATATTGTTCAATGCCAAACAAGATTCAAAGAATCTCAAATTTGAAATGAACATTCTTATTACTTTGTTCAATGTGCACAAAACACCCGCCTGAATCCACTGTTGAATTACCTCTAAAGTCTAAGATTTTTTTGTTTTGATGAGTTTTAACGCGTATGCTGTGTAAACCCAATTCTTGAAATTTTTGAGTTCTTGAATATTTTTTTATTTTTGACGAAGTGTAGTTTTACTTTGACCCGTATCGTATAGATAAAGTTCAGCGAGGTGGGATATGAGGAAGTCGTTGAACCATTACGTCTCGTTGGACGGCTCGTTCGAGGAATTGTTGAAGGGCTCGCACTCTGCTGGCTGGTGACCCTTATGTCTGTATCGGAAGATCCGTTTTAGTCCGTTTTTCACAGTCATCAGAAGAATCGGCGAAATAAAGTCTTGCTTGGCGTCTCTAGCCCATGTAGCGGCCGTGTGCAATAATTACCCTAGCGCCCTCCAGTAAGCGCGAGGCCAAAATAGTGATCTGTAAGTACCGAGACCGGCGCCCACATCCTGCACCGTAGCTAAAGCCGTCTCTCGTCTTACCGTTTCTCGTCGAACCTGTCGCTTGCGACGAAAGGCTTGGCGAGTAAATTAACCCACAGACACAGCCCACTGAGTTTCTCGCTGGATCATCTAGGTGAGTCGCGTTTCCGATCCAGTGGTAGATTCTGCGAAGCACTGCTCTTACCAGGCTCATTGTTAGCAACGATAGGTTTGAGCCCTGTGAGCTTACCTACTTGTTAAGGTTACGCTGAAATGGTCTCTCAAGACCATCAGCTTGGGTAGAAAGAAAAAAATCTTACCTTAGAACCTATTTCTAGCTGAATCGATTATGATGTATCTTTTACTTTTTTTAAAGATGGTGCTTCTCTGGTTCATTTAAATATTATCAAGATCTGAGCTGTACTTTTCAAGTTATCCTTAATAATGCATATTTATGGGCTTCGACTATGCACGTCGATAATATTCTCATTTTATTTTGTTGAAGTCGGTTTTCTTTTTCGTGAACTGACTCATTTAGCGTTTTCATTTTCATTACATTAAGAATTCCGCATGAAATAAATATAGAAGAAATAATAAAGCTTGTCGGTCTGGAGCGACAAGCTCGTGCCCGCATGGCGCGGTCTGTCCGAGCCACTCACTACTGTCGTACGTTCCTTGAGACTTCTCTAAACTCAAAATAAATGTTTGTATAAATGTTTACATACAGTAAAGAGGTAAGTAACTCTTTCACGAATTAAAAAGCTGCATTTATCTCTGAAATTTAAAAACCAGAAAACCTACGGTAATTAGTAGATACATATTTTTTCGGACAAAAATTAATTTCCCAAAAAAGTATGGGGCACTCTCCGTCAGGCCAGCACAAGCGACCTCTTCAAAATAGCCGGAAGGGAACCGACGGCGCAGTGCCACCACTGCGCTGACCGTGAATACGCCCGTACGTCCCGGCCCCTGTAGGTGGCGGCCTCCCCCCGGTGAAGGTCAAGGGGCGACCCGAGGGGGTGAGGCCGCGCGGCGCGCTACCAGCACTCTAGCGCGCTGCCGTGGAGTGAATAGAGCGACCGGTCGACTGTGTATCGCATCCCGACCCGGCAGGCTGGTTCTGGTCCAGTGGGGTATTCCGGGACACCAGCGGCACCGTATGGGCGGCCCGACGGGCTGCCGTACCTAGACGGCCGACGTTTCAGAGCCTTCGATTCGCCTCGAAGGCTCCGTCGGCTGGGCGTCCTTGGGGTGAGCCGCGCCGTCTGGTTGTAGTGTTGACCGCGGTAGCCCCCCTACCTCATCCGGGTTCTGACCTCGGAGGGCATCGGACGTCGGGTGTAAGAGTGCAGGGGAGTCGTTTAGTGGGTGGGCCCTAAAATCCTTGGGCCCGCGGTCTGCTCACAACACCATGCAGATCGTTGAGTCTCACATACCCTGCGCGCCCCTTTTGCGCGGGGACCTCGTAGGAGGTTCGGCCCTCTACCTGAAAAAAAAAAAAAAGGCGACGTGACGCGGCGTGAACACGTCGAGTGTGTGCGTGTGTGTGTCGAGATAAATCGCAATATCCTCTTAGTTAACTGGTTCATTGTGTTAACTAACTTTTACATTTTCCCATTGTACAGCAGCTTTCATTAAAACAAAATTCATGCTCACAGTCGCTCAGCTGGCGATCTTCTTGTATATCTTACTCACAGGTGGGCAGAAGCTTTGGAGAGCAAGGGTGAAGCTCTCGCTGCGAGCCTGGATATCACGAAGGTCTCCGACAGGGTCTGGCATAGGGCACGAAGTTACCATCTTACGGAATCCCAGAAGGACTCTGCAAGTGGATGGCTAGTTTTTTGGATGCTGAGTGAGTGCTCTGATACCATGACCATTAACACTGGCGATCCACAAGGCTCGTCTTATCCTTTAGGCCATGACGACTTCAATGACGACGACGATGTTCTAAGGAGAGTGCTCTGAGGAATTATTCGAGGTGAATCCATCATCACGTTTTTACCATCGCACCGCCCGCCACTGGAGTATAGTTCATCCATACTACCTGGAGCCAATGCGTTCATCCACAGTGCATTTCCAGAGATCTTTTTTACCACGTACCATCCGACTTTGATATGAGCTCCCCTCCACGGTATTCCCCGAGCGCTATGACATGTCCTTCTTCAAACGAGGCTTGTGGACAGTACTTAACGGTAGGCAACGACTTGGCTCTGGCCCTGGGATTGCTGAAGTCCATCGGTGACGGTAACCACTCACCATCAGGTGTGCCGTATACTCGTCTGCCAACAAGGGCAATAAAAAATATTAAACAATATTGAGTAGCTTATAGCTCCATGTTATAGGAGCATGTGTTTCCTGATTCCTATGCCGCGGTGTAATATCTAGTCAAGTAGTAGGTACACGTCGGATTCCGTATTTTATTTCCCGTAGGTCTTCTTGACTCGAAAGCCTCTCCAACGTGTTCCCGTTCGTTCGGTCTCGACAATAGTCCTGGGTTCCTGTCGTGGTGAGCATTTTGCGAATGTGTTCAGTCGCTTCCTGAGTTGGTTTCTTGTGAGCTGGGCTGCCCGCTTGCAACATATTTGTTTCGAGAAGAGCTCTTATTTAGCTTACGAGTCCACCACGCTTCGCTCTATAATTCTTTGGCATAGAGTAAAGTAATGCTTATATGTTGCACACGCTCAGTGAGACAAACAAACATTTCGGCAGTTGCATACCTGTGTCATAGCATATGTACCTATGTCAATGACAGCAGTCGTCATGGCCTACAGGATGAGAGGTCCGGAGCATTTGTATGTAGCGATGCACCGGTGTTTGAACCCCACTGGCAGGTACCAATTTTTCTCATGAAATACGTTCTTAACAAATGTTCACGATTGACTTCCACGGTTTAACACGGAATAACATCGTGTAGTAAAAATCAATTTGCGTAAGTACTGGTGGTAGGATGTCTTGTGAGTCCGCGCGGGTAGGTAAGATAAGATGGCGACGAAGAGAGGCTTAGATGGATGCACGAGCTCACGGCTCACTTGTTATTAAGTGGTTACCGGAACCCATAGAGATCTACAACGTAAATGCTACTACCTACCTTGAGATATGAGTTCCAAAGTCTCAGTTTTACAGTACAACGACTTAAATTTCAAAAACTCAAGTGCGTCCTGAAGTCTATCGATAAGTAGTTAAAAAATGAAACGAAAAAACAACGAAACTAACAACCTGCAAACATTTTACCAATGCCACATCCATGCGAACTAGCTCCTTGTGGCGCCAATATCTACCCGCCACCGAGCGGCCGGCGGCTGGTCGAGGCGATCTGCTGTGGTAATCTACCCTGTTTATACATTTTAAGAAAATAATAATCTTTATAGTTTTTGTTAAATATATTGTCATAGCACCGCATGTTGTTACTATAAAATATTTTCATGTACTGCACGAACTGAATTAATTATAACTATTTTAATGTTCTCATTTAAGTGAATTTATGTAATTCTTTTGAGAATAAAGAATATCTTTAACCCGAAATTTGTATTCTTTATATTTATATTTTTGGCAAAAGTTTGGCAAGGCATCTTGTGAAATTAATTTGCAGCAATATTTTTCTTTTTAACTCAAAAAGTCCACCGACCATCAGTAAGCTTTTTAAATTAGTTAATATATTAGATTTAAATATCTGTTTTAACTAAATGCTATACTAACCGAGAGCTCTGATCAGAATTGGCATTATTAATATATGTACTCTAAAGCCATTAAGTAATTACGTATATTTCGTTTAATTGTTGTGGTCATTAAGAGTAGATGCCGGTGCGGCGGAGCGTAGTTCTCGTATTGAACTTTAGCCTCTAATGTACGTTCTAAGCGTTTGAACTTTAAAAGACATTGTTACTGTCAGTGCTAAGAGCTGCGAGGATGCGAGGTAGGGACGTTTATATTCCGCGGGCAGCTGTAGCGAGTGGCACCGCGGTGCGCCGACAGTGCCGACAGGGAGGTGAGAGGCGCGGGAGGCATGTGATGCCGCTATCGGCCACCGCCCTCCCCGCACGTCCACGGCCCTCCGACCCCCTTCCTCACTCGCAAACCAACGTATGCTAATAAATAGAGCGTTGTTTATACAAACACTGCTCCTACGTTCTGAGAACATTAACTTAACGAAAATGAAGTTTGTTCATAAAATTAGTAGCGTTGGTCAGCAGAACCAGAACATTAACACACATATGGCACGCGACTGTGCCGAGAGGTAAGAAGCATCTCGCAACAGAGAGATGATGAAAGTGCACCTCTCTATGTCAGTGTGTGTTAGGTCAAGTACAGAAGCAGTAAAGTTTGTAATGTCATTAACCACTAAGCAACACAAACAGAGCGAGCGACAGAGAAGTAGTTCGTTATCAGCAGGCACCGGAAGCACCGCACCCGCCCCCGCCCCGCCCCGTCCGCCGCCGGAACCCCGCACCTTGCATCAGCCTACTTACGTGCATTGGATTCCTACTGCCTCCATCGGGGCCATGTCGTGCCGCTCATTGCACTCCTGATGACATTGTTGCACTTCAACACTGACAAATTGTCTTTCGATGAGAGAAGCACTCCATCATAGGAACAACCGAAAGTAAACTTCCCGAAAGCGAATATGGAATCTTCTCAGGCGTGGATTGAAAGCGAGGAGTCGAGGGCGGGGGGAAGGGTCTGAGAGCTCATGCAGGAAGGCAGCGCCAGGTGCGCGGCCGCCGACGCACGCCGCTCTACTGCCGCTCGCCGACTTTCAGCGATTTCGCTTTATCTAATCGCGGGATGATAAAACAGCGCGACTCCCGCGTGTCTCGCGCCTCACGCGGGCGTCCTCAGCCTCCGCCCGGGAGCCTGCGTCCTCCACGCGCGTGCTTCGAGCAGCGACCGATAACGTCCGCATTGCCTCATCAGCGCATATCTCCAGGATCGCCCCGCGCCATAAGCGACCCTGTGTTATTCAGTACAAGGCACACATTAGCGGCACCGCGCGTGTCTCTGGCGACCGTAGTGCACGCGCGCACCAAGCCGCCTTCGGTCCGTTAAATCTAGGCGTTCGCAATAAAACTGCACGTACTCGATGCAAACAAAGAATTTAATTTTCATGCTTCCATTGAAACTACGACGCATTGTGTGGCGCGTTTGCTGAGACTGACCTGAGGCTGTGTTTCCTAAAACCAAGTAACGGAATCTAAACTGAAGCCGTTCTCTCTTATTTAGATATTTAGGAAACTTCAGATGAACAGACAGTCGAAACTGGCACTGCTGGCCAGTATCTGGCGGCCGACATCGGCGCGCGTCACAATACTTCAAGCAATATAAATGTTTCGCCACAACTTAACGTTCGAGGGGTTAATAGATAACCTTTTTTTATGTCCAGTTCGCCAAGCTTTATCTAAACTGTGTAAATTGTGTAAATATACCAGCGGACTGTGACAAACAAACGATCGAGCGACCGAATCCACATCATTACTATTTTAATTGTGCATTGTGAACCTCTCTGACTAATTATAAAGTAAACAATCTCTATAATCGGAAATTAAGATAAAAGCTTCATTGTTTAATCGGGCGCAGGTTCTCTCTATGATCTTTACCAGTCATTACACTAAAACGTACCTGAAAGTACCCAGTTTGCGTGGAGACCCTTGTGTGCAGCGAGCTAGGACATAATATCGCGTTCGGTTCCTGGCGGGTGAGGTGAGTCCTGCGTGAAGGAGGCGGGCGGAGTACTCACCGAATTGGTATTCGTGTTTGGTGGTTTGCATGGTGGCGTCCATCGCGGACGGCGTGGTCAGAGCGCGGCGCGATCGAGAGAGGGCGGCGCGAGAGACGGCATAGTGTCGCGCTGAGAGTGCGCTCGCGACGGTCGGTGGCGCGCGAGTCTCTCGGCGGCGGCCGACCACCGTCCTCGCGCCTCGCTCC
The DNA here is from genome assembly GCF_030269925.1 of Bombyx mori. Lineage (NCBI taxonomy): Eukaryota > Metazoa > Arthropoda > Insecta > Lepidoptera > Bombycidae > Bombyx > Bombyx mori. The sequence continues at coordinate 18,451,688 of NC_085121.1, forward strand.
CTCCCTCCCGGCCTCGCCGCGCGCACGGACCTCCTCCCTCGGCGTCAGCTGTCTCTGTTGCTCGTCTTCTTTAGATTACGCTTGCGTTATCCGCATCTCTCTCGATAACCACCGCGACTGTGTACTATGTGCCGTGATACATAGAGGCGCATCCTATATAGGGTCCATTCACAGCACAGCGGAGCCGAGCAGCCGAGCATCCGATAGCAGCTTTTCATGACTTTAATAGGAAAATAAATAATAACAACATGCTACTAAAATGTTATGTATTTGGTGTAACTCGATCTTGTCAATAGTTAATTGTATTACTACAGCGGAGTAGTTTGTGGAATGCAGTTTTAGATGGAATTAAACTAACACCTTTTCACAATATTGTTTTTTAAACTGAAGTTTCTCAACCCATAATAATCAAAGATATAATAATTAAAAATAAATGAAATTTAAATCTTTGGACGCTGGGGATCTGGAATTTACTAAGTCTATCATGGCATATTGTAATACTCCTTGAAAGTAAAGTTCTGTTCCTAAGGGAGATTTTGACCTGATTGCATAAAAATTGTAAAGGATTACGGTTGCTCCAGGTAGGTGGACGAGGAAGTAGGGAGCTCAAGGACGTCTCGCGTCGAGTGGTCACTGGAGTCCGTTGCCTTAGTAACAGAACATAACTTAACGTTTTCTGACTTAAATTGTTTTATTGATTGACTTCGCCTGCCACGTCTATCTCACTTCATTTCTATGTTGCGCGTCGAACTCTGAAGTTGACGAGTTCGATGAGAACGCTGACCGGTGCTTGGAGAGCAAAAAGCACCGAGAGTGGATGCGGAACATTGTCATGTCATGGACGACGGCGGCTTCGCGTTGTCCCGTCCCGGGCGAATATACGGAGCGAGGGAGAATATACTTTATTGCACACCAAAACACAATTAACGTAAAAAACAGTTAACAGGCAGGTACAATTGTAGAATAGGCAGTCTTATCACTAAAAGCGAACTCTTCCAGACCACCGTTTTATCTACAGAAATTCTTTAAAAGATACAGAAGGTACGTTAGGGTGCATTAAATATTAACAATATCTAGAGTGAACTATCAATATTAAAGAAATACATACATATATATCATAAATATATAGTTACAGTTCATTTAAAATATGAAATCACTCTGTGATTTACATACCAATACCCTACATACATACATACATACATACATACATACATACACATAATAAATGAACAGTATAGTCGGTGATGTAGTCAGTAATGTAGTTAGAGGCAGCCACGATGAAAGGGTTTTGTTAATCTCGCAAAAACTTTTGCTTAGAAGTATAGCAGTAGTTTTATGATAGTGTTCAAACGTTGTTCTCTCACCGATACTTCAAGGTTGGTGTGGCGGCGGGAGAGGAGCTGGATGTGGCAGTCTATGAACTTTTTAGTAATATTACATTTTAAGCACATCGTTGTCTAGGCTCCTATGCGCCTTTTCCCAATATTGCTATTGACATTTTCACGTGTTGTTCACGTCTCGGCGCTGAATTTTCAGAAGATACACTTTTCAAACCTGTGCTTTCAGACTTTTAATATTAAATGTTATAAACATAACAAAGACGTTACCTTTCAGATGGCTTGAAAGTATCTGGTGTTTGAGAGAGAGAGAAGAGAGTACCAGCTCAAGAGTTGAACTAATAATATAAAACTGTATGTAATTGTTATTATTTTACCTAAATATTGCAACGAACGGACGTAAACGGCGGGTTGTGGTGGGTGGTGGAGGAAAGGGATTTCCAGTTGTCGAACTTAAAGAGGCGACATTGCGGAGTGCTAATGCTTCTTAGAACCGCTTCTCTAAGAATGACCTGCGTATCGATGAAAGGGTTATATATGGAAACCGTGCCTGATACCTATATCATACTATGTGCGGTTGTGCGGTTGTCAGTCAATGTTACTTTGAGAACTGTTCCTTAATAAAGTTCGCACAATATGTAAGCTACATCACATTATATAACGATGAGTACAGAATTAAAAACGCTATGCAACGAAACATTCATATCTACACTTGTTTCAATGAGCAGTTAAACCAAAAAGATAGCATTACAAACACAACGCGGTCGGCGCGAGAACGGATCTCCTCATCTCCTCAACGGACGGCGATTTCAATCTGGTAGTAGATGCATTCGCAAAGCAGCTGTCTTTGAGCCGTTATAATAATAATAATAATAATAAACTTGAAACACCCTTGAAACTAAATTATAATAGTTATACTATAGATCCGCCAATAACAGATGAACAAAAAATAATTAGCTGGAAACAAAAAACACTACACGGAAAACATCCTAACCAACTCCAACAAGAACATATTATTATAGACTCAGAGGCATCAAACGCGTGGTTATCCAAAGGCAATATATACAAAGAAACTGAAGGATTTATGTTGGCCATCCAAGATCAAGTCATTAAAACTAGAAACTATCAGAAGTATATTATTAAAGATCCATCAGTAGTCTCAGATAGATGCCGCCTATGCAACACAAATCAAGAAACAATAGATCATATAACAGGGGGTTGTCCATTTTTAGCCAATAAACAGTACACAGAAAGACATAATAACGTTGCAAAACAAATCCATCACAGTTAGCACTTAAATATAACCTATTAGATGAAACAGAACCATACTACAAATATAAACCTACAAGTGTACTCAACAATGAGTCAGTAAAACTGTACTGGGACCGAGACATCATTACCGACAAAACCACGACAAATAATAGACCGGATATTACACTAACACTAAAAGATAGAAAAATTACATATTTGATAGATATTGCAATACCTAATTCTGAAAATATAAGGAGAAATACACACTGAGAAAATACAAAAATATATACCACTAGCAGATGAAATACGACAAATGTGGCATCAACACACCGTTAAAATGATACCCGTAATAATTTCATCAACCGGACTCATTCCAAAATCATTACACACATCGCTCTCAGAACTTGATCTTAATAAATATTCATACATCGCTTTACAAAAATCTGTAATAATTGACACCTGTTCCATAGTGCGACGATTCCTTACATCCACTACTCAAACCCCTACAACACTACACAATGAACCAACTCACTTGGCGTAAGCCCGTGCTAGGTTCACACTTACCAGCATTAGCTGAGAAAAAAAATATATCCATAAACCATAATAATAATAATAAAACATTTATTTCAGAAAAAATCCATAAAATAATAATAAAACACTAGTCAGCACACAAACAGTTCAACAATACAAATAGAAAATGAACAGTATACTAATTCAATTAATTAAATATACAAAGGAAATGAATTAGAAACACATAATTATATCAATACAGTAGTAACCACTCTATGTCAATATTAGCTATCATTATGTCAATCAGTCAATTAATTTGGAGAAAAAATAAAATAAAAAGAAAATCATACACATTTCATAATGAAGAGTAAAATAATAATAGGGATATGTCAGTCTTGTCCGGTAATTATACACATCCATTTATGTTGGATCGGACAATCAGCGCGAGAAGCAATCATCCCGAGAATGCCATTACTACTGTCTCTCACTCGTCTTAAAAAAGAGGCAACCTTTTTTCGGATTATAGCTTGATAGCCATCCGTCCGGGCATCAGCAAACATTTGCGACGCACTGCAGTAGGGAGGCAGCCGCAATAGCACCCTGAAGATGTTGTTATATTGAACGCGCAGGACCCTGGCAGCCCGATGAGTATGATTCACCCATAGACTGCTCGCGTAAAACGATTGGCAAAATGCCTTAAACAAAGAAATTTTTACTGGGGAGGAGCACCGAGCGAATCTACGGGCAACCATGTTTCCTCGGACCGCCAATGCCCTGCGCTCCCGCTCCAAATCTGCGTCATCGGACAAATCATCCGTTACAATGTGGCCCAGGTACTTAAAACTGGTCACTCTCTGCAGTTCCTCATCATATAATTTAATTGAAGGAACACGAACTGGAACGGGTGCACCTGACCTACCATTGAAAAGCAGAACTTTACTTTTTGCTTTACTGTAGGTCAGTCCATGCTCCCCAGCGTAGGTCTCGCATATAGCCAGCATCTTACGAATAGCACCTACCGATGGCCTCAGCAGCACCATATCGTCCGCGAAGCTAATATTATTGACGCATACACTATCAATATGACAACCGGTATGAGTGCTGCTGAGCTCACCGATAAGGTCATTTATGTACAAGTTAAATAACAAAGGAGAGGTCAGCCCCCCCTGCCTCACGCCACACTCCATGCCATATGGCCCGGACAAAGCTCCCGCCCATCTCACCTGGTTCCGCTGGCAGTGGTACCATTCCTGTAACACTGATATGACCTCAACCTTATGTTATGTCTCCTTCATTAGCTTTTGGGCAACTGTTCTCCTGGTTGAGCCCTTGCTCGTCCCTGTTCTAGCGGAGCTGAAGAGGCCGTCGCGTCGGACCGCCAATTATTCTTCCATCCTGATAAAACAACAATAAAAGACCACTTGAATAGAATGGGTAACAAACTGCTACCGGCGAGCAAGTTGGTTGACTACTTCACCAAGTATGAGCAACTAACCTGATGATGAGAATAGTGACGTCAGCATTCGTGACATCATGCTTTTAAAAAATTTCAGCATTGATCAATATCAGATTGCTGATACTAAATTGAGCTCGAACGTACCTACTCACAGACCGACTGGACCCAACTAAAGAAGTAATCCTTAACGCCTCCAAAGGATCTGCGCAGATGGATAACGCACGGATTACTCAGAGCTAAGGTAAAAAACATAAGTCCATCGGTAGAATACCTATTTAAATATCATCTTTGATTATTGCAAACGATAACAAAATTCTGATCCATCTACTCTTACTTCAGATCGATCGAACGAACAACAACGTGCGTCCGAACATCATCTCTCTAGAGCTACTATGTAGTGGAGCAACGGCTATCACAGCGAACGACGTCTTCGGTACAAGTTTATTTGCAAGTAGATATTTACAAGCTCCGAACAGCGGCAATCGGGGCCTCCGTCTATCGAACAACGATATCGGCTCGGATCTTCCCTTTGTCGTTTGCTTACATTCACTTACTAATTCCGTTACCCTAATTTGTTTATTTAATTTATTTAATAATTAATTTATGTACAGATATTAAAAAAGCCTTTGATAGAGTAGACCATAAAATGTCACTATAACAGCTCGCATTTAATGGGAACCGCGGCAATGCGTGGAGTTTGCTAAATCTCATATATTATATGTTTAAAGCCGTACAAAACAATTCTCTCTGACGGCTATGCACCAGATCTTAATCTTGTTACATAAAGGGTTCCGTCCTGCGTCCCCTCTTGTTGTCGTCTTTTGTATTAAGGGTAACAGTTTCAAATTCTGTAACAACATGATTTACGCTAATAACCTTAAAAAAATTACACATTTAGTGATATTAGTGAACACCAATACATTTTAACATGTAATAAACAAGCTCTACAATATGATTCTCGACATGGTAGAGTCCCAAGTGAAGTACAGGAAGACGTAGTTCGTAGGTACTCTCCTTATACATCCATTTAGCGTAATGTGCTAGGAGCGTCGTCAGTTTTTTAATAAGTAAATTAAGATCCGTAGGTTTTAAATTGAATGTTTTTGTTTCCTAGCGCTAAGTTCAGTAGAGTAGAGTAACAGAACTCTAATGCGGAGCGCCGCGTATCAGAGCCGCTGTGTAATATTGCTTACTACAACATTATCGCTTCATCGTGGAAGATTTTCATGAACGCTTGTTCTTGTACGGTATTTTTTTTCTCAAAAATTTGAACTGGGGCGGGATGAAATCCGCCGGAAAAGTGTCATTGCATTCTAGGACATGACTTAACATTGTAACAAGAATATTGTGCTCGCTCGTCGCTCTACAGTGTAGCGACGTCTCTCTGTGAATAAACAAAACCTACTTCGCAAAAGTTCGGCAGTAGGGTAGCGGCATCAATCACCAATTAGAAAAAAATGAAACGAAATCTAGGATATGTACGATTTCCGAACAAGAATATATATTGCGTGATTTATTAGGTTGTTGTTGAGATGGCAGCCGTGAGGATGCGCCTGTGTGCGTGCAGGGAGTGGCCGGTGTGAGTGCGGCGCGGCGACGTGCCCGCGGCCGGCGTGCCCTCACGTACCGGCCGCCCGCGCCTGCTTGCGACTGTTGCGACACCGCACACCAGATAACCGCTGTCCGACGGATTGCTTTTGCCTACCATTTAGCTGGTAGCCTAAGGGGCTATTCCACGTTGGCGCGTAGGTGAGCTCGCGGGCTCAACTTACACTAGCTATAGTAAGAGCAGTACTTCGTATAATAGAATTTGCCACGGGATCGGAATCGCGACCCACTAAAGAGATCAGGTGAGAAACTGAGTGGGTTGTATCTGGGGACTAGTTCGCTCGTTGAGCTCTCGAATGGGCCGATATTTTGATTTTTTTTTACATAGTGGGCGTATGGTGGATAGTCGTGCAAAGAGATCGATCACAGAAACAGAAACGATGACAGTTCCGAGATGTCTTCACTTTTAATATGTCATGTGTTTCGATTTCACTCGAGCGAAGACATCACGACTGTGCCGAAGCACACCACCCGAAGCGAGCCGATGTTTCACGAGTAGTTGCGGCTCGCATCCACGACGTGGCACGCCTTCGCTTCGTTTATCGTGTCCGGATTTGAATTTTTTTCATGGTATATGTTAGTACAAATTCAAGTGTTAAATCAACACCCAACAAATGATCACTTAATATCTCATTCCTATAACCCTTCCTCAAATCATACCATAATTCCTCCTTCACACCCCATAACTTCTCCGTGACAACCAGATAAACCTTTTTGGGAAAAAAAATCAGAATTAAAAAATAACGTTCCAGTTCTTAAACGAATTCCCCGTGGTGCGAGGATTGCAGCATCACAATCGTTACCAAATTTGATCAAAAACGTTATAATACAGAATTCTGTTTCAGCCTGGGAGCGTGTCCTTCTTTTTCCATACAGAATTTTAAACATTAGGCCTAACAAAAATATTAAAACGACTATAACACAAACAATCAAAGATAATTGTAGCAATAACACATATACCTCTAGCAATGATTTCAATAATGATTCATTCATCTTGACAAACAAAAAATCCCACTCTGAGACCACATTTTTTAGAAAAGTTGAAACTAGACTCGGTGATGGTCATATAAGGGGTGCTGCAAATCTTTTGTTTTCAACTGACGTAATAGCACCTAATACCTCCGATACTTTGCAAGCTCTCGAAAGTAAACACGCAGATCCGTCATCAAACATATTTTTTCCTGACCCTCCCAGCTCTGAACAAGCCGTAGAGGTGTCCATGGAGGATGTTTCTGGTTCTGCTGGCGGGCTTAATAGCCTAACTCCACAGCACCTTAAAGATCTAACTAGTGGCAGCTGTGGCGCTGTCGGCCAATCGCTTTTTAAAAGATTTAATTAATTTTATGCTTTCGGGCGAAGTCAATGATAAAATCATTGACATTCTCTATGGTGCAAAATGTGATTTCGTTTAGCAACCTCTCTTCGCCTGGGGGCACCTTGCTGTGTTCAGCATCACTGCCAGTGTGGCAATATTGTCGACCGCTTTGGTTACCACGGGCTCTCATGCGCAAAAAACGCTGGCAGAATATCCCCCCACGCCAGCATGACATCATCCGTCGGGCCCTTGTCAGCGCCGGCGTTCCAGCCATTCTAGAACCGAATGGTTTGGTGCGAGGCGATGGTAAGAGACTAGACGGTATGTCGATTATTCCCTGGAAGATGGATCGGTCGCTCGTTTGGGATGCGACTTGTGTAGATACCATGGCACCGACACATCTTCCTGCGACTAATTCTAACGCTGGCAGCGCTGCTTCAACGGCTGAAGGCCTCGAACGGCGGAAATATGATAATCTTTCTAAAGATTTCATTTTTGTTCCATTTGGGGTAGAAACTTTGGGCCTCTGGGGTCCATCTGCTAAAATCTTTTTTAAGGACCTTAAAAAAAATTATTTGAGGCCTCAGGAGACCAAAAGACCGGTACGTATTTTGCACAAAGAATTAGCATTGCTATCCAGCGTGGAAATGCTGCCAGCCTTCTGGGAACGCTGCCAACTGGCGGTGAGCTAGCACAGATTTTCTATTTATAAGTAGCTTTACCTACATAATTATTATATAATTTTTTTATAGTGTATCAAGGTAATTTTTAAGACGACGGATCCAAATCGGTACTGCATCTTCCTACTAGGAAGTGATTTATTTAGGCTCTTTCAAAGAGTGAGCTCGATGCGAATCTCCTGCTGTATCAGGCACTGAAACATTACTCCCATTATCTTCCCCTTCGGCGAAACAATACGCGGGGTCAGGAAGATCAAGAATCCGGGAGTCTTGCTGGATACATCCATCACCTTTCGGTCTTCCATAAAATATGAGCCACCGCGGTGCTTTTTTTTCATCGATAGACCTTTTGATCAGCCAACGTAGTAAAATGGCGCGGGCGAGAAGCCACCTCGCAGTCCCCGTAGCCCGTAGGGACTGTCGAGTGCCGAGTGCGGGGGCGCCCAGCACTCTACTGTCGGTCCGGTGGTGAGGTGGTGCAAGGTGGCTCCTGTGGGCCGCTCACGGTGTGTCTCTCTAGACGACGTTCTTTGGGATGATCCCGAGGATGAGATCCCGTCCTATCATTAGTGCGGGTACCAGCAAAGGCGGGACTTTCGGCGCGCACTGCGATGCCGTCGATACCCTCACGTCGAGGTACGTCCTCACGGATCTTTGCTGATAGACGCTACCAGTAGCAGCAGCTAAAGCAAAGGTCGCTGTTGAACTCATCGCGAAATTTGGTCCATAGTATCAGCCCGCTAAGTTTCCCGTCCGATGTTCTCAATGGATCAAACCTGGCGACAGGAGAACTTGCGAATTAGCAGCTCTTAAACGCTTGGAGTGCCCGGCAGTTGTTATCGAACCTTCGCCTCCTGGTTAGTTCTCGAATTGCGATAATCGATAATGTGTCTGGATCTAACGTGATATTTAGTGACGCAATTAGGATCAGATATATCGCTGCCGACGTCGCGGATAAGGTGCTTAGCAGCGAAGAGTTGTGAAAGGCGATACTCCACTTCTGCGAGATGGTGGTGCTAGAGTGAGAGGGGTAGAGCTCTTCCCATTCTGCACCGGTCCACAGTTATCGAGCCGGGGGCCAGAGAGCGAACTTCGTCCAGATTTGGTCCCCGTAGGAAGGCTAGGGCCGACTAAGAGGGTCGAGGTCGCTCGGTGTGCTACCAGTACTCCAGCGCACCGCACTAGTAGAATAACAACAATTGAACAGCTGGTTATGATCCAGGAGGCTATTCCGAGACACAAGCGGCACTACCTGCGGCAGCGTGACATGCGCCAAGACGGCAAACGTAGAGTTTTCAATTCATACCGACGACTCCGAAAGCTTTGTGTCTTGGGGTGAGCCGCGTCTCTGGTTGCAATGTTGACTACGATAACCCTATTACCTCTTCCGGGTTCTGTCTCAGACGCTTGAGTGGAAGTCTAGGGGTTTATTTTACTCGGTGGCAGCTACCACTTTGGCAGTACCACATACACGACGCGCCCTCTAAGCGCGGGGATATTTTTAAAAGGTTCGTCCCAAAAAGGTGTGTAGGCATAGATCCACACGAATATGTATGGAAACCTATTTCGTTCTATGAAATTCTAGTAGTTCCATTCTGTTCGTGCATTCTGGCCTAAAGTGTAGGATGGCCGTTATAAAGTTTAATGAAGACCTCGACCTCACGTCGCGAGGTGCGCGACGGCATTATCTCCTTTTTTCTTTCCCCTACCTAATCGTTAGTAGCCTTACATTATTCCAGCTACGGTCGGACAAGTACCTAAGTGACCTTACGGACTCAACCTAAGAATTTTATTAACACTAGTCCTAGCAAGAGCACTGCTTTGCTGAATCTACCACGGATTGCGACCCCGTGAGATGATCTGGTGAGAAACTCAGTGGGCTGTGAACTATGGGCTAGGTTCGTAACGTCGTTGGTTAGACACGTCGAACTCTTCGTCGATTTGGACGAAAACTGTAACCGCTTACTAAAGAGTGGGCCGTGAGCTCATTTCTAAAATTCACATTTAAAAAAATATGGAATGAACATCATATTATTATATTATCATTATGAAAAGAACGATAAAATTGCCTATTTATTCTCTGCAAAGATTAAAAAGCTATTAGCAAGAGTAAACTTTATAATAACGCCATCTTTATTCGCTAATATAAACTTTGAACATTTTCATTGGCAACATTTTCTAAAAGCAGTTAATGCTTAGTAACTTTATAGATGGAGGAATAATTCTTTTATCTATTTATTTTATTTTTCATGTTGTCTAACAGCTGCTGCGAGCATGCTTACTCGGATTGAAAATTAATGTCGATACATTTTGGTCTAGTTTGTTTTAGTTTACGAGTAATGAAGCTCAGAGCATACGCCATCTGTTGGTGACCTTCTTTTATCACACGACCTCAATTAGTTAATTATTATTGCAATTGGTCCAGAAAAACAGCATCCACTGTGAGTTTCTAACGTCACTGATCAGGAGAATTTCATATTATCGGTTTGTCTTAAATACATTGATCTGGATCATAAATAGGTCTCAATCTGCATCAATCTTGCATCAATCTTTATTGAGTCGAGATCGAGACAAGCATCAGGAGCAGCAGTGATGTCTGCGCAGAGCGGCGCCGCGGCCGCGGTGACGGTGCGGGCCGCCACGCGGGACGACATGCCCCTCGTGCACAACATGATCTATGTGAGTTTGCACGATGCTGTGCTGTGCTGTGCTGTACTGTGCTGTGCTGAGCTGTGCTGTGCTGTGTGTCTGCTTGTGTTTATATTTAATTCGATATGTACGTTCTGCCAAATTATTATTTCAGTACTACATTTAGTTTTGCTGTTGTATCCCCATTGCGACACAGATTGATATTATTAGATCTTTACCTACGAAAGGGTCGTTTAGTATATGTACTCGTTTAGAGAAAGCTAGTTATTTGTTTTTTTTTTTCATTCAAAAATGTTCCCATGAGGTCAATGCATGCCTGCCAGCGCAGTGGTAACTATTCAATGCTCTTTTTAAAGAAGTCAGTTGTGTGGAAGCCAACGCTCTTCAAAGGCTTATTGATCAAAAAGATAGAAATGTAGTGAGAACAAAACAATAATCAAATCAGTACATATAAGTAAAGAACCTGAAAATAAAATATATGTAGATATAATATTTAAAATAAAATTCATTGGAATTAAGAATTTACTGCCAGCCATATAAATAGCTAGTATTATAAAAGGGTAACTTCAAGACGTATTTATTATTTCGGTCAGTGACGATCTTGGAGCCGGTCACTTGTCGTTTGGAAGAAGCTCTACATTGCTTGACGATTTGTCGTGGCGTCGTAATCATTTTCAGTGTCTTGTGCAAATGAGACTATCCAACATAAAAAACAAAACGGATTGAGTGAATTTTTAGGACCCAGGACCCTCAACTATGTGTGATCTGATCTGAACACTACAATGATTCAAACTGTAATTGAAGTTAATTAAATTTACGTGATAAATGTAATTTATGAATATAAAGTAGACGTTTGTTGGTTGCCTTTATATTTCTTTCATAACATAACATCTACCAGATACCTGTGAAAATCGACGAAAGATGTTCAAAAATAATAAAATTTTCTGAAACCAGGAGCTGGCGGCGCACGAGGGCGTCGCTGACGGGCCGAAGCTTTCAATCCAAGGTGCGAATACGAACTAAACATTGTACTAGTCGCATTAAGATGCGTGATCAATACTGATGTCGTTATTTGACTGCGCTTTCGATACAGATCTGGTTTCGGACGGATTCGAGCAGTCTCCGGCGTGGTTCTTCGTGTTGATAGCCGAGCTGGACGGACAGGTGGCCGGGTATGCGCTCTGCAACCGCGCGTACTCCAGCTGGACGGGGCGCGCCGTGTACGTGGAGGACCTGTGGGTGTCGGAGCGGCACCGGCGGCGCGGCGTGGCGCGGGCGCTGCTGCGGGCGCTGTGCGAGCGCTGTGCGGCGGAGCAGGTGACGCGGCTCGACTGGCACGTGCTGGAGGACAACGCGCCGGCGCTGGCGCTGTACGCGCGGCTCGGCGCCCGCGACCTCTACCGCTCCGAGCGTCGCCTGGCGCTGCGTCTGGACGAGCCCTGCATCTTGGCCGTCGCCGCGGGCCACCTGCTGCCGTCCACTCCACCTCAGTCGGGCGCCCATATATTTCCTCGTTTCGATTAATGAATTTAAACAGAAGAACTTCTAATGTCAATGAATCGTTTACTTATAATACATAATACATTTTATGACAAAAAATACATAACATTGTGTAAAATAATTTGTATTTGTGATTCGTTCAGCCTCTCGGTACTTAAAACTGAACTCGAGCCATTTGTTACAAAACTGATCATTCGTGAGCACGCTCAACATTACAAACATAATAATAGTTTTTAAGCTATTGCATTAGGGATGTAAACCGGTTCGAAGAAAACCGGAGAAAAACCGGTTTTTATACATACCGATAAATACCGGTTTTTATTTAAGAATACCGGTTTTTTACGCTTTACATTCACAGCTCACACCAGTGCAACCAGATCAAATATACAAGCTACAAATATAAAAAAAACCGTGTTTCAGAATCAAATTACCGTGCATTACATTTAAAAACTACAGTGCAATAACCACATATGGTTGGTTGGTAGACTTTTAGCGTACGAAATGAGGACCGTGACCAAAATATCCACATATCTGCACCCAACACTCAGAAATGGCTTTCGCCAACCAGAGCACATGTTGTCTGCAAAAAAGATGGTGCATCGTGAACTGGGGAATCTTCTTGAAAAATTTTTAACTGTCGCTTTATCATCGGAACAGCCAGAAAAAACCACAAACAATTTTAAAAACCCTGGTATTCTGGACTTTTTGCATTCGCGAAAACGGGATATTCCGAACGCCACGGCGGCCACAGTGAATATAGAGCGAATGTATATTGAGACTGAAGCTGCTACAGAAAACCACACCGAAATTGCTGGCACGTGCTAACATCCAGAAGGAGCAGGCTTCTGAATGATGCAGTGGACCAACTATGCCTCTTGCACCAAAATTTTAATTTAATACAATAGTATTAAATCAAAAATAAAAAGCTTTTTATTATTGGATAATATATATAATCATTAAAAGCCTATATAAAATATGCTCACCCAATTAATTGTATGAAAAAAACTCTTCGTTTGTACGTAAATTTGTTTTATTTAGTGATTATTTAGCCTTTATGGAAAAAACCTAAAAATACCTAAAAAAACCGGACCGGAGCCAGAAATTGTAATCGGTTCACATCGCTATATTGCATAGATTTTATCGCGGGCCTTGGGCGCGGCTTGAGAGCGAAATCGTGAAATTCCGTAAAAAAAAAATTCCACTCCTCACTACGCCCTACTAAGTACTCGTAGCTCGCGTTCAACACATTCACACGTTGCGCTTGTGTAGTGTATAAAGTAAGAAGTCTAAACACCGATTTATGTACTATCAAAATATGTGATATAATTTCGTGGGTAGCACAACGATAGCGCGATTCAGCTTTTGCGTCAAGCGCCATCTATCAGCGAGAAACGGAATTGTAAATTAGAAAATTATATCACATTATAATGCGTTGGGCGTGCCATTTTCTATCGCTTAGTCGAAGAATTTTATTACCACTCCTACTACTCATTCAGTGATTGGAGTGGAATTAAAAATAAACTAGCTAAACCGTTGATTCTGGGCGAATGAGAGTTAGAAGTAGCATCCAAAGGCGTATCTCTATCACATGTAGCGCCCTCTAGTGAGTGCGCGGTCAAAATGGAATACTCAAAATGTAGCAGATTCATTAAAAGTTAGCCCACTGAGTTTCTCGCCGGATCTTATTTTATTGTTGTTTTAATATTAAATTATATTATTGTCGATTTATAATTGCATAAGTTGATAAAAAATGCTATGCAATAGCTTTACCGCGGCAGTCTCCGAGTGCCACACGTCTTTTTAGAATAAGCAAAGTGGCACTTACAAAACCAATGTTTCTAAATCTATGGCACAAAATTCCTAGCACTGGAAATTGATTTACATTGTCTTAATACTTATGGTCACGACTGTACCCAGAGCACGGCCGGGACATGGACTGACGTGAGCGAGTCATCCAGAGGAACTATTTTGAAGGTGCCTGTTAGGTGGCAGCACTTTCCGCACACATGCGAAGGAATACCTGGCACGACTCCGGTGACAACACTCACGAGTAAAATGCGACTGGGTCCTGAATCCTTAGACTAAGCAATAGTTATATCCTTTAAATAATTATGAAGATGTCTACAAACATTTAAGTCGTTTAAGTGTAGGGTGTCCTTATTAGTTTACAAGCTGTTTGTTTGAGTATTTGTTATTGACCCCTATCTTACATACGTATATACGTACCCATATCATACGTAACGTAAAATGAACGACCGGTGACTGTTGAGTGTTCTGTTAAAATGATGACTGATACATCACTGAGTGTCGACCACCGTCAAATGACTTGTATGTATCCTGGGGGCTCCTCGTGCTCGGGGCCCAGGCTCAGTAAGCGGCGTGGACACAGCGCACGCGCGGCCCCGGCCGGCTCGCGCCAGTGCCGCGCGGACAGCGGTCGGTAGTGTCGCGCCAGCCGCCCGTGCGTCGCGACGTCCTCAGCCGCCCGGACTGCCAGAATGGTGGACTCGTGTTCCTGTGTAAAGTGCAACTATAATATCAATCGCAATCCTGATGTCTTCATCTTTGTTGCGAACCTTCCCATAATAATACAGTAATACTACTTTAATTATCCATTAGTTGTCCTTCAACACACGTATATTTTCTGTCGTGTTATTTTACTGACCTATAATAAAGTTAATGATTAGATCTTTAAGATAGAGTCCAAATTCATACGCTGGGTCCAGGCCGGGCTCGTGAATCACCACCGCCGCCGCCACTGAGACCTGACGATCCAATTGTGCTGGAGACTATATAGGGGTTGCTTTCATTGTATGTGTGTTTCGGATAGGGATGGTTCGGCTCCAAGAAATTAAAAGGTACATTTTTTTTCTTTTTTGTTACAAATAATGTATTCGTGCCTGCTCTATGAACGCGAGCTTTACAACGCAACTTTTTTTATAGTCCATCTGTTGTTAAGTGATTACTGAAATCCATAGACATCTACAACGTAAATACCGCCACCCACCTTGAAATATGAATTCTAGGGTCTGAATATACTTACAACGGCTGCCCCATCCTTCAAAACCGAAACGCATTACTGCTTCACGGCAGAAATAGGCAGGATGGTGGTACCTACCCGTGCGGACTCACAAGAGATCCTACCAACAGTAAAAGTACGTCAATTGCTATTGTCTGAAATTGGGCACTTGCAAGCGACTTGAGAAGTTAAGACTGGCGTCTTTTGAAATTTATGTGAACTCGCTTGGATTCATATTATTATTATTTTTCTCTACTGCAGTCCACATATGTCTACTAGCCCACCCTTGAATTGTGGGTTTGATTATTCCATCAAACTGGCTAGACCCATACCCAGCGCAGACAATGCAGAGAGCGTGCTCTCCAGGGAGTGGTAGAGTATGTGCGAGGAGAGGTTTTGTCCTCTTCCTCATGATATTTACAGACACAGAGCCCTCCGGTTCAACGAATATTAACGTATATAGTGCATAAAAATAGAACAATTGTTCTATTCCATGTGAACCTATCACACCAACCACCCGGTGTTATATGGTTTCCGTAGTCCACAGACATCGACACAGACATTGAGACATGAGGTCAAAGTTTCAATGAAATTATAATAAGAGCTGTTCAATCCTTCGAACGCATGACTGCCTTGTGGCTTGCAAAAAGAAATATTGTTCAATATCCGATAAGCGGATGCTCATTAAACACAGACCTGTGAAAACAAGCGAAGCGTGTGAGATGAAGGCGATCGATCGCATTATTTGTGTACCAGAGCAGAGGGAGGCGTTTAATGTAGTGCAGTGGAGCGTGCCGCATGGCGCCCGAGACGTGACGCGCCATGCGCGCGCTGCCCGCCGTGCTCACCACGCTCACCGCGCTCACCGTGCTCACCGTGCTCACCACACTCACCGCGCTCAGCGTGCACGCACACGCCGGCCCGCCTGCCCTGCTAGTGCTGCGTTCCGCCTGCTTTCGACAGGACTTGCCTCGTTTGCATCCAATACCTCGCGCTACGCTTCTCTCTCATCAAGGTACCCCCTATATATGTACATATGTGCTTGACGGGGCCGTAGTCTCAACTGTACTCACTAGTTTCCTAAGTCAGACTAATCTGACGTGACGCTACCTTTCAGAGACATGCGATGTTGGTTGGAACGAGCGGGTAACTCGGAGGGCCGTGTCGACTCTGACCGACGGCGGGCTGGTGGAGATCATCGGATGGCCCGGGGCCGCGGTATGCGAGTCCATATCCGTAACGGCGAGTGTACTGCGGCGGCCGCAGCCAGCCTCGTGCCTGAGGCTGAAGGCGCAGGCCGCTGCGGTGGCGGAGCTGGCGCGGAGGCTGCGCTGGTCGCGCGCCCTGCTCCCTCGCGCGCCGCCCTCCTCCGACTGCGAGGCCGCTCTGCGCGAGTTAACGCTCTTCCTGCTAGAGACCGGTCTGCTTGTCCGGCGCGCGATGCTCTCCGCCCGCGCCTTCGCCGACCGACCGGAAGGTGATCAACTAGTTTGCCTTCGCGGAACACAATTTTCCGACGTTTAAACAAACAAAAACAAAAACAATTGCTCTTTCCGTGTTTCAGTTCTCATTTTATGCGTATCGGTGGCTGCGAAGATCGGCAGCAAGATAGAGTCGATGTTAAAAGATACCGATGTTGTTATTTTGCTTCTACATTTTGAAGAACTCATGCGAGACGCTACTGACTTTGCTAATAAAGACATCGAAAACTTTAAGACAATGAAATCTGAATCAATAAAAGCATCAAAAGTCAATTACTCGTCAGACTCTACTAGCGAACGTGAAATTAATGATCACAAATTGAATCATGAAATGGTACAAAATTTAAATTCACCTCTAAGTTTCTACAACATTCATCGAAAAATGCAAATCAGGTCTGGCAAGTCCTCTATGAATTCAACTGAATTAAGTACAAATCAATTAATTGTTCCGTTCACGAAACCCAGTGAGGGAAATCAAACTGAGCCTGCGAATATTGTTCACGAAGGTACTCGGTCATTAGACGACCGTCGCGATGCTCGCGGAACAACTATGAGCACCAAACACGCAGAAATTGAATCTAGTCAAACGCTGCAAATTTCTAAAAAAGATTTAAGATACCTTGAGATTTTTTCTCATTTTAACGACTTGTTTCCTGGGTGGCTTTTAATTCTAAGTGAAAATATATTCGTCGAGGAACATCTGACGTCTGATTCCATCTCTGAGAAAGTCACAAAAGTGTTGGAGAGCGTTGAAGAGAGCGAGCGCGCGCGCCAGCAGAGCGTGCAGAGGAGGTTCCTCCTGTACGTGCGCAGCGGCGACCGCTCGGCGTGGAGCCGCGCCGCCACGCTCGCCACCAACCTCACGCGCGCGCTCGACGGCGACCGCCCGTGGGCTGCCACCGTCGCACTGCACGACTGGCACGCTCTGGAGCGCTGGAACGGAACCAAGCCCGAAGACGAGCGCGACCATTGGAACGGCTCCAACATCCTGGCGACCGTGCTGGGAGCGGGCGGCGCCGTGGTTGTGGCTGCCGGCGGAGCCCTGGCGGCGCGTTGGGAGGCAGTGCGCAGGCGCAGAAGGAGGAGGCGCGAGGACGTAGTGCTCACCCCATTGCACTTTACCTTTCCCGCCGACGAGGCACGACGCGTCGGTGAGGGTATGGAGACTATGCTGTCCTGCTGGCTTCAGCAACTTCATGAATTCGGAGGCCCCGAACTGGAGCGACCAGACCTTCTAAAGAGACCTGGGGTCACAGCACGAGTGCCTTCTGCTCCCTCTTCCACTTGCAGTGTCAACCGTGTTGTGGTAGATAGACGAATAAGATATAAGGTGCGTAATTGTTTTCATATATTTCGTTGAATGATGGTACTTCATTACACTTTTAATAATAAATTTATGAGAATAATGCAAAGTGTGTGTGTGTGTTTACAGGGCGATGCGGTGCACTTGAGGCACTTGCAAGTGACAGGTACATTGGAGCTCAAACGCAAATCGACAGATGTACTTCTATTGATGCAAAACTTGCGACAGGAAAATGTCAATCCTTTCATAGGTAACATTCCCAACTTAACCTTTGTAATAAAGCGGTCACTAAACCAGACTCCGGCTGTCGCTATTTCTTTTCCGTTCATGTTCATAGACAACAAGACTCCATGGTTCTTTTTGAGGCGCCGCGATGAGGTTCAGCACTCTGTGCTTAACTTATTAAATATTATGTAACCTACTAGAGATGTAGAACATTATAAATAGTCTGTGTAAAGGTTTTTCCGGTGACACGTTGCATTTTCTTCTTTCTTTTTCTTTTTTTTTGTCGTGTTTGCCATTCATCGCACGATGGATACATTAAAACGTGGAAACATTTTTTATAACCTATGGTAAAAATATAAAAAATGATAATCATTTGTGATTGTTCCATTCGTAGTTACATTGAAACATTATTCCATATATTCATCCATATATTATATTTATATACACAGATACAGTATAATAGTGTAAGGTTTAACGACGGGAAGAAGATCTTCCAGAAGAGCGGGTAGTATTGCTCGGTAGACCGATGGTCCGAATGTTATTGTTCGGAACTTATGCAAGTTTATCTTGAAAATGTCGTAAGCGAGATTCAGGCACGTGTCAAATATCTTGTGTTCTGTGATGGCTACCGCCACAATAGTATGTGATAATATTTGTATGAACTGCTTCTCAAGCAGCGCAAGCGCCGACAAAGCAAACGTTAAAGGAACTCCGCTTTCGCGACATATATATTTTAATATCATCGTAATATACATACACTCGTACATTATGTTTCCATTATATCCTAATTTTACTCACCTAAAGATATACCTACACAGTACAATAATGCATTGCTTATTGCACAGGTTGTCTCTGCGAAGGTCGACCGGCGCTGGTGTTCGACGAGTGCTGGCGCGGCTCGCTGGAGGACGTGCTGATGGCGGACGACATCAAGCTGGACTGGACGTTCCGGCTGTCGCTGCTGTCGGACCTGGTGAAGGGCATGCGCTACCTGCACGGCTCCCCGCTGCGCGCGCACGGCCGCCTCTCCTCGCGGAACTGCGTGGTGGACTCGCGCTGGGTGCTGCGCGTCACCGACTACGGGCTGCCGGCGTTGCACCGCACGCAGGGACTGCCGCCCGCGCAGCGCACGCCCAGAGGTGCCATGGACATCAGCATAAACAGCACTTGAACAAATCGTTCACTACTTAGTCTGGCCGTAAATACTGTTACAAAGGAAAAAAAAAAAAAACTATGGCAAATAACATTTAATACTTTTACAGTGTGTTAGTTTAATACATAAATATAAAAAAAATTAAAGTATAAAATCTTATTCGAAGTGGTCTCCATTGGCTGCAATACAGTCCTTTAAACGTTGAGGCCAGTTATCAATAGAAGCACGCACTCTTTCCATGGGTAAATTTTTCACTGCCAATCGTACGGATTGTTTTAGGGACTCCAAATTATCATGGCGTTTAGAGCAAGCCGTACTCTCTAAAACTGACCATATAATTATAATCCAGCGGATTAAGATCGGGACTAGACGACGGCCAGTCTTCAGCTCTGATGAAGTCCAAAACGTTCGTTTCTAACCAAGACTTATGACTTGGCGCCGAGTCTTGCTGGAAGGACCATTCTTGATTATTGAACATGGTGTTGTTAAGGGACTTCACTACCTTCTCAAGAATGGTATCTTGATACACTTGTGCCGATGTTCTGATACCTTTTTCACAAAAGTATGGCTCAGTCACTCCTTCATAGCTAATACCCCACCAAACCATCACTGAAGTCGGATAGTGCCCATGTTTTACTCTGTCGACTAATTGGGAAGCTTCCTTAGAGCTTTGAGCATAAATACGGTCATTTTTTTTGTTAAAATGTTGCTCAATTGTAAAAAAAATCTCATCCGTAAATAAATTTTTCTAGGACCTCCGTTTGCGTACCGCTTCAGTAGTTGTTTCGATTTTACCACCCTATTCTCTTTTAAATTATCAGTTAAGAAATGACCAGTACCTCTCTTATAGGCTCCAAGTCCTAAGTCATCTTTTAAAATACGCGCCATGGTTCTAGGTGCTATCTTCATCTCTCGAGATAAAATCTTTTGCTTTCGGATAGGATTTCTTCGAATTATTTCCCTCACTGCTTTGACCACCTTTTTCGTACGAACACTACGTGGACGGCCAGATCTTTTCTCTCACAAACAGAGAAGGTCTCATTGCACCTATTAATAGCCCGGTACAAACATTTTACTAAGACCAAGCGTATGGAGAGTTTTAAAAATTGCATTTGGCTCCATACCTATTTTGTGTAATGCAATCACAGCGATTCGGTTCTCTTTATTACCCCAATCCATTTTAATATCGCAAAAGATTGTACAATGTATTGGCGCCAAAATGAGAAAACTCAATGAGCAATCATATCAAAATGACAGATTCCAAATTCAAATGTAATATTTTGTTTATTTTTAATTGTAACAGTATTTATGGCCAGACTAAGTATATTATATTGTTAGCTTTTGATGTTAGATACAATTTTTTGGATGTTATTGCAGAACTTCTGTGGACGGCTCCCGAACTGATACGGGAGGCCCGAGAGGGCGGGGGCTGGCTCGCCACGCAGTCCGGGGACGTGTTCTCGTTCGCCATCATCATGCAGGAGGTCATAGTGCGCGGCGAGCCGTACTGCATGCTCTCCTTCACGCCTGAAGGTTCGTCTGCTTTCAACTTTACATGTTGTCTTCAGTGAGAGGATAAGTATTGAATTAGTCGAGTTCGACGCCGCCATTTCAGAGATCATCGACAAGCTGTGTCGTCCTCCGCCGTTGATTCGTCCGTCGGTGTCGATGGGCGCGGCGCCGCCCGAGGCCGTGAGCGTGATGCGGCAGTGCTGGAGCGAGGCGCCCGACCTGCGCCCCGACTTCAACCGCCTGCACGACGTGTTCCGGCAGATGCAGCGCGGCCGGTACCTTGCAACTTATCATTCACATTCTTTAGGTATTTCTCCGTACGCATTCATTTGCAGATACATTTATGGCAGTGGCCTGAATCTTGCTTACGGCATTATCAAAGATGAGCTTGCATATATACAACTTCCGAACGACAAACTTTCATAGCCCACTGAGTTTCTCACCCGATCTCTCTTAGTGGGTTGCGATTCGGATTCAGTGGTAGATTCTGGTAGACCAGAAGGCTGGTCTTGCTAGGGCTAGTGTTAGCAAAATGGTCAGGTTAGAGCCCCGTGAGCTCATCTACTCGCTCGGTTAATATAGTAGGTATAACCTCTCGAGTAGACTAGGGAAAAAAAGATCTTCGCTTTGTCGTTGACCTTGTTTCATACGTGATGTATTTTAGGATACTTTAATTAATTTAAAAAATATATAGCAAGTGGGGTTTAGCAGATCTTACAGATAAAAGGAAAATACTAGACACGAATCCTTTTAGCAAAAAGAAGATCAAATTTAATCTTATGTTTGTGATATCGAAATATTATTTGTATTTTACAGAAAAATTAATATTGTCGACTCCATGTTCGAAATGCTCGAGAAGTATAGCAATAATTTGGAAGAATTGATCAGGGAACGTACAGAGCAACTGGACATGGAAAAGAAAAAGACCGAACAACTACTTAATAGGATGCTGCCGAGGTCTGTACCCATTCACGGTCTGCTCTTTATCACAGTCCGTCTTCGCACCGCCGAGACGACTCAGTCCACCCTCGTATATCCTCGTATTCCTAGTGAATCATATCCAATAACGTCTTGCTTTCCTCTAGTACCTGTAGTATCCATACACATAAAAGAACGCAATAACTGTGTGTGACAACGTCACGCCCTCCGACTCACTCGCTTCTGAGTATGGAGCAGTCTAGGCGGGTCCCGTGTGACCCGACGACCGCAGGCCCCTCATCCTCGGGAGGCTTGCTCTACTGTTCTTGCTGAAATGTTTCAGCAGTGATCGGACCCACCCCAGACAAAAAACGGATCGAGCCTCTAAACATATACAAAGGTAAATAAATTATAAATAATTTAAAATACCACAGATCAGTCGCGGAAAGACTAATGTTAGGATCGCGAGTCGAGCCTGAGGAGTTCGAAGAAGTGTCTATATACTTCAGCGACATTGTGGGATTCACGGCACTCGCAGCAAGGTCTACAGCGGTGCAGGTGGTGGACCTGCTCAACGACCTGTACACGACCTTCGACGCGGCCATCGAGCAGTACCGCGTCTACAAGGTGGAGACCATCGGCGACGCCTACATGGTAGTGGGCGGACTGCCGCAGCGCACCCGCGACCATGCCGAGAGCGTGGCCACCATGGCGCTGCACCTGCTGCACCTGGCGGGGCGCTTCCGCGTGCGGCACCTGCCCGACACCCCCCTGCACCTGCGCATCGGCCTGCACACGGGGCCCTGCTGCGCCGGGGTCGTCGGCCTCACCATGCCGCGCTACTGCCTCTTCGGAGACACCGTCAACACCGCCTCTAGGATGGAATCTACAGGTACCATCTACACTTCCCTACTATTTCAGACATTACCTACTTAAGATAATTACAACACAAACTTAATTCAGCAATCGAAATCTCTGTAAAGTGCGATCTTGTTGGAGCTATTAATACCTTAATTTAGTTCTGCATGTGTCTAAAAGTGTATCTCATCAGGCTTATGTTTCAGGAGCAGCTTGGCGTATCCAAATATCCAGTACAACAGCTGAGAAGCTACTGGCTGCGGGCGGGTACAAGCTACGATCCAGAGGGCTCACTCAGATCAAAGGCAAGGGTGCCATGCACACGTACTGGCTGCTTGGTAAGGAGGGATTCGATCCTCCGCTTCCGACCCCTCCACCGCTTGAGTGAGTAACACACTTGCTGCGTCTTCTTTTGAAATGGGCACATTTATATCTCATTACAACACACATTTCAGTTGCGAAGGTGAGGTCCTGCTGGAGGTGGAGGGAGAGAGCGAGCCTGAAGCGGCTCCCGTGGACTCCGGCCTCTCCTCCGCGTCGCCGGACAACAGGCCAGCTCCCTATCTCACAAGTATGTTAAGATTTGTCAGCACACGAGTCGTAACTTGCCGCACATCATGAGCTAACATAGGGGGTTAAAGCATGAAATTAGACTTAGACAAAAAAGCTGGATACTTCGAATATTTGAGTGATTTTTGAATACGAGTTGCGACGTGGAACTAACGCTGCAGAAACAGCTCGCGATATCAATGTTGCGTTTGGAGAGGGGACTGCTAATGAACGCACCGGGCGATTTTGATTTAAACGCTTTCGTGATGGAAATTTTGATTTGAACAACGAACCACGTGGAAGACCGCCCACACATGTGAATAACAATGAACCTAGTGGAAGCCGATCTGAACCAAACTACCCAGAAATTAGCGGCATGGTTTAACGTTACCTTACCGACAATATTTGCTCGTTTGCGTCAAATCTATAAAATAAAAAAATAAATATGAAAAATGGGTGCCTCATGATTTGACTGATGTGCAGAAAGAAACGCGTGTTGAAACTTGTGTTGCCTTGTTGAATCGAAACAGAAATGAAGGAATATTGGATCGAATTGTGACATGTGGTGAAAAGTGGATTCTTTACGATAACCGTAAGCGAAAAATGCAATGGCTGACTCCAGGTCAAAAGCCGCAACAGTGTCCTAAAGCAAAGCTTACCAATAAAAAGGAAATGGTAGCTGTTTGGTGGTCATAGCATGGTGTTATCCACTATAGCTTTCTTCGATCTGGTCAAGCACTAGCGGCAGATGTCTACTGTGCTGAACTCCGAACAATGATTGCAAAGCTTGCAGTGAAACAGCCCTAACTCATGAACCGATCTTCACCATTATTGCTCCATGATAACGCGAGACCTCATACAGCACGAGAAACCGTTTTAACTCTACAGGAACTGCAATTAGTAACCAGACCTTGCTCCAACGCACTACAATTTTTTTTTTGTGATTTGGACAATTACGTAGAAAATTTAATTAATAATAAAAAGTTTTCTTCCAATACAAAATGCTTTCACACAGTTTGTAGAATTTAGTCATCAGAGTTCTATCGCAAAGGCATAAATGACCTCTTATTAGATGACAGCAATGTATAGATAATAATGGTAGATATTTTGATTAAATAATAATGTTAAATAAAAAAACAAATTTCAATTTTTCAGTAAAAATCGGCAATTTCATACTTTAACTCCTAATACATATAATACTGCATGTAACTAATAGTGAATATGCAGTAGCTGCACTCTAATCACTTTATTGATTCGTACAATTATAATTGTAGTGGAGGCACATTTCTCTTAACATTAATGTTCTTCCGAATTCCACATTGTGTTTGGGGGCATCCATTAATTAGATCAAGGTAAATCATTCCAAATCTCACTTAGGGGGGAGGGGGGGCCTTGGCAAATATCACCTAATTATATTTCTCGCAGAAAACGGTGTAAAATTGCATGAAAATTTATTTCTAGAATAAAATATGGCCAAATCTGAGAAAATAGTATTTTTCGTATTCGTCAGAACTTCGCAGAGCAGAAGAGCAAGTTTTTTTTTCTCAATATCCAACACTTTTATCATCCAAATAGAAGTTTTGAAGAATCTCGCGTGAGATTAGAGCAGAGGGGAGGGAGTTGAGAAAAATCTTACGATATCTCACCAGGGTGGGACAGGGGGTCACAAAATTCTCAAAAACGCCTCACGTAATTAATCGACGCCCCCTTTGTAATCTCATGTGTGTAATCTCAGCAATAAACAAAACCAGTTCCAAGTCTAGAATAGAGTCACCACAACCAAATAAACCGCTAGGTGTAACGAAACAAGTAATGAAGTTAAATAATTAACATATAAACCTATTTCTGGGAACAAATTAGACACGCGCATCTGGCCCCCAAATTAGAATTTCCTGTGTTCTGGGTGACACCAGAGACTGACATACATATTTATACGAGTGTGCGTGTCAACAGGTATATACATATATAGATAGCTAGCGACCCGGCCGCGCTTCGCTTCGGGAACTGTCATTTATTATTGATCTTATTGAATTTTCTATCTTCATCTTTCCTAATATCGCGCACGCGGTTGTTTATGTCATAACTGTTCAAATATTTGTCCAAATGATGCAGTGTAAAAGACAAAGCTTATCTACTTTAAATATGTCCCTGATGCGACAGAAGTATTTATTTTGATATAAGTATCAAGTTGTTAGTACCAACTGTGCGTCAGAAATAAATTAACAGTTGTTATTGCATTTATGGTTCACTATTTTGGCTATAATGGCTTACATATAAAAGATAGATATATGCTATCGCGGACTTTTATGTGCGACTATTTAAGATGAACACTTCCCAAATACATTATATAAGTTCTCCAACGGTGTTTGCGGCGCACGTCAGAATAGCTCGCAAAGGGCAGAATTTTGTATCGTTATATTATATACATATTTGGATAATTCACACTATCTATTTATGTTTGTCACACGAATGTTTGCTCCATGTGGGAATCGAATCCACGTCCCTCGGCGCCACAGCTAGGCGCGCTGACTACTGCATCACCGAGCCAGTCACTGATGCTGCAGTCGTTACTCCGCAGGTTCAGAGCAGTCTCGTCGGCCGGTGTCGAGCGCGACCTCCGCGGACAGCTGCTCGCCGCCGCCGGAGCCACGAGGCTCACGAGCCCTGCTGCCCACCACCAGCGTCGACCACAGCGCGCCCTACGCACGATATAGGTCTAACAGTTCTAATAGTTCCGATTCAGGTTCTCGCTATAGTTCAGAAATAGGTGGTCGATTGTTATCGAGGGACACGATCAGATGTCTAAAGCTGTTCGTGATGCGATGACAGATGGCTGGGCGGCAACGCACGTACTCTGAAGCGGCAGTGGTCCCTGGAGCGCGGCGACGCGCTGGCGGCGGCGGCGGCGAGCGACGCGCCAGCCGGCAGTCGCGTCACGCCGCGCCACGCGCCGCGCTACCGGACGCGCGCCGAGCCCGCCGACGACGACTAGCGCCAGGAGTCCTCCGCCCGCACCACCGACACCTCCCGAAGCCCGCGCACGCGTCCCTTGCCCCGCGACGCCGCTCGACCGACAATAATTTTCGTAGTGATCTCCTGGACTGTTCGACTTTATTTATTTCTAGTGAGAGCGACGTCGATGTCTAATGTGATTTTTTTACGGGTGATTTTAGATTTTACTTACCTATTTAAAAATTTAAAGAAAAAGAAATAAATACTATTTTTCTCTTACTGTGTTTTTGTTGTTAATGACCATCATCTAAATCCTGAAATTGATTTTAAGGAATTTGACAAAATTAGCCTCTCTATTCTAATTCCAAAGGAAAATAACGGAGGAATGTCTGGTGATATATTACAATATTTCAGATCATATACTTCTACAATATTGAATAAATAGAATATCGTCATGGCCAAAGGCTAAGATGCCTGGTGTACCTTGCGATGCAACGGTGTTGGAATACTGCAGCATACGTAATGAATTGCGTACTAAATAAATGTTCACGATTGACTTCCACGGTGAAGGAATAACATCGTGTAGTAAAAATCAAACCCGCAAAATTATAATTTGCGTAAGTCCGCACGGCTAGGTACTGTTACGCGTTGGAGTTGAGGATAAATAAAAAATTCCACCAATTAATAAAATAAAACTGTATGAGCAATTGAAACACTTAAACACTTTACAAACACTGTAAAATTCCTAATTCACTTCTTTCGCTTCGCTTCAGGTAATCCGTTCACTGTTTCGCTTCGAGTAGTTCCGATTACAAACTGACTGCGTGCCATCTCTGTAACGCTTTTAGAGGCGAGACGACATGCCTAGAATCAAGCCTAGAATCGAGAACATTCCTCACAAGTTGAGCACTTTTCGATGTGTGTTTCCGCTATCTGACAATAGATAGCGTTGTACTTCGAGAGCGTTCTAGACGTTACTAGATCCTTTGATATTCGTTTCGGCTATTCGGCCATAGATGGCGTTACTCTTACCAGCGTAACAGTACCACCACCCCTTTTTTTTTTTTTTTTTTTTTTTCGGGGCCAGATGGCGAACCTCCTACGAGGTTCCCGCGCCTAGGGGGCGCACGGGGTATGTGGAACTTGACGATCTGCAAAGTGTTGGGAGCAGACCGCGGGTCCAAGGAATTTTAGGGCTCACCCACTAAGCGACTCCCCTGCACTCTTCGCCCAAGCGTCCGATCCCCTCCGAGGTCGGAACCTGGATGAGGTAGGGGGTAAACCGCGGTTAACGCTGCAACCAGACAGCGCAGCTCACCCCAAGGACGCCCAGCCGACGGAGCCTTCGAGGTCAATCGAAGACTCTGTCTGAAACGTCGGCCGTCTCGGTACGGCAGCCCATCAGGCCACCCAGACGGTGCCGCTGGTGTCCCGGAATACCCCGATGGACCAGAACCAGCCTGCCGGGTCGGGCCGCGATACACCGCCAACCGGTTGCTCTTTTGTATCTCCTTGGCACGCGCTAGAATGCTGGTAGCGCGCCGCGCGGCCTTTACCCCCTCAGGTCGCTCCTTGACCTTCACTGGGGGGAAGCTGCCATCTACAGGGGCCGGGACGTATGGGCGTATTCCCTCCTTCGGCCCCCGGCTCGACGGCGACGGATCGGAAAGGGATGAGCTCTCCCTCTCTCGTTCCGCCACCTCCTTCTGCGATATGGTGGACTCGCAGAAGTCGAGCATCGCCTTCCAGGAAGCGACAGGTCCTCTCCTATGACCGCGACGAGGGCGGCGCGTTCCTCGTCGAATCCGGAGCAACGCGCCAATGTGTGTTCCGCTGTATAATCCTCGTCGCGGTCTGTGCAATGGTGGCACTGCGCCGTCGGTTCCCTTCCAGGTATTTTATGCAAATACCGGTCGAAACATCCGTGGCCAGTAAGCTTCTGCGAGAACCGGAAGGTGAGAGGTCCGCGGTCGCAGACTACCCAGTGCCGGAGAACCAGGCGAACCGCCTCAACAGTATGGAGGCCGGCCGACGGG
The DNA here is from genome assembly GCF_030269925.1 of Bombyx mori. Lineage (NCBI taxonomy): Eukaryota > Metazoa > Arthropoda > Insecta > Lepidoptera > Bombycidae > Bombyx > Bombyx mori. The sequence goes on from NC_085121.1 coordinate 18,480,000, forward strand.
TCCGCTAAAGGATGAGACCACGCCTCCAGCACGGACCGCCGAGATTGGAGCCTCCGCGCTCTCACTATACCTTCGCCAGGGCACCCTTCCCCCCTAGCGCAAAGGTCGCTACGCCACCTGTAATTGGCAGCGAGCGCCTCTGCCTCCAGGTCCCAAGGTGGCGCCCCGGCGAGCAAGCACGCCGCCTCGTAGAAGACGGTGTGGTATCCTCGAATGGCCCTGACTGCGATCGCGCGCTGCGACGTCCTTAGCGTTCGCCTGACGCCAGACGGGCGCGCGATATGGTGCCATCGACCGCATCACCCCATGTATAGGCGGTGCGCCCTCCATCGTTTGGCAGAAGTCGACTCAAAGAGCCGGTCGTCGCCATCAGCCGAGAGCCCAGTTTCTCAAAGTGAGCGCGTAAGCTCCACCGACCATCTAGTTCGAGGCCGAGGTACCTGAGACCAGTTACCCCGACCGGCAGCGACGCGTCCTGGAAGGCGATGCTCGACTTCTGCGAGTCCACCATATCACAGAAGGAGGCGGCGGAGCGAGAGAGGGAGAGCTCTTCCCTTTCCGCACCGATCCGTCGCCGTCGAGCCGGGGGCCGGAGGCGGGAATACGCCCGTACGTCCCGGCCCCTGTAGGTGGCGGCCTCCCCCCGGTGAAGGTCAAGGGGCGACCTGAGGGGGTGAGGCCGCGCGGCGCGCTACCAGCACTCTAGCGCGCTGCCGTGGAGTGAATAGAGCGACCGGTCGACGGTGTATCGCGTCCCGACCCGGCAGGCTGGTTCTGGTCCAGCGGGGTATTCCGGGACACCAGCGGCACCGTCTGGGCGGCCCGACGGGCTGCCGTACCGAGACGGCCGACGTTTCAGAGCCTTCGATTCGCCTCGAAGGCTCCGTCGGCTGGGCGTCCTTGGGGTGAGCCGCGCCGTCTGGTTGTAGTGTTGACCGCGGTAGCCCCCCTACCTCATCCGGGTTCTGACCTCGGAGGGGATCGGGCGTCGGGTGTAAGAGTGCAGGGGAGTCGTTTAGTGGGTGGGTCCTAAAATCCTTGGGCCCGCGGTCTGCTCACAACACCATGCAGATCGTTGAGTCTCACATACCCCGCGCGCCCCTTTTGCGCGGGGACCTCGTAGGAGGTTCGGCCCTCTACCCGAAAAAAAAAAAAAAAAAAAAAAAAAAAAAAAAAAAAAAAAAAAAAAAAAAAAAAAGGTTGAGGCGGCGGCCGTCGTCGCGACGCTGCGTTCGCGGAGACGGCGGCCCAGCTGCACGCTGACTGTCGTCAAAAGCAGACGGCGCTGCAGCTGGCCATCGGCGAGGCCAAGAAGCAGAGCATGAAGACTCTCCTGGAGTCGCTCGACGAAGATCCCTGGGGGCGCCCATACAAGATGGTTCGCAGGAAACTGCAGCCGTGGGCGCTCCCGGTGACCGAGCGGCTCCAGCCTCGGCAGCTGCGGGAAATAGTTTCTGCGCTTTTCCCGCCGGCAGCGGGGGGGGACTTTGAGCCCCCCCAGATGGACGCCACGTGGGGCACGCCTCCGCGTCGCCCCAGCGTTCCCGCTGCTGAGGAGCCCCCTCCCCCTATCACGGGGGCGGAGATCCATGCGGCCGTGTCCAAAATGAGAGCGAAGGACACGGCCCCCGGCCCTGACGGCGTTCACGGCCGGGTCTGGAGCTTGGCCTTCGAGGCCCTAGGGGACCGGCTCGGGGGGCTTTTCGAAGCGTGCCTCGAGTCGGGACGGTTCCCGTCGAAATGGAAGACGGGCAGACTGGTCCTTCTGCGGAAAGACGGGCGCCCCGCGGACTCACCCGCGGGCTATCGCCCCATCGTGTTGCTGGACGAAGCGGGCAAGATGCTCGAGAGGATCGTCGCGGCCCGCATCGTCCGGCACCTGACCGAGACGGGTCCCGATCTTTCGGCGGAGCAATACGGCTTCAGAGAGGGCCGCTCGACTATCGACGCAATTCTGCGCGTGCGGGCCCTCTCCGATGAAGCCGTATCCCGGGGCGGGGTGGCGATGGCGTTATCCTTAGATGTAAAGAACGCCTTCAACACCCTGCCCTGGTCGGTGATCGCGGGGGCGCTGGAGTATCACGGCGTCCCCGCATACCTCCGCCGACTGATCGGCTCCTATCTCGAGGGCAGGTCGATCCAGTGCATCGGACACGGTGGGGCGATGTACCGCTTCCCCGTCGAGCGCGGTGTTCCGCAGGGGTCCGTCCTGGGCCCCCTGCTGTGGAACATCGGCTACGACTGGGTCCTGCGGGGCGTCATTCGGGGACCCCTCCCCGGGCTGAGCGTAATCTGTTACGCCGACGACACGTTGGTCGTGGCTCCGGGGAGGGACTACCGGGAGTCTGCCCGTCTGGCGTGCGCAGGCGTGGCACACGTCGTCACTAGGATCCGACGGTTGGGGCTCGAGGTGGCGCTCGACAAAACCCAGGCCCTGATGTTTCACGGGCCGGGACGAGCGCCGCCTGTGGGTGCCCACCTCGTGATCGGAGGCGTCCGCGTCGGGGTCGGGGTGACCGGTCTTCGGTATCTCGGCCTCGAACTGGACGGTCGGTGGAACTTCCGCGCTCACTTTGAGAAGTTGGGCCCTCGGCTGATGGCAACGGCCGGCTCTTTGAGCCGGCTCCTTCCAAACGTCGGGGGTCCCGATCAGGTGGCGCGCCGCCTCTACATGGGGGTGGTGCGGTCGATGGCACTATACGGCGCGCCCGTATGGTGCCACGCCCTGACCCGCCAGAACGTCGCCGCGCTGCGACGTCCGCAGCGCGCGATCGCGGTCAGGGCGATCCGAGGATACCGCACCGTCTCCTTCGAGGCGGCGTGCTTGCTCGCCGGGGCGCCACCCTGGGACCTGGAGGCGGAGGCGCTCGCTGCCGATTACCGGTGGCGTAGCGACCTCCGCTCTAGGGGGGAAGGGCGCCCCGGCGAAGGAGTAGTTCGAGCGCGGAGGCTCCAATCTCGGCGGTCCGTGCTGGAGGCGTGGTCTCGCCGCTTGGCGGACCCGTCGGCCGGCCTCCGAACCGTCGAGGCGGTCCGCCCGGTTCTCGCGGACTGGGTGGGCCGCGACCGCGGATGCCTCACCTTCCGGCTAACGCAGATGCTTACCGGCCATGGTTGTTTCGGCCGGTACTTGCACAAGATAGCCGGAAGGGAACCGACGGCGCAGTGCCACCACTGCGCGGACCGCGACGAGGAAGACACAGCGGAACACACATTGGCGCGTTGCTCTGGATTTGACGAGCAACGCGCCGCCCTCGTCGCGGTCATAGGAGAGGACCTCTCGCTGCCGCGCGTCGTGGCTACGATGCTCGGCAGCGACGCGTCCTGGAAGGCGATGCTCGACTTCTGCGAGTCCACCATATCACAGAAGGAGGCGGCGGAGCGAGAGAGGGAGAGCTCTTCCCTTTCCGCACCGATCCGTCGCCGTCGAGCCGGGGGCCGGAGGCGGGAATACGCCCGTACGTCCCGGCCCCTGTAGGTGGCGGCCTCCCCCCGGTGAAGGTCAAGGGGCGACCTGAGGGGGTGAGGCCGCGCGGCGCGCTACCAGCACTCTAGCGCGCTGCCGTGGAGTGAATAGAGCGACCGGTCGACGGTGTATCGCGTCCCGACCCGGCAGGCTGGTTCTGGTCCAGCGGGGTATTCCGGGACACCAGCGGCACCGTCTGGGCGGCCCGACGGGCTGCCGTACCGAGACGGCCGACGTTTCAGAGCCTTCGATTCGCCTCGAAGGCTCCGTCGGCTGGGCGTCCTTGGGGTGAGCCGCGCCGTCTGGTTGTAGTGTTGACCGCGGTAGCCCCCCTACCTCATCCGGGTTCTGACCTCGGAGGGGATCGGGCGTCGGGTGTAAGAGTGCAGGGGAGTCGTTTAGTGGGTGGGTCCTAAAATCCTTGGGCCCGCGGTCTGCTCACAACACCATGCAGATCGTTGAGTCTCACATACCCCGCGCGCCCCTTTTGCGCGGGGACCTCGTAGGAGGTTCGGCCCTCTACCCGAAAAAAAAAAAAAAAAAAAAAAAAGGTTGAGGCGGCGGCCGTCGTCGCGACGCTGCGTTCGCGGAGACGGCGGCCCAGCTGCACGCTGACTGTCGTCAAAAGCAGACGGCGCTGCAGCTGGCCATCGGCGAGGCCAAGAAGCAGAGCATGAAGACTCTCCTGGAGTCGCTCGACGAAGATCCCTGGGGGCGCCCATACAAGATGGTTCGCAGGAAACTGCAACCGTGGGCGCTCCCGGTGACCGAGCGGCTCCAGCCTCGGCAGCTGCGGGAAATTGTTGCGGCACTGTTCCCGCCGGCAGCGGGGGGGGACTTTGAGCCCCCCCAGATGGACGCCACGTGGGGCACGCCGCCGCGTCGCCCCAGCGTTCCCGCTGCCGAGGAGCCCCCTCCCCCTATCACGGGGGCGGAGATCCATGCGGCCGTGTCCAGGATGAGAGCGAAGGACGCGGCCCCCGGCCCTGACGGTGTTCACGGCCGGGTCTGGAGCTTGGCCTTCGAGGCCCTAGGGGACCGGCTCGGGGGGCTTTTCGAAGCGTGCCTCGAGTCGGGACGGTTCCCGTCGAAATGGAAGACGGGCAGACTGGTCCTTCTGCGGAAGGACGGGCGCCCCGCGGACTCACCCGCGGGCTATCGCCCCATCGTGTTGCTGGACGAAGCGGGCAAGATGCTCGAGAGGATCGTCGCGGCCCGCATCGTCCGGCACCTGACCGAGACGGGTCCCGATCTCTCGGCGGAACAATACGGCTTCAGAGAGGGCCGCTCGACGATCGACGCGATACTGCGCGTGCGGGCCCTCTCCGACGAAGCCGTATCCCGGGGCGGGGTGGCGATGGCGTTATCCTTAGATGTAAGGAACGCCTTCAACACCCTGCCCTGGTCGGTGATCGCGGGGGCGCTGGAGTATCACGGCGTCCCCGCATACCTCCGCCGACTGATCGGCTCCTACCTCGAGGGCAGGTCGATCCAGTGCATCGGACACGGTGGGGCGATGTTCCGCTTCCCCGTCGAGCGCGGTGTTCCGCAGGGGTCTGTCCTGGGCCCCCTGCTGTGGAACATCGGCTACGACTGGGTCCTGCGGGGCGTCATTCGGGGTCCCCTCCCCGGGCTGAGCGTAATATGTTACGCCGACGACACGTTGGTCGTGGCTCCGGGGAGGGACTACCGGGAGTCTGCCCGTCTGGCGTGCGCAGGCGTGGCACACGTCGTCACAAGGATCCGACGGCTGGGACTCGAGGTGGCGCTCGACAAAACCCAGGCCCTGTTGTTTCACGGGCCGGGACGAGCGCCGCCTCTGGGTGCCCACCTCGTGATCGGAGGCGTCCGCGTCGGGGTCGGGGTGACCGGTCTTCGGTACCTCGGCCTCGAACTGGACGGTCGGTGGAGCTTCCGCGCTCACTTCGAAAAATTGGGCCCTCGGCTGATGGCGACAGCCGGCTCTCTGAGCCGGCTCCTTCCAAACGTCGGGGGTCCCGATCAGGTGGCGCGCCGCCTCTACATGGGGGTGGTGCGGTCGATGGCACTATACGGTGCTCCCGTATGGTGCCACGCCCTGACCCGCGAGAACGTCGCGGCGCTGCGACGTCCGCAGCGCGCGATCGCGGTCAGGGCGATCCGAGGATACCGCACCGTCTCCTTCGAGGCGGCGTGCTTGCTCGCCGGGGCGCCACCCTGGGACCTGGAGGCGGAGGCGCTCGCTGCCGATTACCGGTGGCGTAGCGACCTCCGCTCTAGGGGGGAAGGGCGCCCCGGCGAAGGAGTAGTTCGAGCGCGGAGGCTCCAATCTCGGCGGTCCGTGCTGGAGGCGTGGTCTCGCCGCTTGGCGGACCCGTCGGCCGGCCTCCGTACCGTCGAGGCGGTCCGTCCGGTCCTCGCGGACTGGGTGGGCCGCGACCGCGGATGCCTCACCTTCCGGCTGACGCAAATGTTGACCGGCCATGGTTGTTTTGGCCGGTACTTGCACAAGATAGCCGGAAGGGAACCGACGGCGCAGTGCCATCACTGCGCGGACCGCGACGAGGATGACACAGCGGAACACACGCTGGCGCGTTGCTCTGGATTCGACGAGCAACGCGCCGCCCTCGTCGCGGTCATTGGAGAGGACCTCTCGCTGCCGCGCGTCGTGGCTACGATGCTCGGCAGCGACGCGTCCTGGAAGGCGATGCTCGACTTCTGCGAGTCCACCATCTCGCAGAAGGAGGCGGCGGAGCGAGAGAGGGAGAGCTCTTCCCTTTCCGCACCGATCCGTCGCCGTCGAGCCGGGGGCCGGAGGCGGGAATACGCCCGTACGTCCCGGCCCCTGTAGGTGGCGGCCTCCCCCCGGTGAAGGTCAAGGGGCGACCTGAGGGGGTGAGGCCGCGCGGCGCGCTACCAGCACTCTAGCGCGCTGCCGTGGAGTGATTAGAGCGACCGGTCGACGGTGTATCGCGTCCCGACCCGGCAGGCTGGTTCTGGTCCAGCGGGGTATTCCGGGACACCAGCGGCACCGTCTGGGCGGCCCGACGGGCTGCCGTACCGAGACGGCCGACGTTTCAGAGCCTTCGATTCGCCTCGAAGGCTCCGTCGGCTGGGCGTCCTTGGGGTGAGCCGCGCCGTCTGGTTGTAGTGTTGACCGCGGTAGCCCCCCTACCTCATCCGGGTTTTGACCTCGGGTGTAAGAGTGCAGAGGAGTCGTTTAGTGGGTGGGCTCTAAAATCCTTGGGCCCGCGGTCTGCTCACAACACCATGCAGATCGTTGAGTCTCACATACCCCGCGCGCCCCTTTTGCGCGGGGACCTCGTAGGAGGTTCGGCCCTCTACCCGAAAAAAAAAAAAAAAAAAAAAAAAAAGGTTGAGGCGGCGGTCCCGAGGGACCTGGGCGGGCCCCCCGGCGCGCACTTTGCGTGGCCGGGGGCTCCGTCTGTGGGGGAGTTTTGCTGGACTTCCACCGGGCGCGTCCGTAGGTGGCGGATAACGGGATCCTCTGGGAACAGTCCCACTCCCAGGGGTATCGTCCGGTCTTTTTCGTTGCAAGGATTTCTAGGTGTTAGGTAGGTAGGCTAGGTGTAGGAGTAGGGTAGCCTAGTTAGGCTTTGCAACGAAAGAGATCGGATGACGCGGACCAAAACCAGCAGGGGGAGTTGCGGACGCTCGGGCTCCCTCTCTTGTCCCCTTTCTTCCCCCCTTTTTTTTTTTTTTTTTTTTTTTTTTTTTTTTTTTTTTTTTTTTTTTTTTTTTTTTTTTTTTTTTTTCTTCGGGTCACGTCCGACCTGTTTCGGACGTAACCCATGGGTGGTGGTGGGCCTGGGCCACTTTTGGCCTGCCCTTCGATGGAGAAGTGAGCCGGCGTTGCTTACGCATCTTCCGGCCGCTGGTCGCCATGTCCCCGGCTTCGGCTACAGGGGCACGCCCTCCAGAGGGGGGTACCGGTATACCGGCGTGGCTTCGTCGTTGCTGCTCTTTTGAGCGTCGGGCGGTGGTCTGCCGTGTTGCTCGTTGCACTCGGCGGGCCGCCGGCCAACCCGTAATCCTCACCGCGTGGGGGACGGGGGCCGCTGCCGCGAGGCACGGGGCCGCGAGGACGTAAACCTCTTTAAAAAATGCCCCAATCCTAAGCTCTGGTGCCCGGCGATGGGATGAATGGCTGGAGGGAGTCCAGTCCCGAGGGTACCAACCAGACCCCAGGGGACCGACCCCTGGTTAATAAAAAAGGAAACAAATATGAAATGGCATCTGTGAGAAAAGTAATACCCCAGGAGGGTACCTCCCGCTCCGCGGGGGGAGAATCCCTCCGTGCGGTCGAGCGATCGGCCGCACGCTGCCCCACCGTTTCTGGGGGGGGCACACACTGTCACGCAGAAGGGGGCGACAGCACGGGTCGCGTAAGGGACAGGGTCCCCACCGTGCGCCTCGAGCGCTGCGAGAGCCTTATCTCGCTCTACTCGGCGCGGAGCTCCGCGAGGGGCGACGCATCCAGTGGGCGGGAGACACCGGCGCTGTTCACCGACACTCGACAGCGGACTCGGCGGAAGCGGAAGTCGGCCCGACGGCCGGCGTCCTCCGCTCCGTCTGACTCGTCCGAGGGTGAGCCTGCCAGCGCCAAATATATGGCGTTGGCGGAAGGGCCGGCGACTGCTGCGGCGTCGCCCGCCACCGGCTTCGAAAAAAGTTCCTCTTGCGGACTGGACGCTGCCTCCTCGGCGCAGTCCAGGGCCGCCTGCCGTGAGGCCCGGGAAAAATCAGAGATTGGAGTGGTTCAGCGCCTAGAGCGCTCCCTAACGGAGGTGGGTCCCTCTGACCCCCTCCGTGCATTCGAGGTGGTCGGAAAATTAGTTTCCGCAGTCGCCACAAAATCCGGCGGGGGACTCAAGGGTGATTATGTGCGGGCCCTAAAATCTGGAGCGGCCACTCTTGAAGAGAGATTGCAGGACGTAGTGAACCGCACCACAACCACGGAGACGGAAGGCTTGCGGCAAGAAGTAGCCCTGCAGCACGCCCGCCTTGAGCAACTGGCGGAGGAAAATGGCCGACTTCGGGCGGAGAACGGACAGTTCCGCGTCGACATGGCCGAGTTGAGGACCATGGTGGCCGACCTTATAGAGCGGCAACGCAGCTCGGCCCCTGTCCCTCCTCCGCCCGAAGCGGAAGGCCTCACTGAGGTCGAGCAGCTGAGGCGGCAGGTCCTCATCCAGGAAGCACGAAGCTCCAAGGTGGAGCGTGCGAGGCCGCCCCTCGCTCACGAGGCGAAGGGAAGTGCGCCTGTGCCAGCACCCCGCAGGACTATGCAACCCGCTGTTAGGACCTACAGCGGTAAGAAAATAATTACACCCGCGCGAACTCCTGCTGCGACTGCACCAACACCCGCAGCTGTGGGGGCACCAACATCAACAGCCCCCCCGAAGAAATCGGCATCCGCTCCTGCGCCGCCCCAGCCTGCGAAGGCGGGGCCCGGCAGGAGCCGGACCAAGAAGAAGGGGGGCATCAACGCTGCGAAACCGGCCCCGACTCCCCAGCCCCGCCCGCTGCCCCCGGCTCCTGCCACTATGGAAGAGGCATGGACAACGGTAGTGCGGCGTGGGCCCAAAAAGGTGGCGGCGCCTGTCGCGCCGCGCCCCAAGCCCGCCCCTGCGGCCGCCGCTCCCCGCCAAGAGGGTCGAGCGGAGCTGAGGGGCCGAAATGGACGAAGGAGGCCGCGCGCCCCGCGGTCGGCTGCAGTGGTAGTGGAGCTGCTGCCGGCCGGCAAAGAAAAAGGCATCACCTACCACGAGGTGATGACCCAGGCGCGCGGCGGCGTGGATGTGGACGCCCTCGGCGTGGAGGGGGGCATCAAGGTCCGGCAGACGGCCAACGGGGCACGTCTCATAGAGTGCCCCGGCCCCAACACAAACGCCGCGGCCGAAAAATTGGCGGCCCGGCTGAGGGAGATCCTGCCGGACCCCGAGGTGGTGCGCATCGCGCGGCCCGTGAAGATGGGTGAAGTCAAAATCACGGGCCTCGACGAGTGCGCCACGAAAGAGGAGGTCGCCGCGGCCATCGCGTCGCAGGGCAACTGCGCCCTCGCCGACGTCAAAGTTGGGGAGCTCCGGGCGACGTACTCCGGAACCCGGACGGCGTGGGCGCGTTGCCCGGTAGTAACGGCGAACCTCCTGGCCACCCCTCCACAGGGTCGGCCTTCGGACAGCCCTGGATGGCTGCGCGTGGGCTGGGTAGTGGCCCACGTGCAACTGCAGGAGAGCAGGCCGTGGCGTTGTCTTCGGTGCTTCGGCACCGGCCACGGCCTCGCCAAGTGCCCCTCGACCGTGGACCGCAGCGATCTGTGTTTCCGCTGCGGCCAACCGGGGCACAAGGCAGCCTCCTGCACCACAGCCGCGCCGCACTGCGTCTTGTGCGACGCGGCTAAAAGGAAGGCCGACCACCGGGCCGGGGGCCCGGCGTGTAAGTCCGCCCCCTCCTCTACCAAAACGAGGAGGGGCGGCAAGAAAAATAAAAAGAAGGAGAGGCCGGCTGCAATAAGGGCAGCCGGCGAGTCAGTTCCCGCCGCGGCACCAGACGAGCCGCAGGGCGGGACAGACGAGGGAGCGATGGACGTAGCCCCGTAATGGGTTGCGTCCACCGCTTCCTCCAGTGCAATTTGAACCACTCCGCCAGGGCACAGGATCTCCTCGTCCACACCATGGCGGAGTGGTCAATCGACGTCGCTGTCGCCGCGGAGCCGTACTTCGTCCCCACCGACCAGGACTGCTGGATAGGGGACGTCGACGGCTCCGTGGCCATTGTGTTGAGACATTCCGCGGCGTTACCCCCCTTGGATATGGTGGCCAGGGGACCCGGGTACGTCGCGGCTAGGATCGACGGGACCGTCGTGATCGGGGCGTACTTTTCTCCGAACAGGAGCCTCGCCGAGTTCGAGCGGTTTCTGGGCGGGCTCGAGGCGCTTTTGCACCGCCTCGGGTCCCGCCCTGTCATCGTCGCGGGGGACTTCAATGCCAAGTGCACGGCTTGGGGTTCCCCCCGCACGGATGCGAGAGGCGAGGCCCTTTCGGAGTGGGCGATCGCGACCGGCCTCTGCCTCCTAAACAGAGGCACGGTCGCGACTTGCGTGCGGTGGAACGGGCAATCTCACGTGGACGTGACGTTCGCGTCCCCGTCCGCCGTGCGCCGCACCCGCGGCTGGCGCGTACTCGAGGGGGCGGAGACGCTCTCGGACCACAGATACGTCCGATTCGAGCTCTCCGCCTCCTCCTTGTCGTCGTCGTCAGCCGCGGGCGCCCGCGGTGAGGAGGAGCTCCCGCAAGGTGCGCCCCGTTCGTTCCCCAGGTGGGCCTTGAAACGAATGAACAAGGAGTTGCTGATGGAGGCGGCCGCTGTTGCTGCGTGGGCGCCAAAACCCGCGCGGCTCGCGGACGTGGATGCGGAGGTCGACTGGTTCCGGGGCACCATGGCAAACATTTGTGATGCCGCCATGCCCCGGGTCGGCCCCCGAGCACCACGTGGGGGTGCGTTCTGGTGGTCGCCCGAGATCGCGAGACTCCGTGAGGAGTGCGTGAGGGCGCGCCGCCGGAGCGCACGCCACTGCCGCCGCCGTCGTCGCGACGCTACGTTCGCGGAGACGGCGGCCCGGCTGCACGCTGACTGTCGTCAAAAGCAGACGGCGTTGCAGCTGGCCATCGGCGAGGCCAAGAAGCAGAGCATGAAGACTCTCCTGGAGTCGCTCGACGAAGATCCCTGGGGGCGCCCATACAAGATGGTTCGCAGGAAACTGCAGCCGTGGGCGCTCCCGGTGACCGAGCGGCTCCAGCCTCGGCAGCTGCGGGAAATAGTTTCCGCGCTTTTCCCGCCAGCAGCGGGGGGAGACTTTGAGCCCCCCCAGATGGACGCCACGTGGGGCACGCCTCCGCGTCGCCCCAGCGTTCCCGCTGCCGAGGAGCCCCCTCCCCCTATCACGGGGGCGGAGATCCATGCGGCCGTGTCCAGAATGAGAGCGAAGGACGCGGCCCCCGGCCCTGACGGTGTTCACGGCCGGGTCTGGAGCTTGGCCTTCGAGGCCCTAGGGGACCGGCTCGGGGGGCTTTTCGAAGCGTGCCTCGAGTCGGGCGGGTCCCCTCCCCGGGCTGAGCGTAATATGTTACGCCGACGACACGTTGGTCGTGGCTCCGGGGAGGGACTACCGGGAGTCTGCCCGTCTGGCGTGCGCAGGCGTGGCACACGTCGTCACAAGGATCCGACGGCTGGGACTCGAGGTGGCGCTCGACAAAACCCAGGCCCTGTTGTTTCACGGGCCGGGACGAGCGCCGCCTCTGGGTGCCCACCTCGTGATCGGAGGCGTCCGCGTCGGGGTCGGGGTGACCGGTCTTCGGTACCTCGGCCTTGAACTGGATGGTCGGTGGAACTTCCGCGCTCACTTTGCGAAGTTGGGCCCTCGACTGATGGCGACGGCCGGCTCTTTGAGCCGGCTGCTTCCAAACGTCGGGGGTCCCGATCAGGTGGCGCGCCGCCTCTACATGGGGGTGGTGCGGTCGATGGCACTATACGGCGCGCCCGTATGGTGCCACGCCCTGACCCGCCAGAACGTCGCCGCGCTGCGACGTCCGCAGCGCGCGATCGCGGTCAGGGCGATCCGAGGATACCGCACCGTCTCCTTCGAGGCGGCGTGCTTGCTCGCCGGGGCGCCACCCTGGGACCTGGAGGCGGAGGCGCTCGCTGCCGATTACCGGTGGCGTAGCGACCTCCGCTCTAGGGGGGAAGGGCGCCCCAGCGAAGGTGTAGTTCGAGCGCGGAGGCTCCACTCTCGGCGGTCCGTGCTGGAGGCGTGGTCTCGCCGCTTGGCGGACCCGTCGGCCGGCCTCCGAACCGTCGAGGCGGTCCGCCCGGTTCTCGCGGACTGGGTGGGCCGCGACCGCGGATGCCTCACCTTCCGGCTAACGCAGATGCTTACCGGCCATGGTTGTTTCGGCCGGTACTTGCACAAGATAGCCGGAAGGGAACCGACGGCGCAGTGCCACCACTGCGCGGACCGCGACGAGGAAGACACAGCGGAACACACGCTGGCGCGTTGCTCTGGATTCGACGAGCAACGCGCCGCCCTCGTCGCGGTCATTGGAGAGGACCTCTCGCTGCCGCGCGTCGTGGCTACGATGCTCGGCAGCGAGGCGTCCTGGAAGGCGATGCTCGACTTCTGCGAGTCCACCATCTCGCAGAAGGAGGCGGCGGAGCGAGAGAGGGAGAGCTCTTCCCTTTCCGCACCGATCCGTCGCCGTCGAGCCGGGGGCCGGAGGCGGGAATACGCCCGTACGTCCCGGCCCCTGTAGGTGGCGGTCTCCCCCCGGTGAAGGTCAAGGGGCGACCTGAGGGGGTGAGGCCGCGCGGCGCGCTACCAGCACTCTAGCGCGCTGCCGTGGAGTGAATAGAGCGACCGGTCGACGGTGTATCGCGTCCCGACCCGGCAGGCTGGTTCTGGTCCAGCGGGGTATTCCGGGACACCAGCGGCACCGTCTGGGCGGCCCGACGGGCTGCCGTACCGAGACGGCCGACGTTTCAGAGCCTTCGATTCGCCTCGAAGGCTCCGTCGGCTGGGCGTCCTTGGGGTGAGCCGCGCCGTCTGGTTGTAGTGTTGACCGCGGTAGCCCCCCTACCTCATCCGGGTTCTGACCTCGGAGGGGATCGGGCGTCGGGTGTAAGAGTGCAGAGGAGTCGTTTAGTGGGTGGGCTCTAAAATCCTTGGGCCCGCGGTCTGCTCACAACACCATGCAGATCGTTGAGTCTCACATACCCCGCGCGCCCCTTTTGCGCGGGGACCTCGTAGGAGGTTCGGCCCTCTACCCGAAAAAAAAAAAAAAAAAAAAAAAAAAGGTTGAGGCGGCGGTCCCGAGGGACCTGGGCGGGCCCCCCGGCGCGCACTTTGCGTGGCCGGGGGCTCCGTCTGTGGGGGAGTTTTGCTGGACTTCCACCGGGCGCGTCCGTAGGTGGCGGATAACGGGATCCTCTGGGAACAGTCCCACTCCCAGGGGTATCGTCCGGTCTTTTTCGTTGCAAGGATTTCTAGGTGTTAGGTAGGTAGGCTAGGTGTAGGAGTAGGGTAGCCTAGTTAGGCTTTGCAACGAAAGAGATCGGATGACGCGGACCAAAACCAGCAGGGGGAGTTGCGGACGCTCGGGCTCCCTCTCTTGTCCCCTTTCTTCCCCCCTTTTTTTTTTTTTTTTTTTTTTTTTTTTTTTTTTTTTTTTTTTTTTTTTTTTTTTTTTTTTTTTTTTTTTTTTCTTCGGGTCACGTCCGACCTGTTTCGGACGTAACCCATGGGTGGTGGTGGGCCTGGGCCACTTTTGGCCTGCCCTTCGATGGAGAAGTGAGCCGGCGTTGCTTACGCATCTTCCGGCCGCTGGTCGCCATGTCCCCGGCTTCGGCTACAGGGGCACGCCCTCCAGAGGGGGGTACCGGTATACCGGCGTGGCTTCGTCGTTGCTGCTCTTTTGAGCGTCGGGCGGTGGTCTGCCGTGTTGCTCGTTGCACTCGGCGGGCCGCCGGCCAACCCGTAATCCTCACCGCGTGGGGGACGGGGGCCGCTGCCGCGAGGCACGGGGCCGCGAGGACGTAAACCTCTTTAAAAAATGCCCCAATCCTAAGCTCTGGTGCCCGGCGATGGGATGAATGGCTGGAGGGAGTCCAGTCCCGAGGGTACCAACCAGACCCCAGGGGACCGACCCCTGGTTAATAAAAAAGGAAACAAATATGAAATGGCATCTGTGAGAAAAGTAATACCCCAGGAGGGTACCTCCCGCTCCGCGGGGGGAGAATCCCTCCGTGCGGTCGAGCGATCGGCCGCACGCTGCCCCACCGTTTCTGGGGGGGGCACACACTGTCACGCAGAAGGGGGCGACAGCACGGGTCGCGTAAGGGACAGGGTCCCCACCGTGCGCCTCGAGCGCTGCGAGAGCCTTATCTCGCTCTACTCGGCGCGGAGCTCCGCGAGGGGCGACGCATCCAGTGGGCGGGAGACACCGGCGCTGTTCACCGACACTCGACAGCGGACTCGGCGGAAGCGGAAGTCGGCCCGACGGCCGGCGTCCTCCGCTCCGTCTGACTCGTCCGAGGGTGAGCCTGCCAGCGCCAAATATATGGCGTTGGCGGAAGGGCCGGCGACTGCTGCGGCGTCGCCCGCCACCGGCTTCGAAAAAAGTTCCTCTTGCGGACTGGACGCTGCCTCCTCGGCGCAGTCCAGGGCCGCCTGCCGTGAGGCCCGGGAAAAATCAGAGATTGGAGTGGTTCAGCGCCTAGAGCGCTCCCTAACGGAGGTGGGTCCCTCTGACCCCCTCCGTGCATTCGAGGTGGTCGGAAAATTAGTTTCCGCAGTCGCCACAAAATCCGGCGGGGGACTCAAGGGTGATTATGTGCGGGCCCTAAAATCTGGAGCGGCCACTCTTGAAGAGAGATTGCAGGACGTAGTGAACCGCACCACAACCACGGAGACGGAAGGCTTGCGGCAAGAAGTAGCCCTGCAGCACGCCCGCCTTGAGCAACTGGCGGAGGAAAATGGCCGACTTCGGGCGGAGAACGGACAGTTCCGCGTCGACATGGCCGAGTTGAGGACCATGGTGGCCGACCTTATAGAGCGGCAACGCAGCTCGGCCCCTGTCCCTCCTCCGCCCGAAGCGGAAGGCCTCACTGAGGTCGAGCAGCTGAGGCGGCAGGTCCTCATCCAGGAAGCACGAAGCTCCAAGGTGGAGCGTGCGAGGCCGCCCCTCGCTCACGAGGCGAAGGGAAGTGCGCCTGTGCCAGCACCCCGCAGGACTATGCAACCCGCTGTTAGGACCTACAGCGGTAAGAAAATAATTACACCCGCGCGAACTCCTGCTGCGACTGCACCAACACCCGCAGCTGTGGGGGCACCAACATCAACAGCCCCCCCGAAGAAATCGGCATCCGCTCCTGCGCCGCCCCAGCCTGCGAAGGCGGGGCCCGGCAGGAGCCGGACCAAGAAGAAGGGGGGCATCAACGCTGCGAAACCGGCCCCGACTCCCCAGCCCCGCCCGCTGCCCCCGGCTCCTGCCACTATGGAAGAGGCATGGACAACGGTAGTGCGGCGTGGGCCCAAAAAGGTGGCGGCGCCTGTCGCGCCGCGCCCCAAGCCCGCCCCTGCGGCCGCCGCTCCCCGCCAAGAGGGTCGAGCGGAGCTGAGGGGCCGAAATGGACGAAGGAGGCCGCGCGCCCCGCGGTCGGCTGCAGTGGTAGTGGAGCTGCTGCCGGCCGGCAAAGAAAAAGGCATCACCTACCACGAGGTGATGACCCAGGCGCGCGGCGGCGTGGATGTGGACGCCCTCGGCGTGGAGGGGGGCATCAAGGTCCGGCAGACGGCCAACGGGGCACGTCTCATAGAGTGCCCCGGCCCCAACACAAACGCCGCGGCCGAAAAATTGGCGGCCCGGCTGAGGGAGATCCTGCCGGACCCCGAGGTGGTGCGCATCGCGCGGCCCGTGAAGATGGGTGAAGTCAAAATCACGGGCCTCGACGAGTGCGCCACGAAAGAGGAGGTCGCCGCGGCCATCGCGTCGCAGGGCAACTGCGCCCTCGCCGACGTCAAAGTTGGGGAGCTCCGGGCGACGTACTCCGGAACCCGGACGGCGTGGGCGCGTTGCCCGGTAGTAACGGCGAACCTCCTGGCCACCCCTCCACAGGGTCGGCCTTCGGACAGCCCTGGATGGCTGCGCGTGGGCTGGGTAGTGGCCCACGTGCAACTGCAGGAGAGCAGGCCGTGGCGTTGTCTTCGGTGCTTCGGCACCGGCCACGGCCTCGCCAAGTGCCCCTCGACCGTGGACCGCAGCGATCTGTGTTTCCGCTGCGGCCAACCGGGGCACAAGGCAGCCTCCTGCACCACAGCCGCGCCGCACTGCGTCTTGTGCGACGCGGCTAAAAGGAAGGCCGACCACCGGGCCGGGGGCCCGGCGTGTAAGTCCGCCCCCTCCTCTACCAAAACGAGGAGGGGCGGCAAGAAAAATAAAAAGAAGGAGAGGCCGGCTGCAATAAGGGCAGCCGGCGAGTCAGTTCCCGCCGCGGCACCAGACGAGCCGCAGGGCGGGACAGACGAGGGAGCGATGGACGTAGCCCCGTAATGGGTTGCGTCCACCGCTTCCTCCAGTGCAATTTGAACCACTCCGCCAGGGCACAGGATCTCCTCGTCCACACCATGGCGGAGTGGTCAATCGACGTCGCTGTCGCCGCGGAGCCGTACTTCGTCCCCACCGACCAGGACTGCTGGATAGGGGACGTCGACGGCTCCGTGGCCATTGTGTTGAGACATTCCGCGGCGTTACCCCCCTTGGATATGGTGGCCAGGGGACCCGGGTACGTCGCGGCTAGGATCGACGGGACCGTCGTGATCGGGGCGTACTTTTCTCCGAACAGGAGCCTCGCCGAGTTCGAGCGGTTTCTGGGCGGGCTCGAGGCGCTTTTGCACCGCCTCGGGTCCCGCCCTGTCATCGTCGCGGGGGACTTCAATGCCAAGTGCACGGCTTGGGGTTCCCCCCGCACGGATGCGAGAGGCGAGGCCCTTTCGGAGTGGGCGATCGCGACCGGCCTCTGCCTCCTAAACAGAGGCACGGTCGCGACTTGCGTGCGGTGGAACGGGCAATCTCACGTGGACGTGACGTTCGCGTCCCCGTCCGCCGTGCGCCGCACCCGCGGCTGGCGCGTACTCGAGGGGGCGGAGACGCTCTCGGACCACAGATACGTCCGATTCGAGCTCTCCGCCTCCTCCTTGTCGTCGTCGTCAGCCGCGGGCGCCCGCGGTGAGGAGGAGCTCCCGCAAGGTGCGCCCCGTTCGTTCCCCAGGTGGGCCTTGAAACGAATGAACAAGGAGTTGCTGATGGAGGCGGCCGCTGTTGCTGCGTGGGCGCCAAAACCCGCGCGGCTCGCGGACGTGGATGCGGAGGTCGACTGGTTCCGGGGCACCATGGCAAACATTTGTGATGCCGCCATGCCCCGGGTCGGCCCCCGAGCACCACGTGGGGGTGCGTTCTGGTGGTCGCCCGAGATCGCGAGACTCCGTGAGGAGTGCGTGAGGGCGCGCCGCCGGAGCGCACGCCACTGCCGCCGCCGTCGTCGCGACGCTACGTTCGCGGAGACGGCGGCCCGGCTGCACGCTGACTGTCGTCAAAAGCAGACGGCGTTGCAGCTGGCCATCGGCGAGGCCAAGAAGCAGAGCATGAAGACTCTCCTGGAGTCGCTCGACGAAGATCCCTGGGGGCGCCCATACAAGATGGTTCGCAGGAAACTGCAGCCGTGGGCGCTCCCGGTGACCGAGCGGCTCCAGCCTCGGCAGCTGCGGGAAATAGTTTCCGCGCTTTTCCCGCCAGCAGCGGGGGGAGACTTTGAGCCCCCCCAGATGGACGCCACGTGGGGCACGCCTCCGCGTCGCCCCAGCGTTCCCGCTGCCGAGGAGCCCCCTCCCCCTATCACGGGGGCGGAGATCCATGCGGCCGTGTCCAGAATGAGAGCGAAGGACGCGGCCCCCGGCCCTGACGGTGTTCACGGCCGGGTCTGGAGCTTGGCCTTCGAGGCCCTAGGGGACCGGCTCGGGGGGCTTTTCGAAGCGTGCCTCGAGTCGGGACGGTTCCCGTCGAAATGGAAGACGGGCAGACTGGTCCTTCTGCGGAAGGACGGGCGCCCCGCGGACTCACCCGCGGGCTATCGCCCCATCGTGTTGCTGGACGAAGCGGGCAAGATGCTCGAGAGGATCGTCGCGGCCCGCATCGTCCGGCACCTGACCGAGACGGGTCCCGATCTTTCGGCGGAGCAGTACGGCTTCAGAGAGGGCCGCTCGACTATCGACGCGATTCTGCGCGTGAGGGCCCTCTCCGACGAAGCCGTATCCCGGGGCGGGGTGGCGATGGCGTTATCCTTAGATGTAAGGAACGCCTTCAACACCCTGCCCTGGTCGGTGATCGCGGGGGCGCTGGAGTATCACGGCGTCCCCGCATACCTCCGCCGACTGATCGGCTCCTATCTCGAGGGCAGGTCGATCCAGTGCATCGGACACGGTGGGGCGATGTACCGCTTTCCGGTCGAGCGCGGTGTTCCGCAGGGGTCTGTCCTGGGCCCCCTGCTGTGGAACATCGGCTACGACTGGGTCCTGCGGGGCGTCATTCGGGGTCCCCTCCCCGGGCTGAGCGTAATATGTTACGCCGACGACACGTTGGTCGTGGCTCCGGGGAGGGACTACCGGGAGTCTGCCCGTCTGGCGTGCGCAGGCGTGGCACACGTCGTCACCAGGATCCGACGGTTGGGGCTCGAGGTGGCGCTCGACAAAACCCAGGCCCTGCTCTTTCACGGGCCGGGACGAGCGCCGCCTCTGGGTGCCCACCTCGTGATCGGAGGCGTCCGCGTCGGGGTCGGGGTGACCGGTCTTCGGTACCTCGGCCTCGAACTGGACGGTCGGTGGAGCTTCCGCGCTCACTTCGAAAAATTGGGCCCTCGGCTGATGGCGACGGCCGGCTCTCTGAGCCGGCTTCTTCCAAACGTCGGGGGTCCCGATCAGGTGGCGCGCCGCCTCTACATGGCGGTGGTGCGGTCGATGGCACTATACGGCGCTCCCGTATGGTGCCACGCCCTGACCCGCGAGAACGTCGCGGCGCTGCGACGTCCGCAGCGCGCGATCGCGGTCAGGGCGATCCGAGGATACCGCACCGTCTCCTTCGAGGCGGCGTGCTTGCTCGCCGGGGCGCCACCCTGGGACCTGGAGGCGGAGGCGCTCGCTGCCGATTACAGGTGGCGTAGCGACCTCCGCTCTAGGGGGGAAGGGCGCCCCGGCGAAGGTGTAGTTCGAGCGCGGAGGCTCCAATCTCGGCGGTCCGTGCTGGAGGCGTGGTCTCGCCGCTTGGCGGACCCGTCGGCCGGCCTCCGTACCGTCGAGGCGGTCCGCCCGGTTCTCGCGGACTGGGTGGGCCGCGACCGCGGATGCCTCACCTTCCGGCTAACGCAGATGCTTACCGGCCATGGTTGTTTCGGCCGGTACTTGCACAAGATAGCCGGAAGGGAACCGACGGCGCAGTGCCACCACTGCGCGGACCGCGACGAGGAAGACACAGCGGAACACACGCTGGCGCGTTGCTCTGGATTCGACGAGCAACGCGCCGCCCTCGTCGCGGTCATAGGAGAGGACCTCTCGCTGCCGCGCGTCGTGGCTACGATGCTCGGCAGCGACGCGTCCTGGAAGGCGATGCTCGACTTCTGCGAGTCCACCATCTCGCAGAAGGAGGCGGCGGAGCGAGAGAGGGAGAGCTCTTCCCTTTCCGCACCGATCCGTCGCCGTCGAGCCGGGGGCCGGAGGCGGGAATACGCCCGTACGTCCCGGCCCCTGTAGGTGGCGGTCTCCCCCCGGTGAAGGTCAAGGGGCGACCTGAGGGGGTGAGGCCGCGCGGCGCGCTACCAGCACTCTAGCGCGCTGCCGTGGAGTGAATAGAGCGACCGGTCGACGGTGTATCGCGTCCCGACCCGGCAGGCTGGTTCTGGTCCAGCGGGGTATTCCGGGACACCAGCGGCACCGTCTGGGCGGCCCGACGGGCTGCCGTACCGAGACGGCCGACGTTTCAGAGCCTTCGATTCGCCTCGAAGGCTCCGTCGGCTGGGCGTCCTTGGGGTGAGCCGCGCCGTCTGGTTGTAGTGTTGACCGCGGTAGCCCCCCTACCTCATCCGGGTTCTGACCTCGGAGGGGATCGGACGTCGGGTGTAAGAGTGCAGAGGAGTCGTTTAGTGGGTGGGCTCTAAAATCCTTGGGCCCGCGGTCTGCTCACAACACCATGTCATTCCGATAGAGGCACCCGTCACGCGCGGACGTGCTCATCGACCACTCGATCGCCCGGCCTTTGTTCGCCCGGCTTTTGTTAGCCCGGCCATTGTTCGCGCGGCCTGTGTTCGTGGTACATCTGCCGACTAAGTGCTCTTCCTGGAAGTTTTTATTTGTTTTGTTTCCTTTTGTTATTTCTGTGTTCGTGGTACATCTGCCGACAAACTGTCTTCCTGGAAGTGTTTAATTGTTTTGTTTCTTTTTGTAATTTCCGTTTTGTTGTGATTTTTCTTTGTCCTGCAGTAATCGTGCCGCATCGCCACCTGTGTTCAATAGAACCGCTCAGGTCCGAGAATTTGGGGCCTCGCCGCAAGGCGAGTGTTTTCTAAGACCCAGGGTAGCCCCACCTGGGCACGTAGACATCATGGACGCTGTATTTGCGGAATTTCTCCGGCTTCGCTACCCAAAGCTCACTTCCGAGTTTCAGGCCTTCAAGGCCGATCACACTGCGAGCCCTCTCGTGGACTCCACCGAGCTCGCTGCTCCTGCGTCGCCTGTACCTGCGTGCAAAGCTTCTGCATCGAGCACCGCAGCCTCCGTCGTGCCTGCCGTTCCCGCGTCGCCTATACTGGCGAGTAAAACTGCTGCGTCGTCCGCCGTGGTCACCGTTCCAGCAGCGCGATCATCCGCGGCCTCCGTCGCGCCGTCCAAAACACCTACTCGTAGGTCACCTGCGCCCGCCTCCTCGTCCTCCGACTCTGACTCGGAGATGGAGGTCGACCTCGCTCCCGCCTCATCGACGGATGGATTCACCCTGGTGCAAAAGGGTAAGAAGCGTGCCGCGGAGTCTCGAGCTCCCGCGGCCGCTAAAATTAGCAAAGCCGCGAACGCGTCGCGCCCCCGCCCTCAGACTCCCGTTGCGCCTCCAGCCCGTGCCACTCCGTCGCCGCGTCCGGTGGCACAAAATAAAGCCCAGACCCCTCCCCCGGTAATCCTTCAAGAGAAGGCAGCTTGGGAACGAGTTTCCCTGGCCCTTAAGGCCAAAAATATCAATTTTACGAATGCCCGTAACCTCGCGAACGGCATTCAAATTAAGGTTCGAACATCCGACGACCATAGGGCCCTCTCTTCTTACCTCCGTAAGGAGCGTATAAGTTTCCACACATATACGCTCCAGGAGGAGCGCGAACTCCGTGCCGTTATACGTGGCATCCCTAAAGAGTTGGATGCCGAGCTCGTCAAGGCCGACCTTCTCGAACAAGGCCTACCGGTTAACTCCGTACACCGCATGCACACAGGCCGCGGAAGGGAGCCATATAATATGGTTCTCGTCGCCCTCCAGCCTACCCCCGAGGGTAAGCAAATATTCAACATCCGAACGGTCTGTAGCCTTTCCGGAATCGCAGTCGAAACCCCACACAAGAAAGGCACACCTAGCCAGTGCCATAACTGCCAATTATACGGGCATTCTTCCCGTAACTGTCACGCGCGCCCCCGATGCGTCAAGTGCTTAGGCGATCACGCCACGGCCCTATGCACTCGCGATCAAAAAACCGCGACAGAACCGCCTAGCTGCGTCCTGTGTCGAACACAGGGTCACCCCGCAAATTACCGCGGATGCCCCCGAGCCCCGAAAATAAATCGCCGCGTCGCCCGCCAAAACCGCCTCCGAGCTTCCGGCCCAGACATCAAAGCCTCGGCACCCTCTGTGTTGCAGGCTAAGCCAGCGTTCGTTCCGGCGCCGGTGCCCAGTGTCTCGGCCTGGGCGAAACCGCTGCCGTACATGAACACGGCTACAACTCCCTCCTCCGCGATTCGTCCCGCCCCCGCGACTCGTCCCTCTCCCGCGACTTGCCCTCCGACCGCGTCCGACAATCTCGCTTTAGCGATCGACTTCTTTCAGTCGATCAACTTTGAGCGCGTTAACGCTTTGGGCGACGCCATTCGCTCTGCCTCCACTGCACAACACTTTATCGCCGTTGTGCAAGAATACGCCGACGTATACGCGTCATTAAATACGTACGTCCTCCCCTCACTCCGCCGGTAATCAATGGCGTATATAAGTAGAATAAAGCCCCTATCCGTAACGATAGGATTTTTTAACGCTTACGGTCTCGCAAATCAGCGTGATCAGGTTTCTGACTTTTTGCGTGACCATCAAATTGATATCTTTTTAGTGCAGGAGACCCTACTTAAGCCCGCGCGCCGTGACCCTAAAATCGCGAACTATAACATGGTCAGGAACGACAGGCTCTCTGCTCGTGGTGGTGGTACCGTCATTTACTATAGAAGAGCCCTGCATTGCGTCCCACTCGATCCTCCCGCGCTCGCTAATATCGAAGCATCAGTGTGCCGAATCTCACTGACGGGACACGCGCCGATCGTTATCGCGTCCGTTTATCTTCCACCGGATAAGATCGTTCTAAGCAGTGATATCGAGGCGCTGCTCGGCATGGGGAGCTCTGTCATTCTGGCGGGCGACCTAAATTGTAAACACATTAGGTGGAACTCACACACCACAACCCCGAATGGCAGGCGGCTTGACGCGTTAGTCGATAATCTCGCCTTCGATATCGTCGCTCCGCTAATCCCGACTCACTACCCGCTAAATATCGCGCATCGCCCGGATATACTCGACATAGCGTTATTAAAAAACGTAACTCTGCGCTTACACTCGATCGAAGTAGTTTCAGAGTTAGATTCAGACCACCGTCCCGTCGTTATGAAGCTCGGTCGCGCTCCCGATTCCGTTCCCGTCACGAGGACTGTGGTGGATTGGCACACGCTGGGCATCAGCCTGGCTGAATCTGATCCACCATCGCTACCGTTTAGCCCGGACTCTACCCCGTCTCCTCAGGATACCGCTGAAGCCATAGACATCTTAACGTCACACATCACCTCGACATTAGATAGGTCATCGAAACAAGTTGTAGCGGAGGACTTCCTTCACCGCTTCAAATTGTCCGACGATATTAGGGAACTCCTTAGAGCTAAGAACGCCTCGATACGCGCCTACGACAGGTATCCTACCGCGGAAAATCGTATTCGAATGCGTGCCCTACAACGCGACGTAAAGTCTCGCATCGCCGAAGTCCGAGATGCCAGATGGTCTGATTTCTTAGAAGAACTCGCGCCCTCCCAAAGGTCTTACTACCGCTTAGCTCGTACTCTCAAATCGGATACGGTAGTAACTATGCCCCCCCTCGTAGGCCCCTCAGGCCGACTCACGGCGTTCGATGATGACGAAAAAGCAGAGCTGCTCGCCGATACATTGCAAACCCAGTGCACGCCCAGCACTCAATCCGTGGACCCTGTGCATGTAGAATTAGTAGACAGTGAGGTAGAACGCAGAGCCTCCTTGCCACCCTCTGATGTGTTACCACCCGTCACCCCGATGGAAGTTAAAGACTTGATCAAAGACCTACGTCCTCGCAAGGCTCCCGGTTCCGACGGTATATCCAACCGCGTTATTAAACTTCTACCCGTCCAACTCATCGTGATGTTGGCATCTATTTTCAATGCCGCTATGGCGAACTGTATCTTTCCCGCGGTGTGGAAAGAAGCGGACGTTATCGGCATACATAAACCCGGTAAACCAAAAAATCATCCGACGAGCTACCGCCCGATTAGCCTCCTCATGTCTCTAGGCAAACTGTATGAGCGTCTGCTCTACAAACGCCTCAGAGACTTCGTCTCATCCAAGGGCATTCTCATCGATGAACAATTCGGATTCCGTACAAATCACTCATGCGTTCAACAGGTGCACCGCCTCACGGAGCACATTCTTGTGGGGCTTAATCGACCAAAACCGTTATACACGGGAGCTCTCTTCTTCGACGTCGCAAAAGCGTTCGACAAAGTCTGGCACAACGGTTTGATTTTCAAACTATTCAACATGGGTGTGCCGGATAGTCTCGTGCTCATCATACGGGACTTCTTGTCGAACCGCTCTTTTCGATATCGAGTCGAGGGAACCCGCTCCTCCCCACGACCTCTCACAGCTGGAGTCCCGCAAGGCTCTGTCCTCTCACCCCTCCTATTTAGCTTATTCGTTAACGATATTCCCCGGTCGCCGCCGACCCATTTAGCTTTATTCGCCGACGACACGACTGTTTACTATTCCAGTAGAAACAAGTCCCTAATCGCGAAGAAGCTTCAGAGCGCAGCCCTAGCCCTAGGACAGTGGTTCCGAAAATGGCGCATAGACATCAACCCAGCGAAAAGTACTGCGGTGCTCTTTCAGAGGGGAAGCTCCACACGGATTTCCTCCCGTATTAGGAGGAGGAATCTCACACCCCCGATTACTCTCTTTAGTCAATCCATACCCTGGGCCAGGAAGGTCAAGTACCTGGGCGTTACCCTGGATGCATCGATGACATTCCGCCCGCATATAAAATCAGTCCGTGACCGTGCCGCGTTTATTCTCGGTAGACTCTACCCCATGATTTGTAAGCGGAGTAAAATGTCCCTTCGGAACAAGGTGACACTTTACAAAACTTGCATAAGGCCCGTCATGACTTACGCGAGTGTGGTGTTCGCTCACGCGGCCCGCACGCACATAGACACCCTTCAATCTCTACAATCCCGCTTTTGCAGGTTAGCCGTCGGAGCTCCGTGGTTCGTGAGGAACGTTGACCTACACGACGACCTGGGCCTCGAATCTATACAGAAATACATGAAGTCAGCGTCGGAACGGTATTTCGATAAGGCTATGCGTCATGATAATCGCCTTATCGTAGCCGCCGCTGACTACTCCCCGAATCCTGATCATGCAGGAGCCAGTCACCGTCGACGCCCTAGACACGTCCTTACGGATCCATCAGATCCAATAACCTTCGCACTAGACGCCTTCAGCTCTAGGAGCAGGCTTAGGGACCTCGGTAACCGTACTCGTCGAACTCGACAAAGAGTTCGCCGTGCAACCTAACCCATGAATCAGCTCGCTGAGTTTCTCGCCGGATCTTCTCAGCGGGTCGCGATTCCGATCCGGTAGTAGATTCATTCGCGAAGCAGCTGCTCTTGAGCTGTTAGGTCTCCTTCGGAGGCGCTCGGGTAGCTGTTAGCAAATCCCACCCCTCCTGGCTGAGCCTTTGCTCGCCCACCTGTCCTGGTGAAACTGGAAAGGCCTCCGGGCCACCAGTAATCCTTCAATCATAAAAAAAAAAAATAAAAAAAAAAAAAAAAAAAAAAAAAAAACAACACCATGCAGATCGTTGAGTCTCACATACCCCGCGCGCCCCATTTGCGCGGGGACCTCGTAGGAGGTTCGGCCCTCTACCCGAAAAAAAAAAAAAAAAAAAAGGTTCCCGAGGGACCTGGGCGGGCCCCCCGGCGCGCACTCTGCGTGGCCGGGGGCTCCGTCTGTGGGGGAGTTTTGCTGGACTTCCACCGGGCGCGTCCGTAGGTGGCGGATAACGGGATCCTCTGGGAACAGTCCCACTCCCAGGGGTATCGTCCGGTCTTTTTCGTTGCAAGGATTCTTAGGTGTTAGGGAGGTAGGTTAGGTGTAGGTGTAGGATAGCCTAGTTAGGCTTTGCAACGAAAGAGATCGGATGACGCGGACCAAAACCAGCAGGGGGAGTTGCGGGCTCTCCACGCCCTTCACTCGCTGAAGGGTGTTCCTCCTGGAGACGCTCGGGCTCCCTCTCTTTTCCCCTTTCTTCCCCCTTTTTTTTGTTTTTTCTTCGGGTCACGTCCGACCCGTTTCGGACGTAACCCATGGGTGGTGGTGGGCCACTTTTGGCCTGCCCTTCGATGGAGAAGTGAGCCGGCGTTGCTTACGCATCTTCCGGCCGCTGGTCGCCATGTCCCCGGCTTCGGCTACAGGGGCACGCCCTCCAGAGGGGGGTACCGGTATACCGGCGTGGCTTCGTGGTTGTTGCTCTTTTGAGCGTCGGGCGGTGGTCTGTCGTGTTGCTCGTTGCACTCGGCGGGCCGCCGGCCAACCCGTAATCCTCACCGCGTGGGGGACGGGGGCCGCTGCCGCGAGGCACGGGGCCGCGAGGACGTAAACCTCTTTAAAAAATGCCCCAATCCTAAGCTCTGGTGCCCGGCGATGGGATGAATGGCTGGAGGGAGTCCAGTCCCAAGGGTACCAACCAGACCCCAGGGGACCGACCCCTGGTTAATCAAAAAGGAAATATGAAAACCATGGCACTTGTGAAAGATTTATTACCCCAGGAGGGTACCTCCCGCTCCGCGGGGGGAGAATCCCTCCGTGCGGTCGAGCGATCGGCCGCACGCTGCCCCACCGTTTCTGGGGGGGGCAAACAATGCCAAGACGTAGGGGGCGACAGCACGGGTCGCGTAAGGGACAGAGTCCCCACCGTGCGCCTCGAGCGCTGTGAGAGCTTGATCTCGCTGTACTCGGCGCGGAGCTCCGCAAGGGGCGACGCGTCTAGTGGGCGGGAGACGCCAGCTCTGTTTGCTGATTGTGTTCGGCAGCGGACTCGGCGGAAGCGGAAGTCGGCTCGTCAGCCGGCGTCCTCCGCTCCGTCCGACTCCTCGGAGGGTGAGCCTGCCAGCGCCAAATACATGGCGTTGGCGGAAGGGCCGGCGGCTGCTGCGGCGCCGCCCGCCACCGATTGCGACACAATTTCTTCTCGCGGACTGGCTGCTGCCTCCTCGGCGCAGTCCAGGGCTGCCTGCCGTGAGGCAAGAGCCGCAACCGAACGGGCAAAAACCGGAGAGGTCGCGCGTTTGGAACGCTGCCTAACCGAGGTGGGTCCCTCTGACCCCCTCCGAGCATTCGAGGTGGTCGGGAAACTAGTTTCTGCAGTCGTCACGACATCCGGCGGTGGACTCAAGGGTGACTATGTGCGGGCCCTAAAATCCGGAGCGGCCACCCTAGAAGAAAGAATGAAGGAAGTGGTAGACCGCACCACAACAACGGAGACGGCGGGCTTGCGGCAGGAAGTGGCCCTGCAGCACGCCCGCCTCGAACAACTGGCGGATGAGAATGGCCAACTTCGGGCGGAGAACGGACAGCTACGCGTCGACATGGCCGAGCTGCGAACAATGGTTGCCGATCTCATCGAGCGGCAACGCAGCTCGGCCCCTGTCCCTCCTCCGCCCGAAGCAGAAGGCCTCACTGAGGTCGAGGAGCTGAGGCGGCAGCTCCTCATACAGGAAGCACGCAGCTCCAGGGTGGAGCGTGCGAGGCCGCCCCTCGCCCATGAGGCGAAAGACAGTGCGCCCGTGCCAGCACCCCGGAAAACAGTGGCCGTCAGAACTAATGGCGGCCCTACAAAGGGCGCGACACGTGCGGCACGCCCGGTCGCCTCGGCTGCTGTTCCGGCCAAGCCTGGACCATCGCGGAACCAACGAAATACGGGGGCACCAAAACCCGCCCCCTCAGGAGCACCAGTCACCGGCCAGCACAAGAACCAGAAGACTGCTCCTGCCCCGTCCCAGCCTACGAAGGCGGGGCCTGGCAGGAGCCGAAATAAGAAGAAAGGGGGCGTCAACGCCGCCAAACCGGCCCCGACCCCCCAGCCCCGCCCACTGCCCCCTGCCCCGGCCAATATGGAAGAGGCCTGGACGACGGTAGTGCGGCGCGGGCCCAAAAAGGTGGCGGCGCCTCCTGCGCCGCGCCCCAAGCCCGCCCCTGCGGCCGCCGCTCCCCGCCAAGAGGGTCGAGCGGAGCCGAGGGGCCGAACTGGAAGAAGGAGGCCGCGCGCCCCGCGGTCGGCTGCAGTGGTAGTAGAGCTGCTGCCGGCCGGCAAAGAAAAGGGCATCACCTACCACGAGGTGATGACCCAGGCGCGCGGCGGCGTGAATGTGGACGCCCTCGGCGTGGAGGGGGGCATCAAGGTCCGGCAGACGGCCAACGGGGCTCGTCTTATAGAGTGCCCCGGCCCCAACACAAACGCCGCGGCCGAAAAATTGGCGGCCCGGCTGAGGGAGATCCTGCCGGACCCCGAGGTGGTGCGCATCGCGCGGCCCGTGAAGATGGGAGAAGTAAAAATCACGGGCCTCGACGAGTGCGCCACAAAGGAGGAGGTCGCCTCGGCCATCGCGTCGCAGGGCAACTGCGCCCTCGCCGACGTCAAAGTCGGGGAGCTCCGGGCAACCTACTCTGGTACCCGGACGGCGTGGGCGCGTTGCCCCATTGCAACAGCGAACCTCCTGGCCACCCCTCCACAGGGTCGGCCTTCAGATAGCCCAGGGAGACTGCGCGTGGGCTGGGTGATGGCCCACGTGCAACTGCAGGAGAGCAGGCCGTGGCGTTGT
Source organism: Bombyx mori (assembly GCF_030269925.1). Taxonomy (NCBI): domain Eukaryota; kingdom Metazoa; phylum Arthropoda; class Insecta; order Lepidoptera; family Bombycidae; genus Bombyx; species Bombyx mori. Next base: position 18,508,475 of record NC_085121.1, read on the forward strand.
CTTCGGTGCTTCGGCACCGGCCACGGCCTCGCCAAGTGCCCCTCGACCGTGGACCGCAGCGACCTGTGTTTCCGCTGCGGCCAACCGGGGCACAAGGCAGCCTCCTGCACCACAGCCGCGCCGCACTGCGTCTTGTGCGACGCGGCTAAAAGGAAGGCCGACCACCGGGCCGGGGGCCCGGCGTGTAAATCCGCCCCCTCCTCTACAAAAACGAGGAGGGGCGGAAAGAAAAAGAAGCCGGCTGCAAAAAGGGCAGCCGGTGAGTCAGTTCCCGCCGCGGCACCAGAGCAGCCGCAAGGCGGGACAGACGAGGGAGCGATGGACGTAGCCCCGTAATGGGTTGCGTCCATCGCTTCCTCCAAAGTAATTTGAACCACTCCGCCAGGGCACAGGATCTCCTCGTCCACACCATGGCGGAGTGGTCAATCGACGTCGCTGTCGCCGCGGAGCCGTACTTCGTCCCCACCGACCAGGACTGCTGGATGGGGGACGTCGACGGCTCCGTGGCCATTGTGTTGAGACAGTCCGCGGCGTTACCCCCCTTGGAAATGGTGGCCAGGGGACCCGGGTACGTCGCGGCTAGGATCGACGGAACCGTCGTGATCGGGGCGTACTTTTCTCCGAACAGGAGCCTCGCCGAGTTCGAGCGGTTTCTGGGCGGGCTCGAGGCGCTTTTACACCGCCTCGGGTCCCGCCCTGTCATCGTCGCGGGGGACCTCAATGCCAAGTGTACGGCTTGGGGTTCCCCCCGCACGGATTCGCGAGGCGGGGCCCTTTCGGAGTGGGCGATCGCGACCGGCCTCTGTCTCCTAAACAGAGGCACGGTCGCGACTTGCGTGCGGTGGAACGGGGAATCTCACGTGGACGTGACGTTCGCGTCCCCGTCCGCCGTGCGCCGCACCCGCGGCTGGCGCGTACTCGAGGGGGCGGAGACGCTCTCGGACCACAGATACGTCCGATTCGAGCTCTCCGCCTCCTCCTTGTCATCGTCGTCAGCCGCGGGCGCCCGCGGCGAGGAGGAGCTCCCGCAAGGTGCGCCCCGTTCGTTCCCCAGGTGGGCCTTGAAACGGATGAACAAGGAGTTGCTGATGGAGGCGGCCGCTGTTGCTGCGTGGGCGCCAAAACCCGCGCGGCTCGCGGACGTGGATGCGGAGGTCGACTGGTTCCGGGGCACCATGGCAAACATTTGCGATGCCGCCATGCCCCGGGTCGGCCCCCGAGCACCACGTGGGGGTGCGTTCTGGTGGTCGCCCGAGATCGCAAGACTCCGAGAGGAGTGCGTGAGGGCGCGCCGCCGGAGCGCACGCCACCGCCGCCGCCGTCGTCGCGACGCTACGTTCGCGGAGACGGCGGCCCGGCTGCACGCTGACTGTCGTCAAAAACAGACGGCGCTGCAGCTGGCCATCGGCGAGGCCAAGAAGCAGAGCATGAAGACTCTCCTGGAGTCGCTCGACGAAGATCCCTGGGGGCGCCCATACAAGATGGTTCGCAGAAAACTGCAGCCGTGGGCGCTCCCGGTGACCGAGCGGCTCCAGCCTCGGCAGCTGCGGGAGATAGTTTCCGCGCTTTTCCCGCCGGCAGCGGGGGGGGACTTTGAGCCCCCCCAGTTGGACGCCACGTGGGGCACACCTCCACGTCGCCCCAGCGTTCCCGCTGCCGAGGAGCCCCCTCCCCCTATTACGGGGGCGGAGATCCATGCGGCCGTGTCCAAAATGAGAGCGAAGGACACGGCCCCCGGCCCTGACGGCGTTCACGGCCGGGTCTGGAGCTTGGCCTTCGAGGCCCTAGGGGACCGGCTCGGGGGGCTTTTCGAAGCGTGCCTCGAGTCGGGACGGTTCCCGTCGAAATGGAAGACGGGCAGACTGGTCCTTCTGCGGAAGGACGGGCGCCCCGCGGACTCACCCGCGGGCTATCGCCCCATCGTGTTGCTGGACGAAGCGGGCAAGATGCTCGAGAGAATCGTCGCGGCCCGCATCGTCCGGCACCTGACCGAGACGGGTCCCGATCTTTCGGCGGAGCAATACGGCTTCAGAGAGGGCCGCTCGACTATCGACGCAATTCTGCGCGTGCGGGCCCTCTCCGACGAAGCCGTATCCCGGGGCGGGGTGGCGATGGCGTTATCCTTAGATGTAAGGAACGCCTTCAACACCCTGCCCTGGTCGGTGATCGCGGGGGCGCTGGAGTATCACGGCGTCCCCGCATACCTCCGCCGACTGATCGGCTCCTACCTCGAGGGCAGGTCGATCCAGTGCATCGGACACGGTGGGGCGATGTACCGCTTCCCCGTCGAGCGCGGTGTTCCGCAGGGGTCCGTCCTGGGCCCCCTGCTGTGGAACATCGGCTACGACTGGGTCCTGCGGGGCGTCATTCGGGGACCCCTTCCCGGGCTCAGCGTAATTTGTTACGCTGACGACACGTTGATCGTAGCTCCGGGGAGGGACTACCGGGAGTCTGCCCGTCTGGCGTGCGCAGGCGTGGCACACGTCGTCACCAGGATCCGACGGTTGGGGCTCGAGGTGGCGCTCGACAAAACCCAGGCCCTGATGTTTCACGGGCCGGGACGAGCGCCGCCTCTGGGTGCCCACCTCGTGATCGGAGGCGTCCGCGTCGGGGTCGGGGTGACCGGTCTTCGGTACCTCGGCCTCGAACTGGATGGTCGGTGGAACTTCCGCGCTCACTTTGAGAAGTTGGGCCCTCGACTGATGGCGACGGCCGGCTCTCTGAGCCGGCTGCTTCCAAACGTCGGGGGTCCCGATCAGGTGGCGCGCCGCCTCTACATGGGGGTGGTGCGGTCGATGGCACTATACGGCGCGCCCGTATGGTGCCACGCCCTGACCCGCCAGAACGTCGCCGCGCTGCGACGTCCGCAGCGCGCGATCGCGGTCAGGGCGATCCGAGGATACCGCACCGTCTCCTTCGAGGCGGCGTGCTTGCTCGCCGGGGCGCCACCCTGGGACCTGGAGGCGGAGGCGCTCGCTGCCGATTACCGGTGGCGTAGCGATCTCCGCTCTAGGGGGGAAGGGCGCCCCGGCGAAGGAGTAGTTCGAGCGCGGAGGCTCCAATCTCGGCGGTCCGTGCTGGAGGCGTGGTCTCGCCGCTTGGCGGACCCGTCGGCCGGCCTCCGTACCGTCGAGGCGGTCCGTCCGGTCCTCGCGGACTGGGTGGGCCGCGACCGCGGATGCCTCACCTTCCGGCTGACGCAGATGTTGACCGGCCATGGGTGTTTTGGCCGGTACCTCTTTAAGATAGCCGGAAGGGAACCGACGGCGCAGTGCCACCACTGCGCGGACCGCGACGAGGAAGACACAGCGGAACACACGCTGGCGCGTTGCTCTGGATTCGACGAGCAACGCGCCGCCCTCGTCGCGGTCATTGGAGAGGACCTCTCGCTGCCGCGCGTCGTAGCTACGATGCTCGGCAGCGACGCGTCCTGGAAGGCGATGCTCGACTTCTGCGAGTCCACCATCTCGCAGAAGGAGGCGGCGGAGCGAGAGAGGGAGAGCTCTTCCCTTTCCGCACCGATCCGTCGCCGTCGAGCCGGGGGCCGGAGGCGGGAATACGCCCGTACGTCCCGGCCCCTGTAGGTGGCGGCCTCCCCCCGGTGAAGGTCAAGGGGCGACCTGAGGGGGTGAGGCCGCGCGGCGCGCTACCAGCACTCTAGCGCGCTGCCGTGGAGTGAATAGAGCGACCGGTCGACGGTGTATCGCGTCCCGACCCGGCAGGCTGGTTCTGGTCCAGCGGGGTATTCCGGGACACCAGCGGCACCGTCTGGGCGGCCCGACGGGCTGCCGTACCGAGACGGCCGACGTTTCAGAGCCTTCGATTCGCCTCGAAGGCTCCGTCGGCTGGGCGTCCTTGGGGTGAGCCGCGCCGTCTGGTTGTAGTGTTGACCGCGGTAGCCCCCCTACCTCATCCGGGTTCTGACCTCGGAGGGGATCGGACGTCGGGTGTAAGAGTGCAGAGGAGTCGTTTAGTGGGTGGGCTCTAAAATCCTTGGGCCCGCGGTCTGCTCACAACACCATGCAGATCGTTGAGTCTCACATACCCCGCGCGCCCCTTTTGCGCGGGGACCTCGTAGGAGGTTCGGCCCTCTACCCGAAAAAAAAAAAAAAAAAAAAAAAAAAAAAAAAGTTTCGCGAGGCGAGGCCCTTTCAGAGTGGGCGATCGCGACCGGCCTCTGTCTCCTAAACAGAGGCACGGTCGCGACTTGCGTGCGGTGGAACGGGCAATCTCACGTGGACGTGACGTTCGCGTCCCCGTCCACCGTGCGCCGCACCCGCGGCTGGCGCGTACTCGAGGGGGCGGAGACGCTCTCGGACCACAGATATGTCCGATTTGAGCTCTCCGCCTCCTCTGCGTCGTCAACGTCGTCGACATTGTCTTCGGCGTCAGCCGCGGGCGCCCGCGGCGAGGAGGAGCTCCCGCAAGGTGCGCCCCGTTCGTTCCCCAGGTGGGCCTTGAAACGAATGAACAAGGAGTTGCTGATGGAGGCGGCCGCTGTTGCTGCGTGGGCGCCAAAACCCGCGCGGCTCGCGGACGTGGATGCGGAGGTCGACTGGTTCCGGGGCACCATGGCAAACATTTGCGATGCCGCCATGCCCCGGGTCGGCCCCCGAGCACCACGTGGGGGTGCGTTCTGGTGGTCGCCCGAGATCGCAAGACTCCGCGAGGAGTGCGTGAGGGCGCGCCGCCGGAGCGCACGCCACCGCCGCCGCCGTCGTCGCGACGCTGCGTTCGCGGAGACGGCGGCCCAGCTGCACGCTGACTGTCGTCAAAAGCAGACGGCGCTGCAGCTGGCCATCGGCGAGGCCAAGAAGCAGAGCATGAAGACTCTCCTGGAGTCGCTCGATGAAGATCCCTGGGGGCGCCCATACAAGATGGTTCGCAGGAAACTGCAACCGTGGGCGCTCCCGGTGACCGAGCGGCTCCAGCCTCGGCAGCTGCGGGAAATTGTTGCGGCACTGTTCCCGCCGGCAGCGGGGGGGGACTTTGAGCCCCCCCAGATGGACGCCACGTGGGGCACGCCGCCGCGTCGCCCCAGCGTTCCCGCTGCCGAGGAGCCCCCTCCCCCTATCACGGGGGCGGAGATCCATGCGGCGGTGTCCAGGATGAGAGCGAAGGACGCGGCCCCCGGCCCTGACGGTGTTCACGGCCGGGTCTGGAGCTTGGCCTTCGAGGCCCTAGGGGACCGGCTCGGGGGGCTTTTCGAAGCGTGCCTCGAGTCGGGACGGTTCCCGTCGAAATGGAAGACGGGCAGACTGGTCCTTCTGCGGAAGGACGGGCGCCCCGCGGACTCACCCGCGGGCTATCGCCCCATCGTGTTGCTGGACGAAGCGGGCAAGATGCTCGAGAGGATCGTCGCGGCCCGCATCGTCCGGCACCTGACCGAGACGGGTCCCGATCTTTCGGCGGAGCAGTACGGCTTCAGAGAGGGCCGCTCGACTATCGACGCGATTCTGCGCGTGAGGGCCCTCTCCGACGAAGCCGTATCCCGGGGCGGGGTGGCGATGGCGTTATCCTTAGATGTAAGGAACGCCTTCAACACCCTGCCCTGGTCGGTGATCGCGGGGGCGCTGGAGTATCACGGCGTCCCCGCATACCTCCGCCGACTGATCGGCTCCTACCTTGAGGGCAGGTCGATCCAGTGCATCGGACACGGTGGGGCGATGTACCGCTTCCCCGTCGAGCGCGGTGTTCCGCAGGGGTCCGTCCTGGGCCCCCTGCTGTGGAACATCGGCTACGACTGGGTCCTGCGGGGCGTCATTCGGGGACCCCTCCCCGGGCTGAGCGTAATCTGTTACGCCGACGACACGTTGGTCGTGGCTCCGGGGAGGGACTACCGGGAGTCTGCCCGTCTGGCGTGCGCAGGCGTGGCACACGTCGTCACTAGGATCGGACGTCGGGTGTAAGAGTGCAGGGGAGTCGTTTAGTGGGTGGGCTCTAAAATCCTTGGGCCCGCGGTCTGCTCACAACACCATGCAGATCGTTGAGTCTCACATACCCCGCGCGCCCCATTTGCCCGGGACCTCGTAGGAGGTTCGGCCCTCTACCCGGAAAAAAAAAAAAAAAAAGGTTCCCGGGACCTGGGCGGGCCCCCCGGCGCGCACTCAGCGTGGCCGGGGGCTCCGTCTGTGGGGGAGTTTTGCTGGACTTCCACCGGGCGCGTCCGTAGGTGGCGGATAACGGGCTTCTGGGAGCAGTCACACTCCCAGGGGTATCGCTCCTTCTTTCTCGTCGTGTCACGGCGGGGGAGATTGAGCGACGCGGACCAAAACCAGCACGGGGGGTTCCGGGCTCTCCACGCCCTTCACTGGCTGAAGGGTGTTTCTTCTGGGGATGCCCGGGCCTCCTCGTTCCCATTTTCCCCCTTCGTTTTTATCTTCCCCTTTATGTTATTTTGTTTTATTTTCTGTTTGTTTTGCCTTCTTTTGTTTTATTTGTCTTATTGGTTTTACTTTTTCTTTTTTCATCTTTTTGTTTTGGGGCCACGTCCGAACTATTTTCGGAGTGACCCATCGGAGGTGGCGGGCCGCTCTTGGTCTGCCTTCGTCGTTGAGAAAGCGAGCCGGCGTTGTTTGCGCTTCTTCCGGCCGCTGGTCGCCATGTCCCCGGCTGCACAGCTACAGGGGAACGCCCTCCAGAGGGGGGTACCGGTATACCGGCGTGGCTTCGTGGATTGGTGCTCACTCGAGCGTAGGGCGGTGGTCTGTCGTGCTGCTCGTTGCACTCGATGGACTGCCGGCCAACCCGTAATCCTCACCGTGTGGGGGACGGGGGCCGCTGCCGCGAGGTACGGGGCTGCGAGGACGTAAACCTCTATAAAAAATACCCCAATCTTAAGCTCTGGCGCCCGGCGATGGGATGCATGGCTGGTGGGAGACCAGTCGCGAGGGCGTCCCAGGGGACCGTACCCCTGGCTAATAAAAACAGGAAATAACATAATGAAAAAATGTCCAGTTATAAAGAAGAATTACCCCAGGAGGGTACCTCCCGCTCCGCGGGGGGAGAATCCCTCCGTGCGGCCGAGCGATCGGCCGCACGCTGCCCCTCGTCTTCTGGGGGGGGCAATAACTGTTCGAAGAGGTCCGTGAAGGACGGTGGTAGGGTGTCCGCGAAGGACGGAGAAAAAGAACGTCGAGGAGGGTCCGTGAAGGACAACGAAGCAGCAAACGTCTTGTCAGACGATAGCATGGCGACGGCCAGCTCGAGCCGTTCGTCGTTGACCGGAAGCCGAAGAAAGAGGCTGAAGGGCTCCAGCACGGAGTGCTCAGAGAGCAGCTCCGGCGAAGAGACGGCGTGCTCAGCCCGAAGAGCCGCCTCCAAGACCCCGTCAAAGAGGGGCAGAGGAAGACCGCCCACAACCGGGCAGTACGTTGGCCTCGCCGCCGCCAAGGAGGCGTATGTGAAGGCCCAACGAGAGGAGCTGGCGCTGCGCGCCGAGAGAGAGGTCACCGAGAGTGTCCGAAAGCTACGAGTGAGGGAAGACGCCGTCGCGGGCAGCACGGGGGAACCAGCACTCGACCCCGAACGTCGACTAGACGAGTCCGCGAAGCTGGCCGTAGCAATCGCGGCCAAGTCTGGGAACCTGAAGGGCACATACGTACGTGCCCTGAAGGAGATGGCTGCCGCCATTCGAGAGGCCAAGGAAGATATGGCAGCAAGGACTACCGACGGTGAGACGAAGAGGCTGCAGGAGCTCTGCAGGAGGCAGGAGGCCGAAATCCTGCACCTCAAGAATGCGATCGCCGACATGAGGTCGGAGATGGCGCGCCTGGCCCAGGCCGTGGGATCGCCGGCAGCCGTCCCCGCCCCCGTACCCGCCCCCGCCCCGATCCAACGGAGCGACGACGAGGAGGAGCGGCGCCTCCAGCGCATCATGCGTGCGGTCGGCACCATGCTGGATGCGCGCCTCTCTGGGCTGGAAGCGCGACTGCCTCCAGAGCCCAGGATGAGACCACCCCTGGCCGCAGACCACAGGAGAAGCCGCGGTCAAGAAAAGACGCCGACACCACCAACGGCAGCAGAGTCAATGCCGACGCCCGGACCAACAGCTGCAGTCGCGACGGCGGCACCCAACGGTGGTGGCCCGCAGAAAAAGAAGGCGCCGAAAAGCAGGCAGCAGCCGGCTCAACCAGAACCACGGACATTCCCCCCCGCCCCAGCTGCTCTGACGGAAGCCTGGACGACGGTAGCCCGAAGAGGCGCCAAGCCGAGGACGGCGACGGCGACCGGCACCGTGTCCGCTCCACCGCCCCTGAAGGAAAAGAAGAAGAGACTCCGGCCACCCCGCTCGCAGGCAGTTATTGTCAAGCTGCAGCCGGAGGCCGTCGAGCGCGGAGTCACCTATCGGGCAGTCCTCGCCGAGGCCAGGGCTAAAATCGATACGGCAGAGCTGGGGATCCCTATCCAGCGGATACGCTCGGCGGTGACGGGAGCAAAGGTATTGGTCGTAGACGGCGCCGACCAGAACGAAAAAGCTGATTTGCTGGCGGAGAAATTACGGGAGGTTTTGCCCTCGGACAGCATTGTCGTCTCGAGGCCGACAATAACGGCCGCTGTCAGACTGAGCGGCCTCGACGAATCCATATCCCGGGAGGAGCTTGTTGCCGAGGTCGCCAGGATTGGAGAGTGCCCCCCCGATATTGTGAAGGTTGGGGAAATAAAAATGGGCCCCGGAGGCACTGGCCAGGTCTTGGTCAGATGCCCCATAGCGGGTGTCAAAAAAATATTGGCCGTCAACAAGCTGCGGATCGGGTGGAGCGTCCTTCGCGCGCAACTCCTCGAGGCGAGGCGCCTGCAGTGCTACCGCTGCCACGCACTGGGCCACGTGAGTGCCCGTTGCCCATCGTCGGTGGACCGCAGTGGTGAGTGCTACCGCTGCGGCCAGACCGGCCACAAGTCCGCGGGCTGCGCGCTCACCCCGCATTGTACAATCTGCGCCGGCGCCGGTAGGCCTGCAGCGCACGTCTCCGGGGGCAAGGCTTGCGCCAAGCCCCCGAAACAAAGGCAACAGAGGAGTAGCGCCGCCGAAGAGAAACGGCGGAGTCAGCCCGGTACGGCTACGGCGACACCAATGGACGACGAATAATGACCAGCAGCCCTTATCATATACTACAGGGCAACCTCAATCGCTCCGCCAGAGCTCAGGACCTGCTGATCCAGAGCATGGCGGAGCGGTTGACCCATCTGGCGGTCGTCGCCGAGCCCTACCGGGTCCCTTCGGTTCCCGAGTGGGCGGGAGATATTGATGGCCTGGTGGCCGTGGTCCAGCGTAGGTCAGCGGTGGGCGCTCCGCCCGAATTCGACGTCGTACAGAGGGGTCGGGGCTTCGTCGCAGTCTTCTGGGCGGGCTTGCTCGTCGTCGGGGTGTACTTCTCCCCCAACCGGCCGCTCGCCGAATTCGAGTCCTTTCTCGACGAACTCGGTCAGGTCGTGGGGAGGTCGCGCTCAAGGCGTGCGCTCGTTCTCGGGGACCTCAACGCGAAGTCGTCCGCTTGGGGTTCCCCGGTCACCTGTCCCAGGGGCCGGGAGACGGAGGAATGGTTGGTCGGGAGCGGTCTCGTTGTCCTCAACCGTGGCGCCGAGAACACTTGCGTCCGTCGTTCGGGTGGGTCCGTGGTGGATGTGTCCTTTGCGACCCCCGACGTCGCGCGCCGCGTCTGCGGTTGGGAGGTGTTGGTCGACGTGGAGACGCTCTCCGACCACCGCTACATTGGTTTCCGTGTGGCCGCGGCCCCGGAGTCTTCTTCGGCAACGACTTTGCCCTTTGGTGGCGGCGTGGAGGGCCCACGCTGGGCCCTGAAGCGCCTCGACACGGAGCGGCTGCAGGAGGCGGCCGTCGTCCAGGCCTGGCGGTTGGACTCCCTGGGCGAGCCGGCGGACGTGCGCGAGGGTGCGGAGCGGCTGCGCGAGGCGATGTCGCGAGTCTGCGACTACGCCATGCCCCGCGTCCGAGCGTACGCGCCGAGGCGCCAAGTCTACTGGTGGAACGAGGGGATCGCCGGCCTGCGATGCCAATGCGCCGGTAGTCGCCGAAAATATCAACACCTTCGTCGTCGGAGGCGCCGGGACGAGGAAGAAGAGGACCGGGCGTACGAGGAGTACCGGGAGGACGTGCGGGCCCTGCGCGTCGCCATTGGAGAGGCGAAGGAGGCGGCGTGGAAGGAGCTTTTGGAGACGCTGGACCGCGACCCGTGGGGGCGACCGTATCGCCTCGCGCGGAGCACAATGCGCTCTTGGGCCCCGCCCGCGACGAGCACCCTGCCGCCTGACATCGTTCGGCACGTGATTGGGGGACTGTTTCCGGACGCACCTGGAACTCCCTTCGTTCCCCCCGTCATGATAACACCGACAATCGGAGCTCAGATTGGTGCAGAAGAGGAGGAGGTGTCGCCGGCGGAATTTGGTGCGGCCATCGAAAAAATGAAGGCGAGGAGGACGGCGCCAGGTCCCGATGGACTGTCGAATCGGGCCTGGGCGCTGGCATTACAGACTGAGGGTGGTCTGGGACCTGTCCTCCGAGGGCTGCTCAGCAGGTGCCTCCGAGAGGGCAGGTTCCCGGAAGAATGGAAGACGGGTCGGTTGGTCCTCATCCCCAAGGAGGGGCGCCCCAGAGACCAGCCATCGGGGTATCGCCCAATAGTCGTGCTGAGCGAGGCCGGCAAGCTTCTCGAGCGCGTCGTTGCCGGTCGCCTAGTGCGGCACCTTGAAAATGTCGGGCCAAATCTGGCCGACTCTCAGTACGGGTTCCGGAGGGGTCGCTCGACCTTGGACGCGGTCCAGCGCGTCCGCGACCTCTCCGACCAGGCGTGCTCCCGGGGAGGCGTGTTGTTGGCGGTGTCTATAGACATATCCAACGCCTTCAATACGATCCCCTGGAGCACGATCCTGGAGTCGTTAAGGTTTCACCGCGTCCCCACCGGTCTCCGGAACCTGATCGAGGATTACCTCGCAGGGCGGGCTGTGGTCTTCCCCGAACGGAGGGGGTGGGGACACAAAGCGGTCTCGTGTGGTGTCCCGCAGGGGTCGGTTCTGGGTCCGCTCCTGTGGGACGTCGGGTTCGACTGGGTCCTCCGCGGGGCTAACCTGCGTGGCGTGCAGGTCATCTGCTACGCCGACGACACGCTGGTGACGGCCCGCGGAGACGACTACCGTTCGGCGTCGATTCTGGCTGCGGCTGCGGTGGCAACAGTCGTAGCCAGAATAAGGAAGCTCGGCCTGGAGGTCGCCCTGCACAAGTCCGAGGCCGTGTGTTTTCACCCGGCTCGGAAGGGGCCTCCTCCCGGCGCGAGTATAACCATTGGAGGGACTGCGATCGCTGTCCGGTCCCAACTTAAATATCTGGGGCTCGTGCTGGACAGCAGGTGGAGTTTTGACCGGCATTTTGATGTACTGGTCCCGAAATTGCTCGGGGCGGCGGGTGCCTTAGCCCGCTTGCTCCCGAACATTGGAGGAGGAGGAAAGTTGGTCCGGCGTCTTTACCTGGGAGTGGTGCGGAGCATGGCCCTGTACGGCGCTCCCGTCTGGTCGCCCACGCTCTCCGCTCGCAACGCGGCCCTCTTGCAGAGGGTTCAGAGGGTGCTGGCGGTGAGGGTCGTGCGGGGCTACCGCACCATTTCGACGGAGGTCGCTTGCGCCCTCGCCGGTTCCCTTCCGTGGGAGTACGAGGCCGAGGTCCTGGCCGCGGTGTACCGGCGCAGGGCGCAATCTTTGGGTCGGGGAAGTGTGCCCCGTCTGTCTGTCGTCGCCCGATGGAGGCGTGCTGCGCGTCGCGTGGCAACGTTGAAGTGGAAAGAGAGGCTGGCTGCAGAGGAGATCCACCGTGGTTCTCGAACCCGGCGGCGCACCCTCGCAGCCCTGGTGCCCGTGTTGGAGGCCTGGATTGACAGGCGTCACGGCGTGCTCGATTTCCGGCTCACGCAGGTCCTCTCGGGGCATGGCTGCTTCGGGAGGTACTTGTGGCGGGTCGGGAGAGAGCCGCATCCCGGATGCCACCAATGCGGGCATCCAGACGACGACGCGCAGCACGCCCTCGAAGCGTGCCCGAGGTGGGAGTATCCGCGGCAGTCACTCGTCGCGGTGCTCGGGGCAGACTTAAGTTTGCCGGTCGTAGTGTCCCGCATGGTCGAGGACGAGCGTTGCTGGAGAGCGATGGCCGACTATGCGGACCTGGTCATGACGCTCCGCGAAACGGAGGAGCGAGAGAGAGAGTGCGACCCAAACTCAGTTGCACTCAGGCGAAAGAGACGGGGTGGGCGGCGCGGGCGAAGGGCCCCCGCTCAGCTCCCGTAAGGACCGTCGGGCATCGGGCGCGGGGGCGCCTGATGCTCGACACGATAGTCCAGTCGTGGTGGTGAGGGTATAGGGCGCTGTGGCTCCGGTGCCTACCTCACGAAGAAGTTGCGGTCAGCAATGGCCGACGTTGATCCCGCCGTTCGTCAGGCTGGGAGCCGGTGTGGGGGGCCTGCGGGGCGCGTTTCCCTGCGGTATCGTAGGTTCCCCCTATGCCGGAAAGAAAGGAGCTCGTTGGGTTTTAGTCGGTAGTCGTTAAGCTGGGCGGGTTCGGCGCGAGCTGAACTTAGCCCAGCGCGCCTTTCTCAAGGCGTAGTCTCCGTGGACTAATTGGTCGAGGGCGCGGACCTCGGTTCGCGACTTCTTCCTCTTTCTTCCACCGGAGGCGCGGAGTCCGACATAACCCGGTCCGACCCCCGTCGGCCGGGTATCCGTAAAGACTGGGATTCCCCATCGATACCAAAAAAAAAAAAGGTTTTTTTTTTTTTTTTTTTTTTTTTTTTGTTTTTTTTTTTTTTTTTTGCACCCGTCATCACAGGGCGTTGCGTCTTACCTCCGACGTCATGTCGGAGTCTGTTTTTACATTTCTCCTTTCATATCAATTCACCCTGTTTTCTTTTCACACTCACTATCATCCTCATTCATTCATTCATCGTCTTTCATTCTATCTCTTTCTCTTTTTCTCCATATCAGGAGTTGGGAAAGGTTTTCTTTTATTTACATCTCTAATACTTATTTCTATATTCACAATACTTATTTTCCTATTATTTATCTATTTTAAAACTAAGTTACTAACATATATGTTCACCATATATATCTTAACTTACCTTATTTATCTATTTCTATTTATCACCTTCTTTGCCACATTTTTACAAAATTCTAAAAACTTATCTCTAATGTACTTATTTTCTACTATTTTACAAATATTTTCTACTTTAATTTCATAATCTATGAGATTTTCTGTATCATACCTTTCTCTACCAAAGACAGGACATTCTATTATTATGTGCTCTACAGTTTCCGGTTTTTCCGGCTCGCAGATACACGATGGGTTCTCCTTACATTTGAAGCGGTTCAAATATGCGGAAAACCCACCGTGCCCTGTCATTACCTGAGTTAAAATACCGCTTGGCTTTACGTGCCGGACTATACTGTAGGCCTTTATCACGTCTGGGAAGAAAAGCTTTGTAGTTGCTGCGGTTTCACCATCACTGTACCTTTTGTTCCATACCTCAAGCGACCCCAAACGGATCTGTCGCCTGACGCATGAGACAGGGCACAGGTCATAATCTGGCTTGGTCTTCAGCTTCAGAGCGGCCTCTTTTGCGAGCTGGTCAGCTCTCTCATTCCCCTCTAGGCCCGCGTGAGCTTTAATCCAGAAGAGTGCAACGCGTTTATTCCTGCGCTTGCACTCCTCTAGATTACGACGGATTTCGACCACTAAGGGATGGAGAGAGCTATTATTTGTAACGGCTTCTAGTGACGACCTTGAGTCACTGTAGATTCCGAAGCTGTCTTTTGGGTGCTTTATGATCTCCCTAGTGCTCCTACATATAGCTAACAGTTCCGCCTGGAAGACCGTACAGTACGACGACAGCTTCAATTTCTTGCACTTGGTCTCGACCTCATTGCTCCAGAAAGACAATGAGGCCCCGACCTTGCCATCAATTTTGCTGCCATCAGTGTATATGCGTACTGTTTGCGTACTATGGGTGTCTACCTGTTCACAGTCCTCCAAGCATATGAACTGCAGATCTATGTGTTTTGCTGGGTGGGGAATATCTGCGAATTTGGTCATGCGCTCCATCTCCCCGTCTCCTGTCGCCAGCTGGCCCACTCCCCTCTTTGCCTCATACAGGGCTGCTGCCTCATGTATTCTGAGGTCCAGGGGGAGTAGTCCTGCCAGCACCAGTGCCGAGTTCAGGGAGGTGGTGCGGTAGGACTTGCACAATTTTTGGGCAAATCCTCTTTGAACCGCATTCAGCAGCTTTTGCACTCCCAGTTTGTTAGCTGACGAAGCCCAAGCACTAGAGGCGTACATGATGACTGGCTCAACCACAGCAACGTAGATCGTCCTAATGACGTCTGGATGTAAGCCCCAACTTATTTTGGCGGCCCTAGACAGCTGCTTATAAAGATTCAAAGCCTTTTTACAAATGTTCGCTACGTGGCTGTTGAATGTCAGCTTGCTGTCTATGATTAACCCCAGCACTTTGATTTCTTTTGACATGCGTACGCCGACCCCGCCCATGCTCAGGACTGGGGTATCGTACTTAAGCTTACGCGTAAGAACCATTCCGTACGTCTTGTGTGGTGCGAAAGTCAGCTTATTTCTGATTCCCCAATCCCGAACATAGGCGAGGGCGGCATTCGCCTGTCTTTGAATCTCCAGTGCAGAGTCCGCGTCAAAAACCAGGACCACATCATCCGCGAATGCTTGGCAATAGTCGCCCCTTTTTTCCAACTCCTTGAGAAGCGGATCAAGTAGCAGGTTCCAAAGGATTGGCCCTCCTATCGAGCCCTGCACACATCCTTTTGTTGTAGACTTTGTTACCTCTTCACCTGCGTAACGCACTCTTACCGATCGGTCGCTGAGGTAACTGTCTATCACTCTTCTGATGTTTATCGGGCACCTTTCCTCTGCCAGTCTGGTTCTGACCGCGGGCCACCAAGCGCTATCAAAGGCTCCCTCTATGTCTAACGATACCATGGTGATGAGTTTTTTCTGCTTCAGCTTTTCGCGTATGTATTGTATCAGATCATAGAGAGAGTCCTCAGTGCTCCTTTGGGGCATAAAGCCATACTGGCGAGTACTCATCCGTGGAAGAACGTGCCACTTGATCCGGTTCACCATCATTTTCTCTAAGATCTTCCCCATCACAGGCAGCAAACCTATTGGTCGATAGGACTTGGCTTCCGTGTAGTTTTCTTTGTCCGGTTTCCTTAATACCACTACGATTGCCTCCTTCCATATCTTCGGAAAATATCCGAGCTCCAAACATTTATTTGCCAGTGACAGGAAAACTCTAGGGTTCGTACTTATTGCCTGCCTACAGATATCCGACGTCAGTCCATCGATTCCTGGAGCCTTCTTAGGGTTGAACGTGCTCACTGCGAATTTGAGCTCTTCGGGGGTAAATGGTGGGTCATGATAACTATCATCACCCGAGCCATTTACCTTTTCAGCTTCTTTCCTGATTCGCTTGTGTTCCTTATTATCTTCACCCTTCTTATCTTCTGGATAAAAAGTGTCTGCCAGTAGTTCTGCAGACTCCCTGGGCCCCAACAATACTCCCTCCCTGACGAGTGGCAGGTCTTCGTGCCTCTTTGTTGTCCTGCCTATGACCCTATAAATAGATTCCCATAATCCCTCCCTATCCTGTTTACCACAGAACTCCTTCCAGCTTGATGTTTGTGCGTTTTTTGCTTCCAACTCATACTTCTCTTTCGCTTTCAGGTACTCTTCCACGACCATTGATCTTCGGACTGGCGCTGCGCATCGGATCCTGCGTTTCCTGGTGATGACATCCTTCTTCAGCATGGCGAGTTCATCCGACATCCATGGCAGGGTAAGTTTGTTTTCTGTTTTCTTTTTCGGTATAGTACTATTGCATGTTTTTGTTATTATATTTATATATGTTTCTACTATGTATTCTAATTTATCTTTAGCATCTATGTTTTCAATATTTGTTGTATTTATGTTATTTTCCGCTAGAAACTGGGCCAGTTTCTCATGAAATTGACTCCAGTTTGCTTTCTTGCTGTTATACCTTCTTGTAGTTCTACTTATATTAGTTCCCTTTGATTTTAATAGCCTCACTTTAAACATTACCGTGTTGTGGTCTGAACTCGTCATGCTGTCGTCTACCTTCCAGTCTTCCACCAGAGACAGCGCATCCGCTGAGCAGGCCGTGATGTCGATAAAGCTGGAGTATGTCTTATTCCCCCGTATTGTGTCAAATGTAGGGGTATCTCCCACATTCAGTACCTGCATGTCCATCTCTTCAAGCACTCCCGCCAACTCCTCACCTCTACTATCAACCTTCAAGCTGCCCCACCAAGTGCTTTTTGCATTCGAGTCCCCCCCTATTATAATTTTATTGTTCCCTGCTTTTAGCTTGATCTCTTTTAGCTGCTCCAGATACGGCTCGATTGCTTGGTCAGGTTCAAAGTAGAACGAGGCGACTACAATTTCCCAGGCCCTGGTTCTCAGTTTGACCACTACAATATTCGCAGTGGTCAGGTCCGGGCGCTGAATCACATCAATTTCGTCATCAAATACAGCAATGGCTGACTTGATGACAGCGTCACCGGGGCTCGTGCACTGGAAAATCCTCACCCCCTTGTAGTCCCTCACTCTACCAATCCCTCCCACATAGGGTTCCTGAAGCAGCGCGAGAGCTATCTTCTTTTCTGCTGCCTCAAACATTATCTCATGGGTAGCGAGTGCCTTGCGCTGCAAGTTTGCTTGGGCCACTAGGAGTTGCTTCGTGCTTGTCGTCGATGTTTGCCCAGCTGGAGATTGGACGCCCTGGACCACTTTAGCAATAGGCCACCGTGGCCCGGGCTAGTGTTTCCCACCTCCGTCGGACTGGGCAGTCCTGGCTAAAAGCACTATGGTCAGTTTTTTCCATTTTGGCGTGCACACAATTACAACAGGAGGGGCTCTCGCCCGCGAGCCAGTCCACGCACTCTGTCCGCATGTGAGGTCCCCCACAGTGACTGCACTTCTCAATTTGTTCGCTGCAGAAACGTTTGCCGTGTCCATACCCCAGGCAGAGAGAGCACTGGACCAATGGTGATTGATCCTCCGCCCTCACCCTCTGGAGATCTATCTGCACCGTTTCTGCATCGATCAATCGCCGCCAGATTTTGGGAGAGACCCTCACAACGATATGGTGCGTATGCGGGTTTCTGGTCCGCCTCTTGTAGAGAATCTGCATTCTGTGATCTTTCTCGCCAAGGTCTTTAAGGATGTTTTTGTTCTGGTTTCTCAGGGCATTAAGAATATCCTCATCAGTATTAAACTGGAAGACGTTCCTGAGAATTACCAGCGGGTCCTTGTTCTTGACCTCTTGAACGTTCAGGTGGTCTTCTGCCCTCTTGAGCTTTTGCATTATTATTTCCCTTTCTTTCTCTGTTTTACACCCGACTATGATCTTCCTGTCTTTTGCCTTTCTTATCCTCTCTATTTCAACTCCTCCTTCCTTTGCGTTTATCACTTTTCTTATTCTGTTTAGCACTTCTTCACCAGTTTCTGTCTCATTCTTTGCGGTAACCACTACCGAGTGCAGCGCCGTCCGCTCCAAAGGCTGTCTCTTAGCAGCCGTCGCCGCAACGCCAGCGTAGGTTAATCGCTCTTGAGTCTCTTTGCTCCTTTCTATCACTTCTTTTAGTCTCTCCATTTTCTCATTGTTTTCCTCTATGAGTTGGGCATGTTTTTCCATCTTATCCAATAGCATGGATTCCTTTCTTCCTCTGTCCTCCTTTTCTTTCTCCTCCTCTGATTCTCTAATCACTTCCTTCTTTCCTTTTCCTTTTACACCTTCAGCCTCCTTCACAAGCTGGAAGAGTCTGTCGATCGCAACAGTAACCTCGGTTTTTATTTCTGTCTTGAGGTTCCTAGCATTCCCAAGATTAATTTTTGCCTTCGTGACGCACGCCTTTGCCTCCGCCAGCCTATCTGCATATTTGGCTCTCCCCGACTGTGAGCTCTCTACGACTTCCAATGAGCCTTTTTGAGCTCCCTCTTTTAAGTCATAGGAGAGCCCCGCCTTTGGCTTTGGCTTGCTTGTCGTGGACGCTGTGTTCTTTCTAGGTGAGCTCAACCCTTTTCCGCTTGCTTCAGGAGATTGGGATACCGGGACAACTCCAGGTTTTCCGGTCTCCCACTCTCCTATGCTTCGCCTAACTTTCGATGTTGTTTTTTCTGCAGAGGTTACTGTCTCTGAAGATCCAGCCCCTTGCGTCTTGGAAGGGGACCTTCGATCAAGATCTACGGTGACGTTGAGCGTTCTGATAGGTGTTCGCTGCATTTTTTAGTTTTTGAGGAGACGACGAATAAAATGTAGTGAGTGGTATAAAATAAATCTAAAAATATTTGTAAAAGGTTTGTATAAGTTTTAAATAATTTGTCTTAATTGTACAGATGATTTGTTCTTTCCCTTTTTCAGGTGGTGTTTTAACAGCACGTTTAGAATTTACTTCACCGTTAACTCAGGTAAGTGTGAAAAAGAGAAATCGTTAATGACTCTACCTAGAGGACGTCTCAGTCTAGTGTCAGAGTGCTAGCTGCTAGTAGAAAACCACGTCAGACTGAGCTTTGGTAGAGAAAGTTACGAGAATATACAGAACACAATAAAAGAAATTCTCTATGTAGAGTCAAACTTGGTCAATAAACCATAATACTAAGTTTCTTATTATTAACATATAAAATTCGCATCCAAGTTGGAGCTAACGTTATGACTCAGTTTAACACAATAGGGACTCTACCGAGAGTCCGTCTCAAAATATTGGCAGAAATGCCAGCTGCCAACAGAAGCTGCGTCAATCGGAGGCTTGGTTGTGGATAACAGTCACAAAGTGTGCGGTATCCTAAACTCTACTCAATAGTCAAAATGAGTCAATATAAGGATGTAGATAGGTAGAGATAATTAGGTACAATAATATACCGAAAGCCCCGTCTCAATCGGGCCACGGGTTACAAAGTTATAACCTTTTTTAGGTTTCCAAAATGGCGGCCAAAATGGCCGCTAATTTCCTAAAATCGTCAAATGTAGGCCAAAATACGTCGTGTTTGGGCTCTATGGATTGGGATTTTTACATAGAGTAAGATTCTTTCCACAAAACAGTCAGTAAAGAACTCCTCGATTTTAAAATTATAAAAAACAAAAAATAATTTCTTAAATTAGGCACAAAAATACAAAAAAGGGCAAAAAAAATTTTAAATAAAGACTAACAATATTAAGGCTTTCTTACTCTACTTAATTATATTTAATTTTCTTAAAAAAGTCTTCCAGGGGGTTGTTACGCCGGGGGTGAATTTTTCAAATATCTATATCTCTGTATTTTGTAGATCGAAAAATCTGAATTTTTGTAGAGAGCTTGAACTACTCTAGTTCTTTTCAAATGAGTAATAAAAACTATGTGTCGTCGATCGCTTTCTCGAGATATATTTATTTAAAGTTTTAGAAAATTCTAATCGGTGATAACTCTATGAAAACTTAACTTTTTTCCCCTCCGCAAACGTTTAAATCTTCTATTTGTTGTTCTCCATCAGAATAGATAATCGAAAATAGCCGCAGTGTCCTGGATCGCTGACCACGTGCCACGTGGTTTCTTGTTTTTTTGCGTTTTTCTCGGCCGTCCTTGGCCGAAAAAATCCAAAAAAGGTACCGTCTTGTAGAATGCACTAGGGCGCAGAAACTGGTAAAATAAAAACACTAGGTCATAGCGACTAATCGCGCAGCGTTCGACGTCAAAGTTTTTTAAAATTTTGTTTTTCAGGTTTTCCTCCGGAAAAGTGTCCAGCAATCACTGCCATCCAAAAACTCAAACTGAGGGCGTATGCGACTCTTTATTACGCGTCGTTTGACGTATCGGACATTAAAATCGATGCACTTTTGCCACTTTCCCGAATTTTTTAATGATTTTCGAACGTAAATCACGTGCGGAGCGACTTGGGACGCGCGTGTTCGCTGCGGAGGGCCACGGCAGACTGGTTGGTTAGGTTAGGTTAGGTTAGGTTAGGTTAGGTTAGGTTAGGTTAGGTTAGGTTAGGTTAGGTTAGGTTAGGTTAGGTTAGGTTAGGTTAGGTTAGGTTAGGTTAGGTTAGGTTAGGTTAGGTTCCCAGCGGGGTATCCTGGAACACCAGCGGCACCGCCCGGGCGGCCTGGTAGGGCCGCCGTACCGCGGAGACCGACGTCGTTGGTCGTCGACTATCGCCTCGACGACCCGTCGGTCGGGCGTCCTCGGGGTGGCGCCGCGTGTCTGGTTGTAGTGTTGACCGCGGGAACCCCCCTACTCTGAACGGGTTCTGACCCCGGACGGAGATCGGACGTCGGGTGTAAGAGTGCAGGGGAGTCGTTTAGTGGGTGGGCCCTAAAATCCTTGGGCCCGCGATCTGCTCTCAACACCTGCAGATCGTTGAGTCTCACATACCCCGCGCGCCCCCTAGGCGCGGGGACCTCGTAGGAGGTTCGGCCCCCGGCCCGAAAAAAAAAAAAAAAAAAAAAAGGTTAGGTTAGGTTAGGTTAGGTTCCCGAGGGACCTGGGCGGGCCCCCCGGCGCGCACTCTGCGTGGCTGGGGGCTCCGTCTGTGGGGGAGTTTTGCTGGACTTCCACCGGGCGCGTCCGTAGGTGGCGGATAACGGGATCCTCTGGGAACAGTCCCACTCCCAGGGGTATCGTCCGGTCTTTTTCGTTGCAAGGATTTCTAGGTGTTAGGTAGGTAGGCTAGGTGTAGGAGTAGGGTAGCCTAGTTAGGCTTTGCAACGAAAGAGATCGGATGACGCGGACCAAAACCAGCAGGGGGAGTTGCGGGCTCTCCACGCCCTTCACTCGCTGAAGGGTGCTCCTCCTGGAGACGCTCGGGCTCCCTCTCTTTTCCCCTTTCTTCCCCCTTTTTCGTTTTTCTTCGGGTCACGTCCGACCCGTTTCGGACGTAACCCACGGGTGGTGGTGGGCCACTTTTGGCCTGCCCTTTGATGGAGAAGTGAGCCGGCGTTGCTTACGCATCTTCCGGCCGCTGGTCGCCATGTCCCCGGCTTCGGCTACAGGGGCACGCCCTCCAGAGGGGGGTACCGGTATACCGGCGTGGCTTCGTGGTTGTTGCTCTAATGAGCGTCGGGCGGTGGTCTGTCGTGTTGCTCGTTGCACTCGGCGGGCCGCCGGCGAACCCGTAATCCTCACCGCGTGGGGGACGGGGGCCGCTGCCGCGAGGCACGGGGCCGCGAGGACGTAAACCTCTTTAAAAAATGCCCCAATCCTAAGCTCTGGTGCCCGGCGATGGGATGAATGGCTGGAGGGAGTCCAGTCCCGAGGGTACCAACCAGACCCCAGGGGACCGACCCCTGGTTAATAAAAAAGGAAAATAATGAATAATGGCACTTGTTAAAAAGTTATTACCCCAGGAGGGTACCTCCCGCTCCGCGGGAGGAGAATCCCTCCGTGCGGTCGAGGAATCGGCCGCACGCTGCCCCACCGTTTCTGGGGGGGGCAAACAATGCCACGACGAAGGGGGCGACAGCACGGGTCGCGTAAGGGATCGAGTTCCCACCGTGCTCCTCGAACGATGCGACAGCCTGTTCTCGCTTCACTCGGCGCGAAGCTCCGCGAGGGGCGACGCGTCCAGTGGGAGGGAGACGCCAGTGCTGTTCGCAGACAGCGCGCAAAAGCGGACGCGGCGGAAGCGGAAGTCGGCTCGACGGCCGGCGTCCTCCGCTCCGTCTGACTCGTCCGAGGGTGAGCCTGCCAGCGCCAAATATATGGCGTTGGCGGAAGGGCCGGCGACTGCTGCGGCGTCGCCCGCCACTGATTTAGGGACTCGTTCTTCTCGCGGACTGGCTGCTGCCTCCTCGGCGCAAGCCAGGGCCGCCCGCCGTGAGGCCAACGAACGTATAAAAAACGGAGAGGTTGAGCATCTGGAGCGCTCCCTTACCGAGGTGGGTCCTTCCGACCCCCTCCGAACATGTGACATCGCCCAGAAATTAGTGTCTGCGGTAGTTAAGAAATCGGCCAAGGGCCTAAAGGGCGACTGCGTGCGGGCCCTAAAATCGGCTACCTCTTCCCTGGAGGAGCAAATGGCGAATGCGGTAAGCCGCACCACCAACGATGAAACGGTGGGTCTACGGGAAACAGTGGACCTGCTGCACGCCCGACTGGCCCAAATGAGTGCCGAAAACGATCGCCTTCGGCAGGAGAACGGGCAGATGAAGGTCGACATGGCTGAGATGCGCACGCTCGTGAACGACTTAGTCGAGAAGCAGTGCAACTCGGCCCCTGCATCTGCTCCGCTCGAAACAGAAGAGGTCAATGAGGCCGAGGAGTTGAGGCGGCGGCTCCTAATACAGGAGGCACGCAGCTCCAACGTGGAGCGCGCGAGACCGCCCCTCGCTCACGAGAGAAAGGGAGAAGCCCCAACACCGGCACCCCGCAGGATCGTGAAGACGACCACCACCTCTAACGCGGTATCAAGGGCCACCAAAACATATGGCGGCCCCAAAACCAAAATGGGCGTAACTCCTGCGGCACGCCCCGCCGCGACTGCTGCTGCGAGGGCAACAACGTCCGCCCCTCCGAAGACAACGGCGTCTGCTCCTGCCCCGTCCCAGCCTGCGAAGGCGGGGCCTGGCAGGAGCCGGACTAAGAAGAAGAGGGGCATCAACGCCGCAAAACCGGCCCCGACCCCACAGCCCCGCCCACTGCCCCCTGCCCCGGCGAATATGGAAGAGGCCTGGACGACGGTAGTGCGGCGTGGGCCTAAGAAAGTGGCGGCGCCTGCTGCGCCGCGTCCCAAGCCCGCCCCTGCGGCCACCGCTCCCCGCCAAGAGGGTCGAGCGGAGCCGAGGGGCCAAAAAGGAAGAGGAGGAGCACGCAGAAAGCCGCGCGCCCCGCGGTCGGCTGCAGTTGTATTGGAGCTGCTGCCGGCCGCCAAAGAAAAGGGCATCACGTACCACGACGTGATGACCCAGGCGCGCGGTGGCGTAAATGTGGACGCCCTCGGCGTGGAGGGTGGCGTCAAGGTCCGGCAGACGGCCAACGGGGCTCGTCTTTTGGAGTGCCCCGGCGAAAACACGAACGCCGCGGCCGAAAAATTGGCGGCCCGGCTTCGAGAAATTCTGCCGGACCCCGAGATGGTGCGCATCGCGCGGCCCGTGAAGATGGGTGAAGTCAAAATCACGGGCCTCGACGAGTGCGCCACGAAGGAGGAGGTCGCCGCGGCCATCGCGTCGCAGGGCAACTGCGCCCTCGCCGACGTCAAAGTCGGGGAACTCCGGGAAACATATTCGGGAACCCGGACGGCGTGGGCGCGTTGCCCCATTGCAACGGCAACCCTCCTGGCCACCCCTCCACAGGGGCGGCCTTCCGACAGCCCAGGAAGGCTGCGCGTGGGCTGGGTAGTGGCCCACGTGCAGCTGCAGGATGCCAGGCCGTGGCGCTGTCTTCGGTGCTTCGGCACCGGCCACGGTCTCGCCAAGTGCCCCTCGACCGTGGACCGCAGCGGCTTGTGTTTCCGCTGCGGCCAACCGGGGCACAAGGCAGCCTCCTGCACCACAGCCGCGCCGCACTGCGTCTTGTGCGACGCGGCCAAAAGGAAGGCCGACCACCGGGCCGGGGGCCCGGCGTGTAAGTCCGCCCCCTCCTCTACAAAAACGAGGAGGGGCGGAAAGAAAAAGAAGCCGGCTGCAAAAAGGGCAGCCGGTGAGTCAGCTCCCGCCGCGGCACCAGAGCAGCCGCAAGGCGGGACAGACGAGGGAGCGATGGACGTAGCCCCGTAATGGGTTGCGTCCATCGCTTCCTCCAAAGTAATTTGAACCACTCCGCCAGGGCACAGGATCTCCTCGTTCACACCATGGCGGAGTGGTCAATCGACGTCGCTGTCGCCGCGGAGCCGTACTTCGTCCCCACCGACCAGGACTGCTGGATCGGGGACGTCGACGGCTCCGTGGCCATCGTACTGAGACAGTCCGCGGCGTTACCCCCCTTGGATATGGTGGCCAGGGGACCCGGGTACGTCGCGGCTAGGATCGACGGGACCGTCGTGATCGGGGCGTACTTTTCTCCGAACAGGAGCCTCGCCGAGTTCGAGCGGTTTCTGGGCGGGCTCGAGGTGCTCTTGCACCGCTTCGGGTCCCGCCCTGTCATCGTCGCGGGGGACTTCAATGCCAAGTGCACGGCTTGGGGTTCCCCCCGCACGGACGCGCGAGGCGAGGCCCTTTCGGAGTGGGCGATCGCGACCGGCCTCTGTCTCCTAAACAGAGGCACGGTCGCGACTTGCGTGCGGTGGAACGGGGAATCTCACGTGGACATGACGTTCGCGTCCCCGTCCGCCGTGCGCCGCACCCGCGGCTGGCGCGTACTCGAGGGGGCGGAGACGCTCTCGGACCACAGATACGTCCGATTTGAGCTCTCCGCCTCCTCCTTGTCATCGTCGTCAGCCGCGGGCGCCCGCGGCGAGGAGGAGCTCCCGCAAGGTGCGCCCCGTTCGTTCCCCAGGTGGGCCTTGAAACGGATGAACAAGGAGTTGCTGATGGAGGCGGCCGCTGTTGCTGCGTGGGCGCCAAAACCCGCGCGGCTCGCGGACGTGGATGCGGAGGTCGACTGGTTCCGGGGCACCATGGCAAACATTTGCGATGCCGCCATGCCCCGGGTCGGCCCCCGAGCACCACGTGGGGGTGCGTTCTGGTGGTCGCCCGAGATCGCAAGACTCCGAGAGGAGTGCGTGAGGGCGCGCCGCCGGAGCGCACGCCACCGCCGCCGCCGTCGTCGCGACGCTGCGTTCGCGGAGACGGCGGCCCAGCTGCACGCTGACTGTCGTCAAAAGCAGACGGCGCTGCAGCTGGCCATCGGCGAGGCCAAGAAGCAGAGCATGAAGACTCTCCTGGAGTCGCTCGACGAAGATCCCTGGGGGCGCCCATACAAGATGGTTCGCAGGAAACTGCAACAGTGGGCGCTCCCGGTGACCGAGCGGCTCCAGCCTCGGCAGCTGCGGGAAATTGTTGCGGCACTGTTCCCGCCGGCAGCGGGGGGGGACTTTGAGCCCCCCCAGATGGACGCCACGTGGGGCACGCCTCCGCGTCGCCCCAGCGTTCCTGCTGCCGAGGAGCCCCCTCCCCCTATCACGGGGGCGGAGATCCATGCGGCCGTGTCCAGAATGAGAGCGAAGGACGCGGCCCCCGGCCCTGACGGCGTTCACGGCCGGGTCTGGAGCTTGGCCTTCGAGGCCCTAGGGGACCGGCTCGGGGGGCTTTTCGAAGCGTGCCTCGAGTCGGGACGGTTCCCGTCGAAATGGAAGACGGGCAGACTGGTCCTTCTGCGGAAGGACGGGCGCCCCGCGGACTCACCCGCGGGCTATCGCCCCATCGTGTTGCTGGACGAAGCGGGCAAGATGCTCGAGAGGATCGTCGCGGCCCGCATCGTCCGGCACCTGACCGAGACGGGTCCCGATCTTTCGGCGGAGCAATACGGCTTCAGAGAGGGCCGCTCGACTATCGACGCAATTCTGCGCGTGCGGGCCCTCTCCGACGAAGCCGTATCCCGGGGCGGGGTGGCGATGGCGTTATCCTTAGATGTAAGGAACGCCTTCAACACCCTGCCCTGGTCGGTGATCGCGGGGGCGCTGGAGTATCACGGCGTCCCCGCATACCTCCGCCGACTGATCGGCTCCTACCTCGAGGGCAGGTCGATCCAGTGCATCGGACACGGTGGGGCGATGTTCCGCTTCCCCGTCGAGCGCGGTGTTCCGCAGGGGTCTGTCCTGGGCCCCCTGCTGTGGAACATCGGCTACGACTGGGTCCTGCGGGGCGTCATTCGGGGTCCCCTCCCCGGGCTGAGCGTAATATGTTACGCCGACGACACGTTGGTCGTGGCTCCGGGGAGGGACTACCGGGAGTCTGCCCGTCTGGCGTGCGCAGGCGTGGCACACGTCGTCACTAGGATCCGACGGTTGGGGCTCGAGGTGGCGCTCGACAAAACCCAGGCCCTGATGTTTCACGGGCCGGGACGAGCGCCGCCTGTGGGTGCCCACCTCGTGATCGGAGGCGTCCGCGTCGGGGTCGGAGTGACCGGTCTTCGGTACCTCGGCCTCGAACTGGACGGTCGGTGGAGCTTCCGCGCTCACTTCGAAAAATTGGGCCCTCGGCTGATGGCGACAGCCGGCTCTCTGAGCCGGCTTCTTCCAAACGTCGGGGGTCCCGATCAGGTGGCGCGCCGCCTCTACATGGGGGTGGTGCGGTCGATGGCACTATACGGCGCGCCCGTATGGTGCCACGCCCTGACCCGCCAGAACGTCGCCGCGCTGCGACGTCCGCAGCGCGCGATCGCGGTCAGGGCGATCCGAGGATACCGCACCGTCTCCTACGAGGCGGCGTGCTTGCTCGCCGGGGCGCCACCCTGGGACCTGGAGGCGGAGGCGCTCGCTGCCGATTACCGGTGGCGTAGCGACCTCCGCTCTAGGGGGGAAGGGCGCCCCAGCGAAGGTGTAGTTCGAGCGCGGAGGCTCCACTCTCGGCGGTCCGTGCTGGAGGCGTGGTCTCGCCGCTTGGCGGACCCGTCGGCCGGCCTCCGAACCGTCGAGGCGGTCCGCCCGGTTCTCGCGGACTGGGTGGGCCGCGACCGCGGATGCCTCACCTTCCGGCTAACGCAGATGCTTACCGGCCATGGTTGTTTCGGCCGGTACTTGCACAAGATAGCCGGAAGGGAACCGACGGCGCAGTGCCACCACTGCGCGGACCGCGACGAGGAAGACACAGCGGAACACACGCTGGCGCGTTGCTCTGGATTCGACGAGCAACGCGCCGCCCTCGTCGCGGTCATTGGAGAGGACCTCTCGCTGCCGCGCGTCGTGGCTACGATGCTCGGCAGCGACGCGTCCTGGAAGGCGATGCTCGACTTCTGCGAGTCCACCATCTCGCAGAAGGAGGCGGCGGAGCGAGAGAGGGAGAGCTCTTCCCTTTCCGCACCGATCCGTCGCCGTCGAGCCGGGGGCCGGAGGCGGGAATACGCCCGTACGTCCCGGCCCCTGTAGGTGGCGGCCTCCCCCCGGTGAAGGTCAAGGGGCGACCTGAGGGGGTGAGGCCGCGCGGCGCGCTACCAGCACTCTAGCGCGCTGCCGTGGAGTGAATAGAGCGACCGGTCGACGGTGTATCGCGTCCCGACCCGGCAGGCTGGTTCTGGTCCAGCGGGGTATTCCGGGACACCAGCGGCACCGTCTGGGCGGCCCGACGGGCTGCTGTACCGAGACGGCCGACGTTTCAGAGCCTTCGATTCGCCTCGAAGGCTCCGTCGGCTGGGCGTCCTTGGGGTGAGCCGCGCCGTCTGGTTGTAGTGTTGACCGCGGTAGCCCCCCTACCTCATCCGGGTTCTGACCTCGGAGGGGATCGGACGTCGGGTGTAAGAGTGCAGAGGAGTCGTTTAGTGGGTGGGCTCTAAAATCCTTGGGCCCGCGGTCTGCTCACAACACCATGCAGATCGTTGAGTCTCACATACCCCGCGCGCCCCTTTTGCGCGGGGACCTCGTAGGAGGTTCGGCCCTCTACCCGAAAAAAAAAAAAAAAAAAAAAGGTTCCCGAGGGACCTGGGCGGGCCCCCCGGCGCGCACTCTGCGTGGCCGGGGGCTCCGTCTGTGGGGGAGTTTTGCTGGACTTCCACCGGGCGCGTCCGTAGGTGGCGGATAACGGGATCCTCTGGGAACAGTCCCACTCCCAGGGGTATCGTCCGATCTTTTTCGTTGCAAGGATTTCTAGGTGTTAGGTAGGTAGGCTAGGTGTAGGAGTAGGGTAGCCTAGTTAGGCTTTGCAACGAAAGAGATCGGATGACGCGGACCAAAACCAGCAGGGGGAGTTGCGGGCTCTCCACGCCCTTCACTCGCTGAAGGGTGTTCCTCCTGGAGACACTCGGGCTCCCTCTCTTGTCCCCTTTCTTCCCCCTTTTTTGTTTTCTTCGGGTCACGTCCGACCCGTTTCGGACGTAACCCATGGGAGATGGTGGGCCACTTTTGGCCTGCCTTTCGATGGAGAAGTGAGCCGGCGTTGCTTACGCATCTTCCGGCCGCTGGTCGCCATGTCCCCGGCTTCGGCTACAGGGGCACGCCCTCCAGAGGGGGGTACCGGTATACCGGCGTGGCTTCGTCGTTGTTGCTCTTTTGAGCGTCGGGCGGTGGTCTGTCGTGTTGCTCGTTGCACTCGGCGGGCCGCCGGCCAACCCGTAATCCTCACCGTGTGGGGGACGGGGGCCGCTGCCGCGAGGCACGGGGCCGCGAGGACGTAAACCTCTTTAAAAAATGCCCCAATCCTAAGCTCTGGTGCCCGGCGATGGGATGAATGGCTGGAGGGAGTCCAGTCCCAAGGGTACCAACCAGACCCCAGGGGACCGACCCCTGGTTAATCAAAAAGGAAATATGACACAATGGCACATGTAGAAAAGTTATTACCCCAGGAGGGTACCTCCCGCTCCGCGGGGGGAGAATCCCTCCGTGCGGTCGAGCGATCGGCCGCACGCTGCCCCACCGTTTCTGGGGGGGGCAAACATTGCCACGACGAAGGGGGCGACAGCACGGGTCGCGTAAGGGACAGGGTCCCCACCGTGCGCCTCGAGCGCTGCGAGAGCCTTATCTCGCTCTACTCGGCGCGGAGCTCCGCGAGGGGCGACGCGTCTAGTGGGCGGGAGACGCCAGCGCTGTTTGTGGACAGCACCCGACAGCGGACACGGCGGAAGCGGAAGTCGGCTCGACAGCCGGCGTCCTCCGCTCCGTCCGACTCGTCGGAAGGAGAGCCTGCCAGCGCCAAGTACATGGCGTTGGCGGAAGGGCCGGCGGCTGCTTCGGCGCCGCCCGCCATTGACTTTGACAAGCCGTCGTCTCGCGGACTGGACGCTGCCTCTTCGGCGCAGTCCAGGGCCGCCTGCCGTGAGGCAAAAAATAAAAATAGAAAACTAGAAGAGATCGAGCGCCTACAGCGATCCCTAACGCTGGTGGGTCCCTCTGACCCCCTCCGATCGTGTAAAATCGTTGGAAAAATAGTTGAGACCATCGCGGCCAAGTCGACTGCAGGCCTCAAGGGCTCAGAAGTGTCGGCCATGAAATCTGCGGCCGCCACACTTGAGGAAAGGCTGCAGGACGTCGTGGACCGCACCACGACGACGGAGACGGCGGGCTTGCGGCAGGAAGTGGCTCTGCTGCACACCCGCCTCGAACAAGTATCGGCCGAGAATGGCCTGCTTCGGGCGGAGAACGGTCAGCTCCGCGTCGACATGGCCGAGCTGCGAACAATGGTTGCCGATCTCATCGAGCGGCAACGCGGCTCCGCCCCTGTCCCTCCTCCGCCCGAAGCAGAAGGCCTCACTGAGGTCGAGGAGCTGAGGCGGCAGCTCCTTATACAGGAGGCGCGCAGCTCCAAAGTGGAGCGGGCGAGACCGCCCCTCGCCCATGAGGTGAAAGGCAGCGCGCCTGTGCCCGCACCTCGTAGAACAGTGGTCGCTAAAACTTATAGCGGCCCCAAACAGACAGCCACACCTGCGAGGATTCCCGCCGCGACTGTCTCGCGGTCAGCAGCTTCGGGGGCAACAAGATCTGCCCCCCCAAAGAAACCGGCATCCGCTCCTGCTCCGCCCCAGCCTGCGAAGGCAGGGCCCGCCAGGAGCCGGACAAAGAAGAAGGGAGGCGTCAACGCCGCCAAACCGGCACCGACTCCCCAGCCCCGCCCGCTGCCCCCGGCCCCGGCCAATATGGAAGAGGCCTGGACAACGGTGGTGCGGCGCGGGCCCAAAAAGGTGGCGGCGCCTCTTGCGCCGCGCCCCAAGCCCGCCCCTGCGGCCGCCGCTCCCCGTCAAGAGGGTCGAGCGGAGCCGAGGGGCCGAAACGGACGAAGGAGGCCGCGCGCCCCGCGGTCGGCTGCAGTGGTAGTGGAGCTGCTGCCCGCCGGCAAAGAAAAGGGCATCACCTACCACGAGGTGATGACCCAGGCGCGCGGCGGCGTGAATGTGGACGCCCTCGGCGTGGAGGGGGGCATCAAGGTCCGGCAGACGGCCAACGGGGCCCGTCTCATAGAGTGCCCCGGCCCGAACACCAACGCCGCGGCCGAAAAATTGGCGGCCCGGCTGAGGGAGATCCTGCCGGACCCCGAGGTGGTGCGCATCGCGCGGCCCGTGAAGATGGGTGAAGTCAAAATCACGGGCCTCGACGAGTGCGCCACGAAGGAGGAGGTTGCCGCGGCCATCGCGTCGCAGGGCAACTGCGCCCTCGCCGACGTCAAAGTCGGGGAGCTCCGGGAAACATATTCTGGTACCCGGACGGCGTGGGCGCGTTGCCCGATTGCAACGGCGACCCTCCTGGCCACCCCTCCACAGGGGCGGCCTTCCGACAGCCCAGGAAGGCTGCGCGTGGGCTGGGTAGTGGCCCACGTGCAGCTGCAGGATGCCAGGCCGTGGCGCTGTCTTCGGTGCTTCGGCACCGGCCACGGCCTCGCCAAGTGCCCCTCGACCGTGGACCGCAGCGGCTTGTGTTTCCGCTGCGGCCAACCGGGGCACAAGGCAGCCTCCTGCACCACAGCCGCGCCGCACTGCGTCTTGTGCGACGCGGCCAAAAGGAAGGCCGACCACCGGGCCGGGGGCCCGGCGTGTAAATCTGCCCCCTCCTCTACAAAAACGAGGAGGGGCGGAAAGAAAAAGAAGCCGGCTGCAACAAGGGCAGCCGGCGAGTCAGTTCCCGCCGCGGCTGTTGTCGAGCCGCAGGGCGGGACAGACGAGGGAGCGATGGACGTAGCCCCGTAATGGGTTGCGTCCATCGCTTCCTCCAAAGTAATTTGAACCACTCCGCCAGGGCACAGGATCTCCTCGTCCACACCATGGCGGAGTGGTCAATCGACGTCGCTGTCGCCGCGGAGCCGTACTTCGTCCCCACCGACCAGGACTGCTGGATCGGGGACGTCGACGGCTCCGTGGCCATCGTACTTAGACAGTCCGCGGCGTTACCCCCCTTGGATATGGTGGCCAGGGGACCCGGGTACGTCGCGGCTAGGATCGACGGGACCGTCGTGATCGGGGCGTACTTTTCTCCGAACAGGAGCCTCGCCGAGTTCGAGCGGTTTCTGGGCGGGCTCGAGGTGCTCTTGCACCGCTTCGGGTCCCGCCCTGTCATCGTCGCGGGGGACCTCAATGCCAAGTGTATGGCTTGGGGCTCCCCCCGCACGGATTCGCGAGGCGAGGCTCTTTCGGAGTGGGCGATCGCGACCGGCCTCTGTCTTCTAAACAGAGGTACGGTCGCGACTTGCGTGCGGTGGAACGGGGAATCTCACGTGGACGTTACGTTCGCGTCCCCGTCCGCCGTGCGCCGCACCCGCGGCTGGCGCGTACTCGAGGGGGCGGAGACGCTCTCGGACCACAGATACGTCCGATTCGAGCTCTCTGCCTCCTCCTTGTCGTCGTCAGCCGCGGGCGCCCGCGGCGAGGAGGAGCTCCCGCAAGGTGCGCCCCGTTCGTTCCCCAGGTGGGCCTTGAAACGGATGAACAAGGAGTTGCTGATGGAGGCGGCCGCTGTTGCTGCGTGGGCGCCAAAACCCGCGCGGCTCGCGGACGTGGATGCGGAGGTCGACTGGTTCCGGGGCACCATGGCAAACATTTGTGATGCCGCCATGCCCCGGGTCGGCCCCCGAGCACCACGTGGGGGTGCGTTCTGGTGGTCGCCCGAGATCGCGAGACTCCGTGAGGAGTGCGTGAGGGCGCGCCGCCGGAGCGCACGCCACCGCCGCCGCCGTCGTCGCGACGCTACGTTCGCGGAGACGGCGGCCCGGCTGCACGCTGACTGTCGTCAAAAACAGACGGCGCTGCAGCTGGCCATCGGCGAGGCCAAGAAGCAGAGCATGAAGACTCTCCTGGAGTCGCTCGACGAAGATCCCTGGGGGCGCCCATACAAGATGGTTCGCAGAAAACTGCAGCCGTGGGCGCTCCCGGTGACCGAGCGGCTCCAGCCTCGGCAGCTGCGGGAGATAGTTTCCGCGCTTTTCCCGCCGGCAGCGGGGGGGGACTTTGAGCCCCCCCAGATGGACGCCACGTGGGGCACACCTCCACGTCGCCCCAGCGTTCCCGCTGCCGAGGAGCCCCCTCCCCCTATTACGGGGGCGGAGATCCATGCGGCCGTGTCCAAAATGAGAGCGAAGGACACGGCCCCCGGCCCTGACGGCGTTCACGGCCGGGTCTGGAGCTTGGCCTTCGAGGCCCTAGGGGACCGGCTCGGGGGGCTTTTCGAAGCGTGCCTCGAGTCGGGACGGTTCCCGTCGAAATGGAAGACGGGCAGACTGGTCCTTCTGCGGAAGGACGGGCGCCCCGCGGACTCACCCGCGGGCTATCGCCCCATCGTGTTGCTGGACGAAGCGGGCAAGATGCTCGAGAGAATCGTCGCGGCCCGCATCGTCCGGCACCTGACCGAGACGGGTCCCGATCTTTCGGCGGAGCAATACGGCTTCAGAGAGGGCCGCTCGACTATCGACGCAATTCTGCGCGTGCGGGCCCTCTCCGACGAAGCCGTATCCCGGGGCGGGGTGGCGATGGCGTTATCCTTAGATGTAAGGAACGCCTTCAACACCCTGCCCTGGTCGGTGATCGCGGGGGCGCTGGAGTATCACGGCGTCCCCGCATACCTCCGCCGACTGATCGGCTCCTACCTCGAGGGCAGGTCGATCCAGTGCATCGGACACGGTGGGGCGATGTACCGCTTCCCCGTCGAGCGCGGTGTTCCGCAGGGGTCCGTCCTGGGCCCCCTGCTGTGGAACATCGGCTACGACTGGGTCCTGCGGGGCGTCATTCGGGGACCCCTCCCCGGGCTCAGCGTAATTTGTTACGCTGACGACACGTTGATCGTAGCTCCGGGGAGGGACTACCGGGAGTCTGCCCGTCTGGCGTGCGCAGGCGTGGCACACGTCGTCACCAGGATCCGACGGTTGGGGCTCGAGGTGGCGCTCGACAAAACCCAGGCCCTGATGTTTCACGGGCCGGGACGAGCGCCGCCTCTGGGTGCCCACCTCGTGATCGGAGGCGTCCGCGTCGGGGTCGGGGTGACCGGTCTTCGGTACCTCGGCCTCGAACTGGATGGTCGGTGGAACTTCCGCGCTCACTTTGAGAAGTTGGGCCCTCGACTGATGGCGACGGCCGGCTCTCTGAGCCGGCTGCTTCCAAACGTCGGGGGTCCCGATCAGGTGGCGCGCCGCCTCTACATGGGGGTGGTGCGGTCGATGGCACTATACGGGGCTCCCGTATGGTGCCACGCCCTGACCCGCGAGAACGTCGCGGCGCTGCGACGTCCGCAGCGCGCGATCGCGGTCAGGGCGATCCGAGGATACCGCACCGTCTCCTTCGAGGCGGCGTGCTTGCTCGCCGGGGCGCCACCCTGGGACCTGGAGGCGGAGGCGCTCGCTGCCGATTACCGGTGGCGTAGCGACCTCCGCTCTAGGGGGGAAGGGCGCCCCAGCGAAGGTGTAGTTCGAGCGCGGAGGCTCCACTCTCGGCGGTCCGTGCTGGAGGCGTGGTCTCGCCGCTTGGCGGACCCGTCGGCCGGCCTCCGAACCGTCGAGGCGGTCCGCCCGGTTCTCGCGGACTGGGTGGGCCGCGACCGCGGATGCCTCACCTTCCGGCTAACGCAGATGCTTACCGGCCATGGTTGTTTCGGCCGGTACTTGCACAAGATAGCCGGAAGGGAACCGACGGCGCAGTGCCACCACTGCGCGGACCGCGACGAGGAAGACACAGCGGAACACACGCTGGCGCGTTGCTCTGGATTCGACGAGCAACGCGCCGCCCTCGTCGCGGTCATTGGAGAGGACCTCTCGCTGCCGCGCGTCGTGGCTACGATGCTCGGCAGCGACGCGTCCTGGAAGGCGATGCTCGACTTCTGCGAGTCCACCATCTCGCAGAAGGAGGCGGCGGAGCGAGAGAGGGAGAGCTCTTCCCTTTCCGCACCGATCCGTCGCCGTCGAGCCGGGGGCCGGAGGCGGGAATACGCCCGTACGTCCCGGCCCCTGTAGGTGGCGGCCTCCCCCCGGTGAAGGTCAAGGGGCGACCTGAGGGGGTGAGGCCGCGCGGCGCGCTACCAGCACTCTAGCGCGCTGCCGTGGAGTGATTAGAGCGACCGGTCGACGGTGTATCGCGTCCCGACCCGGCAGGCTGGTTCTGGTCCAGCGGGGTATTCCGGGACACCAGCGGCACCGTCTGGGCGGCCCGACGGGCTGCCGTACCGAGACGGCCGACGTTTCAGAGCCTTCGATTCGCCTCGAAGGCTCCGTCGGCTGGGCGTCCTTGGGGTGAGCCGCGCCGTCTGGTTGTAGTGTTGACCGCGGTAGCCCCCCTACCTCATCCGGGTTTTGACCTCGGAGGGGATCGGACGTCGGGTGTAAGAGTGCAGAGGAGTCGTTTAGTGGGTGGGCTCTAAAATCCTTGGGCCCGCGGTCTGCTCACAACACCATGCAGATCGTTGAGTCTCACATACCCCGCGCGCCCCTTTTGCGCGGGGACCTCGTAGGAGGTTCGGCCCTCTACCCGAAAAAAAAAAAAAAAAAAAAAAAAAAAAAAAAAAAAAAAAAAAAAAAAAGGTTAGGTTAGGTTAGGTTAGGTTCCCGAGGGACCTGGGCGGGCCCCCCGGCGCGCACTCTGCGTGGCCGGGGGCTCCGTCTGTGGGGGAGTTTTGCTGGACTTCCACCGGGCGCGTCCGTAGGTGGCGGATAACGGGATCCTCTGGGAACAGTCCCACTCCCAGGGGTATCGTACGGTCTTTTTCGTTGCAAGGATTTCTAGGTGTTAGGTAGGTAGGCTAGGTGTAGGAGTAGGGTAGCCTAGTTAGGCTTTGCAACGAAAGAGATCGGATGACGCGGACCAAAACCAGCAGGGGGAGTTGCGGGCTCTCCACCCCCTTCACTCGCTGAAGGGTGTTCCTCCTGGAGACGCTCGGGCTCCCTCTCTTGTCCCCTTTCTTCCCCCTTTTTTGTTTTTCTTCGGGTCACGTCCGACCTGTTTCGGACGTAACCCATGGGTGGTGGTGGGCCACTTTTGGCCTGCCCTTCGATGGAGAAGTGAGCCGGCGTTGCTTACGCATCTTCCGGCCGCTGGTCGCCATGTCCCCGGCTTCGGCTACAGGGGCACGCCCTCCAGAGGGGGGTACCGGTATACCGGCGTGGCTTCGTGGTTGTTGCTCTTTTGAGCGTCGGGCGGTGGTCTGTCGTGTTGCTCGTTGCACTCGGCGGGCCGCCGGCCAACCCGTAATCCTCACCGCGTGGGGGACGGGGGCCGCTGCCGCGAGGCACGGGGCCGCGAGGACGTAAACCTCTTTAAAAAATGCCCCAATCCTAAGCTCTGGTGCCCGGCGATGGGATGAATGGCTGGAGGGAGTCCAGTCCCGAGGGTACCAACCAGACCCCAGGGGACCGACCCCTGGTTAATAAAAAAGGAAAAAATGTATAATGGCATCTGTTGAAAAGTTATTACCCCAGGAGGGTACCTCCCGCTCCGCGGGGGGAGAATCCCTCCGTGCGGTCGAGAGATCGGCCGCACGCTGCCCCACCGTTTCTGGGGGGGGCAAACACTGCCACGACGAAGGGGGCGACAACACGGGTCGCGTAAGGGACAGAGTCCCCACCGTGCTGCTGGAGAGGTGCGACAGCCTCATCTCACTACACTCGGCGCGAAGCTCCGTGAGGGGCGACGTGTCCAGTGGGAGGGAGACACCGGCGCTGTTTGCCGATTGTGTTCGGCAGCGGACTCGGCGGAAGCGGAAGTCGGCTCGACAGCCGGCGTCCTCCGCTCCGTCCGATTCCTCGGAGGGCGAGCCTGCCAGTGCCAAATATATGGCGTTGGCGGAAGGGCCGGCGACTGCTGCGGCGTCGCCCGCCACTGATTTTGAGAAGCCGTCGTCTTGCGGACTGGACGCTGCCTCCTCGGCGCAGTTCAGGGCCGCCTGTCGTGAGGCGAAAAATAAAAATAAAAATAGAAAAATAGAAGAGGTCGAACGCCTACAGCGATCCCTGACGGAGGTGGGTCCCTCTGACCCCCTCCGAGCTTGTAAAATAGTCGGGAAGATAGTCGCGACCATTGCGGCTAAATCCACTGGAGGCCTCAAGGGCTCAGAAGTGTCGGCCATGAAATCGGCGGCCGCCACACTCGAGGAACGGCTGCAGGACGTCGTGGACCGCACCACGACCACGGAGACGGCAGGCCTGCGGCAGGAAATAGCCCTGCAGCACGCCCGCCTTGAGCAACTGGCGGAGGAAAATGGCCGACTTCGGGCGGAGAACGGACAGTTCCGCGTCGACATGGCCGAGTTGAGGACCATGGTGGCCGACCTTATAGAGCGGCAACGCAGCTCGGCACCTGTCCCTCCTCCGCCCGAAGCGGAAGGCCTCACTGAGGTCGAGGAGCTGAGGCGGCAGCTCCTTATACAGGAGGCAAGGAGCTCGACTGTTGAGCGCGCAAGACCGCCCCTCGCTCATGAGGTGAAAAACGGAGCTCCTACACCGGCACCCCGCAGGACTGTGGCCGCTAGAACGTATAGCGGTCCTAAAAAGGGCGCGACACCCGCGGCACGTCCGGCCGCTTCGGGGACCCAAAAAGATACGGGGGCACCAAAACCCGCCCCCTCAGGAGCAAAAGTCACCGGCGAACGCAAGACTCAGAAGACTGCTCCTGCCCCGTCCCAGCCTGCGAAGGCGGGGCCCGGCAGGAGCCGGACCAAGAAGAAGGGGGGCATCAACGCTGCGAAACCGGCCCCGACTCCCCAGCCCCGCCCGCTGCCCCCGGCTCCTGCCACTATGGAAGAGGCATGGACAACGGTAGTGCGGCGTGGGCCCAAAAAGGTGGCGGCGCCTGTCGCGCCGCGCCCCAAGCCCGCCCCTGCGGCCGCCGCTCCCCGCCAAGAGGGTCGAGCGGAGCCGAGGGGCCGAAATGGACGAAGGAGGCCGCGCGCCCCGCGGTCGGCTGCAGTGGTAGTGGAGCTGCTGCCGGCCGGCAAAGAAAAAGGCATCACCTACCACGAGGTGATGACCCAGGCGCGCGGCGGCGTGGATGTGGACGCCCTCGGCGTGGAGGGGGGCATCAAGGTCCGGCAGACGGCCAACGGGGCACGTCTCATAGAGTGCCCCGGCCCGAACACCAACGCCGCGGCCGAAAAATTGGCGGCCCGGCTGAGGGAAATCCTGCCGGATCCCGAGGTGGTGCGCATCGCGCGGCCCGTAAAAATGGCGGAGGTGAAAATTACGGGCCTCGACGAGTGTGCCACGAAGGAGGAGGTCGCCTCGGCCATCGCGTCGCAGGGCAACTGCGCCCTCGCCGACGTCAAAGTCGGGGAGCTCCGGGTAACCTACTCTGGTACCCGGACGGCGTGGGCGCGTTGCCCGATTGCAACGGCGACCCTTCTGGCCACCCCTCCACAGGGGCGGCCTTCCGACAGCCCAGGAAGGCTGCGCGTGGGCTGGGTAGTGGCCCACGTGCAGCTGCAGGATGCCAGGCCGTGGCGCTGTCTTCGGTGCTTCGGCACCGGCCACGGCCTCGCCAAGTGCCCCTCGACCGTGGACCGCAGCGGCTTGTGTTTCCGCTGCGGCCAACCGGGGCACAAGGCAGCCTCCTGCACCACAGCCGCGCCGCACTGCGTCTTGTGCGACGCGGCCAAAAGGAAGGCCGACCACCGGGCCGGGGGCCCGGCGTGTAAATCTGCCCCCTCCTCTACAAAAACGAGGAGGGGCGGAAAGAAAAAGAAGCCGGCTGCAACAAGGGCAGCCGGCGAGTCAGTTCCCGCCGCGGCTGTTGTCGAGCCGCAGAGCGGGACAGACGAGGGAGCGATGGACGTAGCCCCGTAATGGGTTGCGTCCATCGCTTCCTCCAAAGTAATTTGAACCACTCCGCCAGGGCACAGGATCTCCTCGTCCACACCATGGCGGAGTGGTCAATCGACGTCGCTGTCGCTGCGGAGCCGTACTTCGTCCCCACCGACCAGGACTGCTGGATGGGGGACGTCGACGGCTCCGTGGCCATCGTACTAAGACAGTCCGCGGCGTTACCCCCCTTGGATATGGTGGCCAGGGGACCCGGGTACGTCGCGGCTAGGATCGACGGGACCGTCGTGATCGGGGCGTACTTTTCTCCGAACAGGAGCCTCGCCGAGTTCGAGCGGTTTCTGGGCGGGCTCGAGGCGCTTTTACACCGCCTCGGGTCCCGCCCTGTCATCGTCGCGGGGGACTTCAATGCCAAGTGCACGGCTTGGGGTTCCCCCCGCACGGATGCGCGAGGCGAGGCCCTTTCGGAGTGGGCGATCGCGACCGGCCTCTGTCTCCTAAACAGAGGCACGGTCGCGACTTGCGTGCGGTGGAACGGGGAATCTCACGTGGACATGACGTTCGCGTCCCCGTCCGCCGTGCGCCGCACCCGCGGCTGGCGCGTACTAGAGGGGGCGGAGACGCTCTCGGACCACAGATACGTCCGATTCGAGCTCTCCGCCTCCTCCTTGTCATCGTCGTCAGCCGCGGGCGCCCGCGGCGAGGAGGAGCTCCCGCAAGGTGCGCCCCGTTCGTTCCCCAGGTGGGCCTTGAAACGGATGAACAAGGAGTTGCTGATGGAGGCGGCCGCTGTTGCTGCGTGGGCGCCAAAACCCGCGCGGCTCGCGGACGTGGATGCGGAGGTCGACTGGTTCCGGGGCACCATGGCAAACATTTGTGATGCCGCCATGCCCCGGGTCGGCCCCCGAGCACCACGTGGGGGTGCGTTCTGGTGGTCGCCCGAGATCGCAAGACTCCGCGAGGAGTGCGTGAGGGCGCGCCGCCGGAGCGCACGCCACCGCCGCCGCCGTCGTCGCGACGCTGCGTTCGCGGAGACGGCGGCCCAGCTGCACGCTGACTGTCGTCAAAAGCAGACGGCGCTGCAGCTGGCCATCGGCGAGGCCAAGAAGCAGAGCATGAAGACTCTCCTGGAGTCGCTCGACGAAGATCCCTGGGGGCGCCCATACAAGATGGTTCGCAGGAAACTGCAGCCGTGGGCGCTCCCGGTGACCGAGCGGCTCCAGCCTCGGCAGCTGCGGGAAATAGTTTCTGCGCTTTTCCCGCCGGCAGCGGGGGGGGACTTTGAGCCCCCCCAGATGGACGCCACGTGGGGCACGCCTCCGCGTCGCCCCAGCGTTCCCGCTGCCGAGGAGCCCCCTCCCCCTATCACGGGGGCGGAGATCCATGCGGCCGTGTCCAGAATGAGAGCGAAGGACGCGGCCCCCGGCCCTGACGGCGTTCACGGCCGGGTCTGGAGCTTGGCCTTCGAGGCCCTAGGGGACCGGCTCGGGGGGCTTTTCGAAGCGTGCCTCGAGTCGGGACGGTTCCCGTCGAAATGGAAGACGGGCAGACTGGTCCTTCTGCGGAAGGACGGGCGCCCCGCGGACTCACCCGCGGGCTATCGCCCCATCGTGTTGCTGGACGAAGCGGGCAAGATGCTCGAGAGGATCGTCGCGGCCCGCATCGTCCGGCACCTGACCGAGACGGGTCCCGATCTTTCGGCGGAGCAATACGGCTTCAGAGAGGGCCGCTCGACTATCGACGCAATTCTGCGCGTGCGGGCCCTCTCCGATGAAGCCGTATCCCGGGGCGGGGTGGCGATGGCGTTATCCTTAGATGTAAGGAACGCCTTCAACACCCTGCCCTGGTCGGTGATCGCGGGGGCGCTGGAGTATCACGGCGTCCCCGCATACCTCCGCCGACTGATCGGCTCCTACCTCGAGGGCAGGTCGATCCAGTGCATCGGACACGGTGGGGCGATGCTCCGCTTCCCCGTCGAGCGCGGTGTTCCACAGGGGTCTGTCCTGGGCCCCCTGCTGTGGAACATCGGCTACGACTGGGTCCTGCGGGGCGTCATTCGGGGTCCCCTCCCCGGGCTGAGCGTAATATGTTACGCCGACGACACGTTGGTCGTGGCTCCGGGGAGGGACTACCGGGAGTCTGCCCGTCTGGCGTGCGCAGGCGTGGCACACGTCGTCACTAGGATCCGACGGTTGGGGCTCGAGGTGGCGCTCGACAAAACCCAGGCCCTGTTATTTCACGGGCCGGGACGAGCGCCGCCTCTGGGTGCCCACCTCGTGATCGGAGGCGTCCGCGTCGGGGTCGGGGTGACCGGTCTTCGGTACCTCGGCCTCGAACTGGACGGTCGGTGGAACTTCCGCGCTCAC
The DNA here is from genome assembly GCF_030269925.1 of Bombyx mori. NCBI lineage: Eukaryota > Metazoa > Arthropoda > Insecta > Lepidoptera > Bombycidae > Bombyx > Bombyx mori. The sequence goes on from NC_085121.1 coordinate 18,548,655, forward strand.
TTTGAGAAGTTGGGCCCTCGACTGATGGCGACGGCCGGCTCTTTGAGCCGGCTTCTTCCAAACGTCGGGGGTCCCGATCAGGTGGCGCGCCGCCTCTACATGGGGGTGGTGCGGTCGATGGCACTATACGGGGCTCCCGTATGGTGCCACGCCCTGACCCGCGAGAACGTCGCGGCGCTGCGACGTCCGCAGCGCGCGATCGCGGTCAGGGCGATCCGAGGATACCGCACCGTCTCCTTCGAGGCGGCGTGCTTGCTCGCCGGGGCGCCACCCTGGGACCTGGAGGCGGAGGCGCTCGCTGCCGATTACAGGTGGCGTAGCGACCTCCGCTCTAGGGGGGAAGGGCGCCCCGGCGAAGGAGTAGTTCGAGCGCGGAGGCTCCAATCTCGGCGGTCCGTGCTGGAGGCGTGGTCTCGCCGCTTGGCGGACCCGTCGGCCGGCCTCCGTACCGTCGAGGCGGTCCGCCCGGTTCTCGCGGACTGGGTGGGCCGCGACCGCGGATGCCTCACCTTCCGGCTGACGCAAATGCTTACCGGCCACGGATGTTTCGGCCGGTACTTGCATAAAATAGCCGGAAGAGAACCGACGGCGCAGTGCCACCACTGCGCGGACCGCGACGAGGAAGATACAGCGGAACACACGCTGGCGCGTTGCTCTGGATTCGACGAGCAACGCGCCGCCCTCGTCGCGGTCATTGGAGAGGACCTCTCGCTGCCGCGCGTCGTGGCTACGATGCTCGGCAGCGACGCGTCCTGGAAGGCGATGCTCGACTTCTGCGAGTCCACCATCTCGCAGAAGGAGGCGGCGGAGCGAGAGAGGGAGAGCTCTTCCCTTTCCGCACCGATCCGTCGCCGTCGAGCCGGGGGCCGGAGGCGGGAATACGCCCGTACGTCCCGGCCCCTGTAGGTGGCGGCCTCCCCCCGGTGAAGGTCAAGGGGCGACCTGAGGGGGTGAGGCCGCGCGGCGCGCTACCAGCACTCTAGCGCGCTGCCGTGGAGTGATTAGAGCGACCGGTCGACGGTGTATCGCGTCCCGACCCGGCAGGCTGGTTCTGGTCCAGCGGGGTATTCCGGGACACCAGCGGCACCGTCTGGGCGGCCCGACGGGCTGCCGTACCGAGACGGCCGACGTTTCAGAGCCTTCGATTCGCCTCGAAGGCTCCGTCGGCTGGGCGTCCTTGGGGTGAGCCGCGCCGTCTGGTTGTAGTGTTGACCGCGGTAGCCCCCCTACCTCATCCGGGTTCTGACCTCGGAGGGGATCGGACGTCGGGTGTAAGAGTGCAGAGGAGTCGTTTAGTGGGTGGGCTCTAAAATCCTTGGGCCCGCGGTCTGCTCACAACACCATGCAGATCGTTGAGTCTCACATACCCCGCGCGCCCCTTTTGCGCGGGGACCTCGTAGGAGGTTCGGCCCTCTACCCGAAAAAAAAAAAAAAAAAAAAAAAAAAAGGTTAGGTTAGGTTCTGTAGGTGGCGGTCTCCCCCCGGTGAAGGTCAAGGGGCGACCTGAGGGGGTGAGGCCGCGCGGCGCGCTACCAGCACTCTAGCGCGCTGCCGTGGAGTGAATAGAGCGACCGGTCGACGGTGTATCGCGTCCCGACCCGGCAGGCTGGTTCTGGTCCAGCGGGGTATTCCGGGACACCAGCGGCACCGTCTGGGCGGCCCGACGGGCTGCCGTACCGAGACGGCCGACGTTTCAGAGCCTTCGATTCGCCTCGAAGGCTCCGTCGGCTGGGCGTCCTTGGGGTGAGCCGCGCCGTCTGGTTGTAGTGTTGACCGCGGTAGCCCCCCTACCTCATCCGGGTTCTGACCTCGGAGGGGATCGGACGTCGGGTGTAAGAGTGCAGAGGAGTCGTTTAGTGGGTGGGCTCTAAAATCCTTGGGCCCGCGGTCTGCTCACAACACCATGCAGATCGTTGAGTCTCACATACCCCGCGCGCCCCTTTTGCGCGGGGACCTCGTAGGAGGTTCGGCCCTCTACCCGAAAAAAAAAAAAAAAAAAAAAAAAGGTTAGGTTAGGTTAGGTTAGGTTAGGTTAGGTTAGGTTAGGTTAGGTTAGGTTAGGTTAGGTTAGGTTAGGTTAGGTTTCCCTGGGCGAGCCGGCGGACGTGCGCGAGGGTGCGGAGCGGCTGCGCGAGGCGATGTCGCGAGTCTGCGACTACGCCATGCCCCGCGTCCGAGCGTACGCGCCGAGGCGCCAAGTCTACTGGTGGAACGAGGGGATCGCCGGCCTGCGACGCCGATGCGCCGGTAGTCGTCGAAAATATCAGCACCTCCGTCGTCGGAGGCACCGGGACGAGGAAGAAGAGGACCGGGCGTACGAGGAGTACCGGGAGGACGTGCGGGCCCTGCGCGTCGCCATTGGAGAGGCGAAGGAGGCGGCGTGGAAGGAGCTTTTGGAGACGCTGGACCGCGACCCGTGGGGGCGACCGTATCGCCTCGCGCGGAGCACAATGCGCTCTTGGGCCCCGCCCGCGACGAGCACCCTGCCGCCTGACATCGTTCGGCACGTGATTGGGGGACTGTTTCCAGACGCACCTGGAACTCCCTTCGTTCCCCCCGTCATGATAACACCGACAACCGGAGCTCAGATTGGTGCAGAAGAGGAGGAGGTGTCGCCGGCGGAATTCGGTGCGGCCATCGAAAAAATGAAGGCGAGGAGGACGGCGCCAGGTCCCGATGGACTGTCGAATCGGGCCTGGGCGCTGGCATTACAGACTGAGGGTGGTCTGGGACCTGTCCTCCGAGGGCTGCTCAGCAGGTGCCTCCGAGAGGGCAGGTTCCCGGAAGAATGGAAGACGGGTCGGTTGGTCCTCATCCCCAAGGAGGGGCGCCCCAGAGACCAGCCATCGGGGTATCGCCCAATAGTCGTGCTGAGCGAGGCCGGCAAGCTTCTCGAGCGCGTCGTTGCCGGTCGCCTCGTGCGGCACCTTGAAAATGTCGGGCCAAATCTGGCCGACTCTCAGTACGGGTTCCGGAGGGGTCGCTCGACCTTGGACGCGGTCCAGCGCGTCCGCGACCTCTCCGACCAGGCGTGCTCCCGGGGAGGCGTGTTGTTGGCGGTGTCTATAGACATATCCAACGCCTTCAATACGATCCCCTGGAGCACGATCCTGGAGTCGTTAAGGTTTCACCGCGTCCCCACCGGTCTCCGGAACCTGATCGAGGATTACCTCGCAGGGCGGGCTGTGGTCTTCCCCGAACGGAGGGGGTGGGGACACAAAGCGGTTTCGTGTGGTGTCCCGCAGGGGTCGGTTCTGGGTCCGCTCCTGTGGGACGTCGGGTTCGACTGGGTCCTCCGCGGGGCTAACCTGCGTGGCGTGCAGGTCATCTGCTACGCCGACGACACGCTGGTGACGGCCCGCGGAGACGACTACCGTTCGGCGTCGATCCTGGCTGCGGCTGCGGTGGCAACAGTCGTAGCCAGAATAAGGAAGCTCGGCCTGGAGGTCGCCCTGCACAAGTCCGAGGCCGTGTGTTTTCACCCGGCTCGGAAGGGGCCTCCTCCCGGCGCGAGCATAACCATCGGAGGGACTGCGATCGCTGTCCGGTCCCAACTTAAATATCTGGGGCTCGTGCTGGACAGCAGGTGGAGTTTTGACCGGCATTTTGATGTGCTGGTCCCGAAATTGCTCGGGGCGGCGGGTGCCTTAGCCCGCTTGCTCCCGAACATTGGAGGAGGAGGAAAGTCGGTCCGGCGTCTTTACCTGGGAGTGGTGCGGAGCATGGCCCTGTACGGCGCTCCCGTCTGGTCGCCCACGCTCTCCGCTCGCAACGCGGCCCTCTTGCAGAGGGTTCAGAGGGTGCTGGCGGTGAGGGTCGTGCGGGGCTACCGCACCATTTCGACGGAGGTCGCTTGCGCCCTCGCCGGTTCCCTTCCGTGGGAGTACGAGGCCGAGGTCCTGGCCGCGGTGTACCGGCGCAGGGCGCAATCTTTGGGTCGGGGAAGTGTGCCCCGTCTGTCTGTCGTCGCCCGATGGAGGCGTGCTGCGCGTCGCGTGGCAACGTTGAAGTGGAAAGAGAGGCTGGCTGCAGAGGAGATCCACCGTGGTTCTCGAACCCGGCGGCGCACCCTCGCAGCCCTGGTGCCCGTGTTGGAGGCCTGGATTGACAGGCGTCACGGCGTGCTCGACTTCCGGCTCACGCAGGTCCTCTCGGGGCATGGCTGCTTCGGGAGGTACTTGTGGCGGGTCGGGAGAGAGCCGCATCCCGGATGCCACCAATGCGGGCATCCAGACGACGACGCGCAGCACGCCCTCGAAGCGTGCCCGAGGTGGGAGTATCCGCGGCAGTCACTCGTCGCGGTGCTCGGGGCAGACTTAAGTTTGCCGGTCGTAGTGTCCCGCATGGTCGAGGACGAGCGTTGCTGGAGAGCGATGGCCGACTATGCGGACCTGGTCATGACGCTCCGCGAAACGGAGGAGCGAGACAGAGAGTGCGACCCAAACTCAGTTGCACTCAGGCGAAAGAGACGGGGTGGGCGGCGCGGGCGAAGGGCCCCCGCTCAGCTCCCGTAGGGACCGTCGGGCGTCGGGCGCGGGGGCGCCTGATGCTCGACACGATAGTCCAGTTGTGGTGGTGAGGGTATAGGGCGCTGTGGCTCCGGTGCCTACCTCACGAAGAAGTTGCGGTCAGCAATGGCCGACGTTGATCCCGCCGTTCGTCAGGCTGGGAGCCGGTGTGGGGGCCTGCGGGGCGCGTTTCCCTGCGGTATCGTGGGTTCCCCCTATGCCGGAAAGGAAGGAGCTCGTTGGGTTTTAGTCGGTAGTCGTTAAGCTGGGCGGGTTCGGCGCGAGCTGAACTTAGCCCAGCGCGCCTTTCTCAAGGCGTAGTCTCCGTGGACTAATTGGTCGAGGGCGCGGACCTCGGTTCGCGACTTCTTCCTCTTTGTTCCACCGGAGGCGCGGAGTCCGACATAACCCGGTCCGACCCCCGTCGGCCGGGTATCCGTAAAGACTGGGATTCCCCATCGATACCAAAAAAAAAAAAAAAAAAAAAAAAGGTTAGGTTAGGTTAGGTTAGGTTAGGTTAGGTTAGGTTAGGTTAGGTTAGGTTAGGTTAGGTTAGGTTAGGTTAGGTTAGGTTAGGTTAGGTTAGGTTAGGTTAGGTTAGGTTAGGTTAGGTTAGGTTAGGTTAGGTTAGGTTAGGTTAGGTTAGGTTAGGTTAGGTTAGGTTAGGTTAGGTTAGGTTAGGTTAGGTTAGGTTAGGTTAGGTTAGGTTAGGTTAGGTTAGGTTAGGTTAGGTTAGGTTAGGTTAGGTTAGGTTAGGTTAGGTTAGGTTAGGTTAGGTTAGGTTAGGTTAGGTTAGGTTAGGTTAGGTTAGGTTAGGTTAGGTTAGGTTAGGTTAGGTTAGGTTAGGTTAGGTTAGGTTAGGTTAGGTTAGGTTAGGTTAGGTTAGGTTAGGTTAGGTTAGGTTAGGTTAGGTTAGGTTAGGTTTTTTTTTTTTTTTTTTTTTTTTTTTTTTTTGTCCGGGCGCTTTAGGCCCGGCCCGCGAATACTCCTCTGACATAATCAGAGCCCTTGTTTATTTATTGTAGGATTAATAACGGAACCAGGATTTTTTATTTATTTTGTATAAAGTTCTACAATACCATATAACCTAGTATAACAGTTATACCAGTAATTATATACCTATTTTAACTTTTTCTAACTTTTATATACTTATCTAATTCTAGCTAATATTTTTAACCTATTTTCATCATTATTTGATATTCTACTTATTGTATATCTTTTAGATCGTATTAATGTCTTACAATTTCCTTTCCATTACTTCTAAATTACGGTTTTATTCTTCTTCTATTTACTATTTACAGTTTTCATAATTATTGTATAGTTATTTTACATAGATGTTCTTAAAAGAAAATACATTTTGTAAACTCCAGAGGGTTTTACTTAATAACTAAATAGATTTTACATCAAAATTCTATGGTCATCAGCCATCCTATGGAGTTTACAAAACTCATCTTATTTTATTTTTATTTATATTTTTCAGCCGTGAGTAACCCCGAGGTTCAAAAGTTCGAGCCGAGTAGGGTTAACGACGTTTCGGACCGCCACACTATCGGGTCCGGCGCGCCACCAGCCAGAGCAGCCCTAGCCATAGGCTATTGCCGCCCTGGCCAGCGCATCCCACTTTCTCCTAACAGGGCAGCAGTCACCAAATGCCGTATGGGCAGTTTCAGTCAGCTTGGCCCTGGTGCAGTTAATACACTTCGGTGCCTGGGCGGCCGCCAGTTGCGTGCACGAACTTTTGAGATGCGGACCGCCACAGTAATTGCAGAGATCCACATCGTCCGCGCACTGCTTCCGGCCGTGGCCGTACGCCAGGCATCTGGTGCACTGCACCAGTGGTGACTGGTCCTGCACCCTCACATGCTGGAGGTCAATGTATACTCTTCCAGCCGACGTTAGCCTTTGCCATAATTCGGGCGATACCTGGAGGACGGCGTGGCACTCCTGTTGATTCCTCGCCCTCCTCCGGTACCTTACCTCCACGGCGGTTTCGTCGGCTGAAAGATCCTCCAGCAGGTGCCGGTTTTGCTCAGCGAGTGCCGTTCGGATGTCGTCATCCGTATTGTACGCCATGAGATTTTTAAGCACGACGAGTGGCTTTTTGTTCTTAGCCACCTCGGCAGTAAGGTTCTTATCGTTCTTTAGCTGCTCGGACAACTTTTCCATCTCCTCTTTACTCGCGCAGCTCAAAACCACCTTCGCATCGCGTACCCTACGGAGACGCTCTATCTTTAGACCGCTGCGCCGTGCATCTAACGCCCCTCTCAGCTTTTCTATGACATCAGCACTAGTATCGATGACGTTTTTTGAACCCACGATGACGGAGAACTTCGGCTTGTCCACTCTAGCAGCTGGTGGCCGAGACAGGACCTCCGCGTACGAGGGAATTACCCCCTGCGCCTCGTCGGTCCGTACCCGGGTCTCTTGTGTGAGTCGCTTGAGCTCACGGATTTCCGCCAGAAACTCTCCACCGCTATGTCCCCCATCTCGTTTTTCGGCGTTTTGTGCCGTGTCATCCATTTTCTCCTCGTGTCTCCTAATAACCGTGCGTAGTCGGTCCATTTCTTTCACAGTCTCTCCCAAAACCTTACTATGCTCCTCAATAATATTTTTCAGGTTGCTCGTGCCCATTTCTGTCTTGCTATTTTCGCGGTACATCTGCTTCATGACCTCCTTCTCTACCTTTGTTTTCGAGGGCATTTCCAACTATTTCACAATTTCGAGTAACCTATCCAGCATTTTAAAGGCTTCAATTTTTAACTCCCCTTTCAAGTTGCGTGCGGCGTTGAGCTGTTGTTTTGCTCTGCCCGCGCATGCTGTTGCTTCGTCCAATTTGCATGTATATGAAGCCTTCTCCCATTCCCCGATGCTCCTCCTAACCGAAATCGTTTGGGGGGGCACCGAAAACTTTTTCGCGTCGCCTTGTTTCGGTTTGGGTTTAGGAGAGACTGTGGAAGCTCTGGCTGTGGTTTTTGGTCCATGACCCTCGGGATGACTCATCGCTGAAGTAAGAGGAGCCGCGGGTTGTCTTAAAACTAACTCAGTGCTGTATAGAGGCACTTTAAAATATACAACTTAGGTCAAATCAACTTTCCAGTAAGCTATTTCAGATTCAGCAAGAGGAATTTTTGAGTGATATTGGAATACAATATCACGGCAAGAATCCCTAGAACCAAAATTCTATGTTGAAAGACAATTTTGCACAGATCAAATAATTATTCATTAAAAAAGTTTTTCATCAAATAATAGTTAGTATAGTTTCTCTAGGACTACAAAATTAACTACCTATTGTGGGTGTACAGAGTCCAACAATATTATGTCAAAATAATTGCGCAGCAAAGTCAATTTTGTGTCAGTACAAAATTTGACAAGATTGTCAATGTCAAAATATGCAAAAAATTTACTATAGAATTATACTCAGCACCACATGCCTCGCGGACTACACACAAAATGAATGGTTGTCAGTACAACCTACAATTGTCGTGCAGTATCACGCGGGGGATGCGGTCAGAATTTGTTTCAGAATAACAAATCAGATGGGAAACAGCTAAAATAAAATATTGCTACTGCAGAGCCCAATATGTTTTGTCAGACCCTGTAAAGGGGGGTCTGTGTCAAAAATATTTAAAAATTTAGCTTATAATATATGCAGTCCAATCATAACATTTGACTAAGTCTAAATACTAACTATCTAATCTTACTACTACTAAAAATGTTTTTCATAATATCAATAAAAACGCATTTTCTACCAGGATTCTGGATATTTTCTCCTATTTTTTCTGGCACTGTATGCAGACTTCAATCCTTTATTTGGTCCCAGTCCCAAAAAGTGCCTCCCCCGGCTGGAACTGCAACCACGTGGTAGTGCCGATTCAGATTTTCCTGATTTACTCCGTGAATATTGGTAGCAAAATCTAAATAGTATATAAAAATGAGCCCCTTGTGAAGGTCGATCCAGGGGCACCAAGAAATAATGTGGTCGTCGTTCGTTTTTCGAATTTACATGTAAAAATATTTTTCGATTTTTACATAATCAACATTATCTTCCAAAGTTCTTAATATTTTTGACTACTTTTTTCGGCGATGTCGGTAACGTTTGGTCCTTTATCCGTACAAAGTCCTGGAAAGTGCCTCCCACAGCTGGAACCTCGACCACGTGGTAGTGCCGATTTAGATTTTCCCGATTTACTCAGTGAACATTGGTAGCAGAAATCTAAATAGTATATTAAAATGAGCCCCTCGTGAAGGTCGATCCAGAGGCACCAAGAAATAATGGGGTCGTCGTTCGTTTTCTGAATTTACATGTAAAAATATTTTTCGATTTTTACATAATCAGCTATATCTTCTAAAGTTCTTAATATTTTAAATTACTTTTTTGGCAATGTCGGTTACGTTTGGTCTTTTATCCGTACGAAGTCCTGGAAAGTGCCTCCCACAGCTGGAACCTCGACCACGTGGGTTTGCTTACATTGGTTTTTGCTAATTTTCTCCTTTTTCTTCAATCGGAAAAATCAAATTGAGGTGTCCACGGAAGCGCCTTTCCAGGGCCTATACACTAACACTATAAAAATATAGGGTCATCGATCGCTTTAAAGCAGCGCACGCCGAAAAGTAAAAAATTTTTAGAAAATTTTTAGTTTTTTGGTAATTTTTAATAGTTCTCACTGTCCAATTTTCAGTTTCGAGACAAATTTAAGAAGAGCTTTCGAACGCGCACCGAAAGACACTTTTCACTATGTTTTCACTACAAAAATGCCATTTTTATGAATTTTTAACACTTCAAATTTTGATTTTTAGCAGTTTTTTCTTATTTTTTCGCTTGATTTAAGTCCAAATTTTTCACCAGAAATGGTAATAGATGCGGAATTTTAGCGCGCATCCAACGGTGTATAACACTGATTTTAATCACTAAAAACTGATTTTATATTCACAATTTGTTCATAAATTTCTCTTATCACTGGCACCGTGCACTCAATCATGAGACAATTATTCGCTTCACGTAAATAAGTTCGGTAATGAATATTACAGAGCGTGCGAGGCGCGTGCGTGCAGCCGCCGGCCACGCCACCAACTGGTTAGGTTAGGTTAGGTTAGGTTAGGTTAGGTTAGGTTAGGTTAGGTTAGGTTAGGTTAGGTTAGGTTAGGTTAGGTTAGGTTAGGTTAGGTTAGGTTAGGTTAGGTTAGGTTAGGTTAGGTTAGGTTAGGTTAGGTTAGGTTAGGTTAGGTTAGGTTAGGTTAGGTTAGGTTAGGTTAGGTTTTTTTTTTTTTTGTTTTTTTTTTTAGCGCGTTCCCCTAACGAGTAAGTGTCAGGGACATTTTTAAGGCTTTTTGGCTTGTTTACTGTTTTTTATTTTATTTGGTATACAATATTTGAAATTGTATATTAGATTTGCGATTGAGTCAATTACTATTTTTATTGCATTTTATTTCCTTTGTACTTCTTTCTAATTTGTACTTCTTTTTCTTTTCTATTTACATTTTTTTTTTTTTTTTTTCATTGCATTACATTTTCCTTAGCTCTCTTACAATATTTTACTCAAAATTTAGCGTTATTTTTTACGTCATTATCGCATCATTATACTTTATTTGTTAACATTCTTTATACTTCCTACTAATTTTGCATTTTATCGAATAATCATTACATTTTCATATTATCTAGTCTTGACAGTAAGTTGTTCCAATTTTGCCTAATTTATTACATTATTATTGGATTATACATTATTTATTTACATTTTTTGTAATTCTATTTTACTTTCAACACTTCAGTATCAATTCTAATGCTAGATGTCACTAGGAGCTTAAGCTGGCGTTGTAGTGATTCTGCGATTTGTGTGTGTCAAAATTTTACATTGTATATATCTGCATATTCCAAATACACTTTTATATACAACTTATTTATTTATCTTGACACAATACTGTACAAAATCAAACTCCATCCAACTGCTTCTCTCAGCACCCTTCACATCATTTCCACAGTCCTCTTTTTGTTCCAGATACCCGGCTACGGCGGCATTCCTACTGCAGGGTTCCGTGCAGCGGACCCGCCACTCTAAGGTAAGTGTTTCCTTTTCCTTATCCTCCAACTCTTTGGTCCACCAAGGAATCTTCGGATTTGTTTTACATTTTATTTTTGGGAAGACCTCCTCGTGCGCCTCGATCACAACTGCATCATACTCGTTTATGGTATTCGTTCGTTCTTCCTCCGTGTTTGTCATTTTCAATCTTTGAGTGTCAAGATTTTTGTCCCTCTTGAATTGGGTTGCCTTTTCAATAAAAGGTAGCCAATTCACGTCCCTGGTGTTACATTTCCTGGTTGTGCTCGCCTTAGGCATGTTTCTTGACCCTTCCTTCGTTAGAGTAAGCATGATACAGTTGTGACCGGAGCAGTAAGCGACGTGGACCACACTGCTAAGCACCCCATCTTCTCTCACAATCTGAAACGTTGGTACGCCACCGCAGCCGAGCATCCCCAACCGACTGTGACTGCGGGATGGTGTGCCATGCTGTCCTCTGTGGTCGCCCTCAG